>NW_027176361.1:1443259-1535759 GCF_023349555.1 Cebidichthys violaceus
AGACTTCTATACAACCAGAGGAGTCGCCCCCTGGTGGACACTAGAGAGAAGTAGAGTCATTTTAGACTAGACTTCTATATAACCAGAGGAGTCGCCCCCTGGTGGACACTAGAGAGAAGTAGAGTCATTTTAGACTAGACTTCTATACAACCAGAGGAGTCGCCCCCTGGTGGACACTAGAGAGAAGTAGAGTCACTTTAGACTAGACTTCTATACAGCACAGCTGCAGGCCGGTGTACGGCTCCAGTGATTCTGCGTTGTACATCAGACCGTTATCAATGAGAAGAGATAAGAATTGGAAACGACAACTTTGTTCATTTGAGGCTCGCAAACCAACAACATCAGTAACATCTGCTTCAAAGGGACTTCAGAAATGTCTGTCTTCAAACGAGTGAACAATCAAAGCATTCCGCCTGTGGATTCCTGTGTGTGTGTGTGTGTGTGTGTGTGTGTGTGTGTGTGTGTGTGTGTGTGTGTGTGTGTGTACTATTACACATTGATTGTTCAAGTCTTTATCTGCTATCAGCCTGACAACCCGCGGGGTTTCTCTTATTTCCGAGGCTCAGAATCTATTTCAGGCGTCTTTTCATCTCCACACGTGTGACGAAAGCTTCCGTCAGAAAAAGAAACCAAAACATTTGATTCTTCATGTTCTCATTTAAAATCTCATCATTAATAAACCGTTCACTCAAAACAGATTGTGTTGAAAACATTAAACTGTGAACTCCTCATGAAACTATGACGTCATGATTGATTCTCTGAGTGAACTTCAGGAAGTGAACACAGAGAGGAGAGGAGAGGAGAGGAGAGGAGAGAGGAGAGAGGAGAGGAGAGAGGAGAGAGGAGAGGAGAGAGGAGAGGAGAGAGGAGAGAGGAGAGGTTGTGAATAACTTCATATTCATAACATGAAGAGACTTGGTAACACTTGGAACAATGTTGGATATTTAGATTTCATTGTTTTCCAATTTCTGTAAAATAAATGATCAATGAAATTCAACATTATTTTGTTGTGATGAATGATGTCATCATAACTGTGTTGTTCTAGTTCTCTGCTTCTAGTCGTGATGGTTCTGGTTCATAGATGAAGATGTGACAAGAACTAAAACTAAAACCTAAACCTTCATGAAGCTGAAGAGAGAACCAGCGATCACAAGGCTCCATCTAGTGGTGGTGGTGTGAACGACACAGAGAGGAGCACAGAGAGGAGCACAGAGAGGAGCACAGAGAGGAGCACAGGGAGGAGCTCAGAGAGGAGCACAGGGAGGAGCACAGAGAGGAGCACAGGGAGGAGCACAGAGAGGAGCACAGAGAGGAGCACAGTGAGGAGCTCAGAGAGGAGCACAGGGAGGAGCTCAGAGAGGAGCACAGGGAGGAGCACAGAGAGGAGCACAGGGAGGAGCACAGAGAGGAGCACAGAGAGGAGCACAGGGAGGAGCTCAGAGAGGAGCACAGGGAGGAGCACAGGGAGGAGCTCAGAGAGGAGCACAGAGAGGAGCACAGGGAGGAGCACAGAGAGGAGCACAGAGAGGAGCACAGAGAGGAGCACAGGGAGGAGCACAGAGAGGAGCACAGAGAGGAGCACAGTGAGGAGCACAGGGAGGAGCACAGGGAGGAGCACAGAGAGGACCACAGGGAGGAGCACGCACAGGGAGGAGCACAGAGAGGAGCACAGGGAGGAGCACAGGAAGGAGCACAGGGAGGAGCACAGTGAGGAGCTCAGAGAGGAGCACAGGGAGGAGCACAGAGAGGAGCACAGAGAGGAGCTCAGAGAGGAGCACAGGGAGGAGCACAGTGAGGAGCACTACGGTTCATTGATGAATACATGATGTCTTTGTGTCAATGCTCCTCAACGTCTCCTCTTTGTGCTCCTTCAGACTTCTACTGCACCACATCTCAGAGGATCTCCTTCGTTCTCCTCCTTCCTTCTCCTCCTCCCTCCTCCTCCTTCCTCTCCTCCTCCTTCCTTATTCTCCTCCTCCTTCCTCCTCCTCCCTTCCTCTCCTCCTCCTCCCTCCTCCTCCTCCTCCTCCTCCTCCTCCTGCTCCTCGTTACATGTATGTGATACATATATTTTAACACATTTAAATGAGCTCCATGTTGAATCATCCACTCATTTAAAGTGATGAAGACATTAAATATTAATATTAATAATGAACAATCACTGGGGAATGTAACTAAGTACATTTACTCAAATGTACCTAAGTACATTTTTGAGGTACTTTATACCTCTACTCCGCTACATCTCAGAGAGAAGTAAAGTACTTTTTACTGCAGTATATGTTTTAATAACTTAAGTTACTGTGATTAATATTCATAATCTGATGAGTACGCAGGACTTTTACTTCTAAGTGTTTATACTGTGGTATTACTTCGTTTACTTCTAGATCTGAGTACTTCTTCCACCACTAATAATACGATTATTATTTTAAGATAATTAAGAAGTAATTTAAAGGTTTTCAACGTTTCTAATGAATAAGATAAAGTCAAATAAAACCGGTAGAGAGCGTAGGGAAAAACGCGTATTGTCCTATTTTTGTCCTAGCCGAGGTGCCGTCTACTCGTAAACAAGCGACACAGCGATTGGCGCCAATTCTCTAAAAGAATCCGCCTCCTCCTCCATTTCCTCTGCGCCCATTGGTTGACCAGACGTGTCCGTCACATAAACCCGGAAGAAAACAAGCACGTCGGTAATTCACCCAACGCTCCTCTTCTGCGTCTCTTTCGTACGTTCAGAACCGTTTTCATCCGGTTCTTCATGAACAGACGGGTTCAGAACCACGGAGCCCGAAGACACGAGCGGACATGAATGCAAAGATCAAATGAAGCGGAGCTTCGTCTGCTGCCGTTTAGCTCGAACCCGGAAGTAGAGACTCTACGTCCGTTGGGTAAGTTGTGAGGACGTTTCTCTATGTGTACTTCAGTGTACTTCAGTGTACTGTCGTTTACTTCAGTGTACTTCAGTGTACTGTGTCAAAAACAACAACTTTAACCGGAACAGAAGGAAGACAGACTTCTCCTTCCTCCTTCTCCTCCTTCTCCTTCCTCCTCCTTCCTTCTTCTCCTTCCTCCTTCCTCCATCTACTCCTTCTTCCTTCTTCTCCTCCTTCTCCTTCCTTCTTCTCCTTTCTCTTCCTCCCTCCTCCTCCCTTCTCCTCCTCCTCTTCCTCCCTTCTTCTCTTCCTCCCTCCTCCTCCTCCCTTTCCTTCTTCTTCTCCTTTTTTCTTCTTCCTTCTTCTCCTTCCTCTTTCTCCTCCTCCTCCTTCTCCTCCTTTCTGTAGATGAACCTCCTTCTCCTCTGTCTGTAGATGAACCTCCTCCTCTGTCTGTAGATGAACCACCTCCTCCTCTGTCTGTAGATGAACCTCCTCCTCTGTCTGTAGATGAACCTCCTTCTTCTCCTCCTCTGTCTGTAGATGAACCTCCTCCTCTGTCTGTAGATGAACTTCCTTCTTCTCCTCTGTCTGTAGATGAACCTCCTCCTCATCCTCTTCTGTCTGTAGATGAACCTCCTCCTCTGTCTGTAGATGAACTTCCTTCTTCTCCTCTGTCTGTAGATGAACCTCCTCCTCATCCTCTTCTGTCTGTAGATGAACCTCCTCCTCTGTCTGTAGATGAACTTCCTTCTTCTCCTCTGTCTGTAGATGAACCTCCTCCTCCTCCTCTTCTGTCTGTAGATGAACCTCCTCTTCCATCTGTAGATGAACCTCCTCCTCCGTCTGTAGATGAACCTCCTCTGTCTGTAGATGAACCTCCTCCTCCTCCTCTTCTGTCTGTAGATGAACCTCCTCCTCTGTCTGTAGATGAACCTCCACCTCCTCCTCTGTCTGTAGATGAACCTCCTCCTCTTCTGTCTGTAGATGAACCTCCTCCTCTTCTGTCTGTAGATGAACCTCCTCCTCTGTCTGTAGATGAACCTCCACCTCCTCCTCTGTCTGTAGATGAACCTCCTCCTCTTCTGTCTGTAGATGAACCTCCTCCTCTGTCTGTAGATGAACCTCCACCTCCTCCTCTGTCTGTAGATGAACCTCCTCCTCTGTCTGTAGATGAACCTCCACCTCCTCCTCTGTCTGTAGATGAACCTCCTCCTCTGTCTGTAGATGAACCTCCACCTCCTCCTCTGTCTGTAGATGAACCTCCTCCTCTGTCTGTAGATGAACCTCCTCCTCTTCTGTCTGTAGATGAACCTCCTCCTCCTCTGTCTGTAGATGAACCTCCACCTCCTCTGTCTGTAGATGAACCTCCTCCTCTGTCTGTAGATGAACCTCCTCCTCTTCTGTCTGTAGATGAACCTCCTCCTCCTCTGTCTGTAGATGAACCTCCTCCTCCTCCTCCGTCTGTAGATGAACCTCCTCCTCCTCTGTCTGTAGATGAACCTCCTCCTCCTCTTACGTCTGTAGCTGAACCTCCTCCTCCTCCTCTTACGTCTGTAGCTGAACCTCCTCCTCCTCCTCTTCCGTCTGTAGATGAACCTCCTCCTCCGTTGAAGACATCATGTCGTCTCCCAGCAGCTCGTCTCTGCTCGTCTTCAAGCGTCTGTCTGTCCGTCTGGTGGACTGTCTGAAGACACCAGCTGACTCCAGACCAGCTGTGAGGCCGGAGCCAGGAGGTGAGCAGAAACATGACGTCACACATTTACCTGAAGTCTACAGACCTCCTCAGTCACCTGATCACTGTCACATGGGGGGGGGGGGGGGGGGTAGTAAACAACAATACTCAAGTTTTACTGTTGTTACTGAGATTTTAACTTTACTTTACTAGACATCCTCCCTTCTCCTCCTTCCTTCTTCTCCTCATCCCTTCTTCTCCTCCATCTCCTCCTCCCTTCTCCTCCATCTCCTCCTTGCTTCTTCTCCTCTTCCTCCTCAGAGGGAGGAGGAGTCAGTGGAGCTTTGATGGTCCCTCTGTGATTCATGAACATGTTTTGTTCATTTCTTTCATATTAAGCTCTTTTTTTAAAGTGTGAGTTGTGCTTCATGAATCCTCTTTCCTTCCCTCAGGCTCCTCGGTCGACCCCTCTGCCCTCGCTCTGAGGGGGCTCTCCCTCCGCCTGGTGGACCGCATGAAGCCTCCAGGACTCAACGGGCAGCCGGTCCACGCGGCAGCGGAGCAGAGTCACGTCGGCATCAAGGTGGAGCTCAAGGAGGAGGTGGGCGACTACTTTGAGAACCCGGAGCCGGACCGGTACGCGGACCATTGCGGCGCCGACGCCGGAGCGCCGATCAACCTGTTTAAAGTGGAGGTGGAGGACTCTGAAGACCCCGGCTGGGGGGGAGCCAGAACCAAAGGAACCGATGAACTGCAGCAGAGTCGCGTGGCTTCAGAGGGGACCCTGTTGGTGTTTCAGGAGGACGGCGGCGGCGTCTCGGACCGGGTGACGTGGCTCATACAGGACTACCAACTGTCGGGGTCCCTCAGAGACGCCACGCTCGGGGACCCGGAGGAACGTCGGCAGGAAGCAGAATCACAAAACGTCTCCACGCCGGAGGAACCTGAAGCTGTAGAAGCCTCCGAGCCGGGAGGTGGAGGTAAAGGTTTCTACTTATTCTCCAACAACCAGCTGGAACAAGTTCGTTTCTGCCTTTTCTAAACTGGATTTGAACACGTGTGTCTTGTGTTTCTCCTTTTTCCGTGTCTTGACTCGACCGATGAAAACAAAGCGGCGTCCGAACGCCGACGTCTCCCCTGCGAGGATTGTGGGAAATCCTTCGCGAAGAGGAGCAACCTCACCAGACACCGGTCGCACCACTGCGGCGCGAAAAGAGGTACGACGAGTCAGGCGGAGCAGGAGGCGATCGCAGAGAAACCGTCAAGTTTAACCGTGCGTTCTTTTTCCTTTCTCTCTCTCTCGACGCGACCGATGAAAAACAAAGCGGAGAAGAAGAACCAGAAGGAAGCAGCGTCCGAACGCCGACGTCTCCCCTGCGAGGATTGTGGGAGATCCTTCTCGAAGAGGAGCCACCTCACCAGACACCAGCTGCGCCACTGCGGCGCGACGACATGTACGGCGAGCCCGCTAGAGTCAGAGCCGGAGACGCATTCGTGCAACGAGTGCAGCCTGACTTTCCGCACTGGACGCCACCTGAGGCTGCATGTGCGCCGCGAGCACCGCGGCGGTAGAGAACAGACCGAGGAGGCTCCGCGAGAGAGACGCCACGCCTGCGAGCAGTGCGACAAGAGCTTCTACTTGCTGCACACCCTCCGGCAGCACCTCCTCACCCACACGGGGGAGAGGTGTCACAGCTGCGAGGTGTGCGGGAAGCAGTTTGGGAGGGAGGGCACTCTGAAGCTGCACCAGCTCACCCACACGGGGGAGAAAGCGTTCACGTGCGAGCAGTGTGGCAAGAGCTGCGCCAGGAAGGGGGACCTCAAAATCCACATGCTCAGCCACTCCGAGGAGAGACCGCACGGCTGCAGCCGCTGCGCCAAAAGCTTCAAGCACCTGGCGAAGCTGAAGCAGCACGAGCGGGTTCACACGGGCGAGAAGCCGTACCAGTGCGAGCTGTGCCCGAAGCGCTTCAGGGTCCAGATGTCTCTGGCGGCGCACCTGTACACCCACTCGGGGGAGAAACCCTTCAAGTGCAACATGTGCCCCAAGGCCTTCAGCGGCAGGAACAACTTGAAGAAGCACAAGATGATACACACGGGGGAGAAACCGTACCGCTGCTCGTACTGCGCCAAGGGCTGCCGGCTCCTGCAGCACCTGATCGTCCACGAGCGCGGCCACACGGGCGAGCGGCCGTACACCTGCGACGCCTGCGGGAAGGGTTACACCAACCAGTCGGCGCTGAAAACACACCGGTCCACGCACGAGGAGAGACCGCCGAGCCGGGACATCGCAGAGCCGGCGCCGCCGGCTCCCGAGACGCCGGAGAAACCGCACCGCTGCTCCCAGTGCGGCAAGTCCTTCACCCAGGCCGTGAGCCTGAAGAAACACTGGCTGATCCACTCGGGGGAGAAACCGTATGACTGTAAAGAGTGCGGGAAGCGGTTCAACGACAAGAGCAACCTCGCCAAACACGCGCGCATTCACACGGGAGAGAAGCCCTTTAAGTGTGAACGCTGTCAGAAGGGCTTCAGGCTGCTGCAGCACCTCTCGAGCCACCGACTCACACACGACAAGAAACGGTAGAGACTGTGGAGCTCAGGTTGTCGGTTGGATCCTCCTGTCCACGTGCCCTCGGGCTAGACATTGAACCTCTTGGTCTAAAATCTCTGTCTAAATATGAAGCCACGAACAGCAACAAAACTAAATCCACCAACAAACTCCTCTAAAACTCAAATGTCCAACACAAACTTTGTTTTATTTATAACGTGTGGGTATCGGTGAGGTGGGGTGCCTGCGCAACAGTACCCAACACAGCCACAGCCTGTTTGGGGGTTCAGGGTTTGTTTAGTTAGAATGAAGTGACTCAATCAATGAACCTTACATTGGTGAGAGGCAGGTTTTTGTTTGTTTTTGGACAGAGCCATGCTAGCTTGTTTCTCCAGTTTTCATGCTAAGCAAATTAGCCAGCTGCTAGCATTAGCTTCATATTCAACCCACGTGACCTGAGTTTGGATCTTCTCAGCTGTTTAACTTCCTAACACGAGCTCTAAGCTCTTATTATACATCATTGAAAATAATAATGACTAGATTTGTTTTAATCCACAAAAATACAACCTTTTATTTCCAAATCATTTTATTGTGTTTTTTATGAAGAATAAACTCTTTAAATTACTTTAACAAAGTAAAAGTATAACATTTCATATTTTTGATGGTTTTCTGACTTCAGTGCGGTTGAAGTGATTTTTGGGTCGGTGGTGATAAATAAATATTCTGGATCCTTGTAGACCAGCTGCTGTAATCAAACAACAAAGAGATCTGTATCTGTTGATATGGTTCATCAATAAATCATGTTTGTTTTGTCATTAATCTATTCACGTCTCCTCCTCTCTCCTCTCCTCTCCTTTTTTTTTTTTTTTACAATCAAACATTCTTAATCGGCTTCTTTAATTCTTCTTCTTCTATCAGCCGGTCGTTTTTAGCTGTGTACTGCTTCCTTCTCTGTCCCAGTATCTGTGCAGCTTTAAACAGCGTTGGGGCCACTAGGTGGCGCTGCTGCTGCTGCTGCTGCTGCTGCTGCTGCTGCTGCATTCTGCTCAGCGGTCTCCAGCTCGTCACATCTAAACTAATCGCTTCGAGTTCGTCTGAGGTCCAGATCTCCTCATGATGTGCGGGGATGTCGTGAAGACTTTGATCTCAGCGTTTGAGCAGAACAACGTCGTGACCGCGATGAGAATGTGAGATATTAATAATATATTCCAGCTTTAATGACGATGTTTCTTCTTGCGTGTATTTATTTAGTTGTCTTTGAGAAGCTTCTGTCCTTACGACCCACACTTCATGTCACAGTAGCACGTTCATCAGAATGCTTGTGAAGTAAACAGGTATTTGTCATCAGTGGCTCGTAATTGTTCTGCTCTCAGAGCCGTTTGTCCCTGTTTGCTTTGAGAAAACATTTGTATCAGATGCCAGTAAATCCTGCAGTGAGTGAGCTGCGTTTGAGAACACACGGTACAAAATAAGCAAATAAAACCGCCTCCGCCTCGACTTTGACCTGACGAGTCACAGTTTCGTCAGATTGAACTCGAGAGGCTTCAAAATGAGACGACGGCGACGACGGAGAAACATTCAGCAGCCGGAGAACGACGACAACGAAGATGCAGAGACTCAACCTACTCGTCTGCCTCGGGGCCATTTGTGCGGCTTCATCTCTGGTGAGTAACGTTTAAATACATCGGAACATTTCACAAACACTCACAGAGCTCTCGTTGAACAATCAGTCATTTTGAATCTGTTTTTGTATGATTTCAACTTTAATATTATTACCTGCTTTGTGTTACTTGATGTAATCGTTTTCTGCCCCGTTTAGCTGTTTCTAATAAATAAATGACTCGATAAATTAACTAATATGCCTTTAAATGTACCAGAAATAATATTGAAAATAAAAAATAGTCGTTAATTAATCCATAAAATGTAACAATTTGAAATTTCTGTTTTACTTGACTTTATTGTTTATATACCTTTGCATTAATTCCCCCATTTATCTAATCTTCTATTTAATTGTCCCATTTATTTATTTATTTTTGTTAAATTAAAAAATAAAAGTAGATTTATTTTAAATAGATTTTTTAATTAATTCATTTTTAAATATTAATTTATGTCTTAATTATTTATCTGCAATATTATTCATAGTGATAATATTATGTACGTAAATATACTAGTTTTCACATTCAAGCTCAGATGATTAAATCATTTTATTTCTGTAATTTAATTTATTAGTATATACAACATACTTTCAATATAACTATATATATATATATATATATATATATATATATATATATATATATCATAGATGCAGTAAAATTATATTTTTTGTAAATATATTATTATATAACGTTGGTAACTCGTCAACTCCGAACAGACTTAAACATAAGTCATCTCTAAATATAATAGTGTTATATGTATACATAACGCTCACGGTACTCCGAAACTAAACTAAACTAAACTAAACTAGAAAAGAATCCTAAAATAAATGTCACTGTTGTGTTCGTCTCCAGGCCGCCGTGTTGGACCCCAGAGGAGCCCGACCGGTGGAGCAAGGCACCAGATCGGACAAATGTGCCCCTGAGAAGGAGTGGCCTTTCTGCACAGACGACCAATGGGTAACCACTCTATCCCAAATCTTATCCTCTGGGTTTCTCTTCTGTATTTGTTCTTCCTGTTTAGCGCTCGTAAACAATGTTGCTAGCTAGTACTTGCTAGTACTTGCTACTAGCTAGTTTTTCATTTGATGTATGAAGTATGTTGCAAACAAGTATTGGTATTTTACAGAGAGAGATGTTTCTTGTAAAGAAGAACGTCCAGTTTGAACACATTTAGCAATATAGTAGAGCAAGCACATTTAAAGTCTCTATTTTAGTTTTTTATCACAAAAGAAATGCCAACTCTCGCTGGAATGACTTAAGTTTCAGATATTACACAAATATGTTTGTCATTCATCTGGTTGGTTCCTTTTAGAAGCTCTCTGGGTTTTCTTTCTTGACGTTTTCCTCTCTTGGTTGTTGTACTTTATTTCATGCATCAATAACGGACTAAGCGTCTCCATCTCCCCCCGTCCCCCCCATCAGGGCCCTAAGTGTCCGTCGGGCTGCAGGATCCAGGGTCTGTTGGACCGGTTCGACCACGGCGCTCTGAAGAAGATCGAGAAGATCCGCAGCCTCCTGGAGCAGAACAGGGCCAAGCACCGCTCCGCCGACCAGGTGACCAAACAGACCTACGACTACCTGAAGGACAAACTCACCATCGACGCCGGTCAGTCTTCTTCTTCTCATCCGAACGTATAAACCTTCCTTCTCCTCAACTTTTTAATGATCGGTGTCATCATAAGTGTGTTATTCTGCACTAAAGACATGTTCTAGTTCTCTCTAAAGGGATTACCGGTGGGGACATAAACATTATGTTGAATATAGACGGAGGCTTCTTACTAGAATCTATATTATACGTGAAGTTAATATCAAGTGCTCTGTCCGCATACATTTCTCCACCAGGTAACGATAACAGCTACTACGACCTGGCCCAGAGTCTGCGTCAGAGAATCACAGACATGAAGATCAAGATCGACCGGCAGCTGGGGATCCTCGGAGCCCTGAAGGACCGGATCAAAGACCAGGTGGTGGAGATGCAAAGGCTGGAGGTACGGAGACACGGCAGGGACAAAAAACACACACGTTTACGCTCAGCTGACATTGTAATAACAAACCTAGTTAGCTTTAGCAGGAGATGAGCTCTAATTTCTCCTAAAATATACATTTCCATGGCAGAATACTGTGCAACAAACGTTTTTTAACGTGAACAAACAGGAAGCATTCATTCCGACTCTCTGTCTCCTCTGTCAGGTGGATATCGACATTAAGCTCCGTTCCTGCAAAGGATCCTGTCAAAGCTACACCGCGTACGAGGTGGACCACGAGAGCTACGTGGCACTGGAGAAACAGGTGAGAACACACACACACACACACACACACACACACACACACACACACACACACACACACACACACACACACACACACACACAGGTAACGTAGAAACATTACCTGAAGTTCAACTCGAGGAACCACATTTAGTTCCTGGACCCCCAAAGAGGGTAAACTAATGCATCCAAAACAAAGTAACATGATGATTTAAAATCCATTATTGGTCTGATCTGCCCGATTCTTGGAAAAAGTCTTAATCTTACACCTCGAAAAGACATTTAAATGTGTCGTATTAATGTTAAGTATATTAAGCTGTATGTATAAGTGAGTAAAAAAACCTGCCAACGGTAAATTAAAAGACGTGGTAAGTTATTGTATAGCTTTTTAAAAAGTCAGAATCTCATTTTCTTATAAGTTGTGTGTTTTGAGAGACGCTTCGTCAGGTTTCTCTCACTCGCAGATGGATTTCTCACCCAGTTTTAATAAATCTTGACCCCAAAAATCATGTTTGGCATTATCCACTTTCTCTCCCTGTCTCCAGGTCAACCAGCTGGACTCCCATTCGGCCCAGAACATCGAGTCCGTGGGGACGCTGTACGTGATGAAGAGCAGGCCGCTGAAGGACACCGTTGTGAACAACCTCCACAAGTCCAAGGACCTGGACGGCGGACAGCAGAGAGAAAACATGTTCCCCGATGTGAGGGTCTCTTTGTGTTGGTTTACCTCATCTTTCCTTTCCCACGTTATCCCTCGCTACGTGATACCTGCCGTGAATTATGGGTAATAGCTTTCACTGAACCGACGTCTGCAAGAGTTAGCGGGAATGCAGCGTCTTCCTTTTCCTTTTTGAGATCTTTTGGGACATAAATGAACTCAAGCTGTCGCACCTTAAGCTTGATAATGTGCGTTCTACCACCGAGGGAAGGGAGGGAAATCTCTATTTTCTTATTTGGCTCATTGTTTCTGTTGCTATCGACCGAAGTGATCGTGAAGGGAGGCACCTTTTTGTTAAGACGGGTGGAACTGAAGAACTGTCTCAAAGTCCCACATCACCTAGCTAGCACTAAGCTAACATAACGTCTGTTACTGCTATCTGAATCCTTCTTCTCTAGGTCTTCCTCCCATTATCACTTAAGATATGACCATAGACTGTATTTAAGAAGTGGACGTAGTCATTGTAATGTCATTCATTGGTTTGTGGACTGACGTTTTGAAGCCTCTAGTTCGGCGATTTCGCCGTCGCCATGTTTTTTTGCGTTTTCAACCAGTGTACAGGAAGTGATCATATCTGGACTGAGGAGGAGCGACGTAGAGACGCCGTATACGTCTCTGGTAGAGACCTGTCAATCACCATGTAGCCCCGCCCCTAAAGCACGCCCCTAAATGGACCATAATTTACTAAATGAACATCATGCTGTATTGAAGACAAAGACAAAGTACTTTTTGTTGAATCGTAATCAAGAATGCAGTTGAGTTGTATGGGAACGGAATTATTTCCCCAATACTTGCCAACTCTCGCAGATGCTGCTTCAGTGAAAAGCTGGAATAATTGGAGGTCCAGTCTATAATTCACACTAATATAACATGGATATCATCACTTCTCCTTAAACACACCTTACACCGTCTCTCCTAGAACCATACAAACGCGTGCTTGAGTTCTTCTTCTTCTTCTTCTTCTTTCTCAGGTGCAGATGGTCGAGTTGGTGCTCGAGCAGGAGGGCTCCAGGTCATCCCCGGCAACCATCTCCAAGGTCTCAGGTACTACGTACTCTCAGTCTACACCCTCACCGGGGTCTTCCTCCTCCTCCTCCTCCTCCTCCTCATCTAAATCCATCACCGAGCTCGGGGGCGATTTCTTTGACGCGGGCGGCGGCCTCGGCCAGCCCAGCACAAGCCACGTTTCCACCAAAACCGTCACCTGCACCAAGAGCGTCAGGAGGACCATCGTCCACACGAAGGACGGGCCGGTGGAGAAGATGGAGGAGGTGATGGAGGGAGGCCCAGAGTGCCAAGCCATGGCGGACCGCACCAAGGGAGGGATGGGCTCTTTGTTCCCTGGCTTCACATCCTCTTCCTCGTCGTCGTCCTCCTCCTCCTCTTCTTCTTCTTTGACCAAGACCGCCCACAGCAGCGGCACCAAGGGAAGCCACTTAGATCTGCCGGATCTATTTGGCGATGACCTCGGCCTTTTTGGGGCGGCCGATGCCGACGATGACCTCCCCGATTTCCACGCCCGGAGTGTGAAGAGCGTGCATACCAAGCGGCACGCCGATTATGTAGGAAAAGGTACCGAAACATCCGACCTGCACTGAAAATCTTCACGGCCCGGAACGGCACACTCAGCTAGACGGCGTGCGTTAGCATCAGCTAGCTAGCCTTATGTACCAAAAAACAGGAAGTGAACACAGTAATTGCCATTGTTTGTCGCTAGAGCTTAAAGATTTTCACAATCAGTATTGTTAGTTGAGGTATTTTGGGTCATTGAGTAGAAAAAAGACAATTATGCACTTAATGCTGTGTTCACACAAATCAAATTTCCGAGCTACTCGTTTGATTGCGATATCATTTGTGTTTATTCGCGTCATTCGCCCTAGTCGCGCCGACGTCTAGCGTCTGCGTGTTGACGTTCCATCATTTAGGGCTGAAATAACCACTGTTTCTGCGTTTTACATGTTGTGGAAGTCCCAGATATCCAGGAAACTGAACGTCGTCTTGTCTGGGTTCACAACATCATCCGGAGGCGCTCCGTAAATTTGATCGAGTTGTATTCATTTTAATTTGCAAGACACACGTCAGCTGGTTTACTACAGCTGTGTGAACCCAAAATAAACAGATTCAGCTGTGATTTAATTGCAATAAACAAATAAAAGTGATGCCGAAATAACTACATAAAGATGCCGGATGCTAACATTGTAGCTGCTCCATCAACACTCAAAATAAGACATAGTTTTGTCCGGTCTCTCTATTAATATTAAGTATCGTAAAGATCTGGGTGAACTACGGCAACATTTTTTACGTCGAGACGTCAGTGATGCCAGGAGGAGAATCTCAATGCTGATTGGCTTTAACGATTGAGGCAAATTTTGCGTATTCGCGTTAATCGCCTCAATTGCGCCGCCCGCCGCAATTTTGCGTCCATTCGCTGCTATTCGCGTCTTTCCATTGATTTGTCTGTAATCTCGTAGCGTGTAAAATTTTTGTCGCGTTTGGTGTGAACACAGCATAAGCGCTGTTTTTGCTTTGTAACGAGACAAACATTTTAAATAATTTGGAGAGGAATTCTTGATATTTCAAATGCAGACGTAGTAATAGTACATTTAAGTTGTTTCTGCTCGTTCCCACAGCCACAGAACAGATGTAACAGATGGAAAGTAGCCATTACCCTTTTGAGATTTCTGTACATCCTTGACAAATACATTTAATAAATTTAACATTTAAGACCAAATTTGCCAAACAGAATCCCCCTCACACCAAGAGTCATCAAACAACAATGGGTTTCCCTGGAAAGTAACCGTTTTTATCACTGCAGTAGCATTTCAGCATAGCCCGTCCCAAGCTAACTAGTGGCCCGCGGTGTGCCCCCCCTCTCTGTCCGCAGATTGTGTTGAGGCCCACCAGAACCACCTGAAAGGGGAAGCGAATGGCCTGTTTAAGATCAAACCCGGCGGCACGGACTCCGCACGGGTAGTGGAGGTTTACTGCCAGCAGGAGGGGCTAATGGGCGGGTGGTTGTTAGTCCAGCAAAGAGAGAGTGGCGCGCTCGGCTTCAACCGTTCCTGGGCAGAGTACCGCGACGGGTTCGGCTCGGTCGACGCCGGGGGCAAGGGGGAGTTCTGGCTGGGCAACCAGAACCTCCACCTGTTGACGAATCAGGGCGAGAGCATGCTGAAGGTAGAGGTGGAGGATTGGGAAGGGGGCGTGGCCGGCGCAGAGTACACGATCAGGGTCGGCCCGGAGGAGGAGGGGTACCCGCTGCACGTGTCCGGGTACACCGGGGATGCCGGCGACGCCCTGGCGACGCCCAACTCCAACACGGCGTCCCACACGGGGATGAAATTCAGCACCTTCGACAGAGACAACGACAAGTGGGAGGAGAGTTGCGCGGAGATTTACGGGGGCGGGTGGTGGTACAACAACTGCCAGTCAGCCAACCTGAACGGGATTTATTATAGAGGCACGTACGAGCCGGAGAAAAACACGCCGTACGAAGTCGAAAACGGAGTCGTGTGGGTGACGTATAAACCGGCCAATTACAGCCTGAAAACCGTCAGGATGTTTATCCGACCGTCTGCGTTTTAATAGGACATGCAGAAAGTATGATCCAGTCACATAAAATATTCACTTTCCTGTATTTAAAACCAAAGAAACAAGAGCCTGAAAACTAAAAAAAACATCAAAGCTGCTTTCAGACCTTCAGACTATCGATCTGTTGGTAAATCATTCAGCGTCGGTGTGTCACCATGTGTGCGTTTGTTGTGTAAATGTCACTGACCTGTTTATCTCACCAGTGTTCTTGGAACGAGACCCGATGTTGCCAAACTTGTGTACGGAGCAACGACTGAACTTTCCTCACTCAATAAAGATTCAGTGTTCACTTCAGCCGCTGTGGTTTGTGCCGTTATTTAACAGCAGATCATTTACTTTATGTGGGAAATGTTTGTATTAAAAGACAATTGAAATGTGTTATTACAAAGTTTAAAAAACCATCATAATACAAAACATATTAGAAAGGTTACCTTCCTACAAGTGACTATAGAATCAATCATATTTAATGTAAAGTGACTACAAAATGATTTTGATGCTTTATACATAAAACAAATAGTGGCTTTTTTGAACATTTAATTTTAATTAAATGTTACATTTTTAAAAATGTTTTATTTAATTTTAATTTAATATCAATGTAAAAACTTGACATCTGTTGACATATAAATACATTTTGATTTGACATATTCAGACTTTAAAATTGTCAAAATTACCAAATTTAGCCAACTGTGGAAACATCAAACACGTCAGCAGATGTTTTACTTCAACAGCAAAGCAGAGCAGTTTAACCCTTCACATACTCACGTACATATAGTTATTATTTCTGACAGAAATGAGGACATTTCTTATTTATTTTGAACGGTTTAATAATGTTTACATTTCACTGTGACTGAAATCTTCCTGTGAATAGAATCATAATATAAAATAAATTCTTATAAATGCGTTTCATGCGTCATATTTATCATATATATTGTATTTTTGAAAAGAGCATTTTATATTCAGCAGCATACATTTGTCAAAATGTGTCCCAACATGGAAAAAAAAAGTTTGTTATTGCAATCAGTTTTACATTATGTCACATTTAACACATTTATTTGCCGTGTTTGAGATATATTTGGAATAAACAATGATGTTGATTCATGTTCATTTTGCCGTCTGGTTGACTGTTTTAGTTTTGTTATAAATGAAGAGAAATCTCAGACCCCCCTGTTGACGCTCTATTCATGCATCCTGTTTAAATACTAGCTGATTACACACAGCAGCATTTCATTTCATATTCCTTTTTATTGCATGATTTGCTTTAATGCACATTATTAAAGAAAAACAAACGACTTGCTACACAGAGAGCCAGGAGCCCTGAGGGTCCACGGTTAATCCAGCCTGGTGTTTAAGGCACTCAGAGTTCCTTTCTCCCAGTTATAATTACACTGTGAGGAAAAAAATGTAATAAAAATCACAAGTAGATGAAGGATTCATCCCATGTTGACAAGAACAAATCATTAAAAGCAGTTGGAGAGACGGATGTAAGATGATTTTTTTTTGTATTTTAGGTGTTAATCTTGTTAGAAATCGTTGTGTTTTTAAGCAAGACGACCTCAACATGAGACCTTTGTCCTCTCTGACACTACTCACCCTCTATCTCTGCAACGCCGCTGTTTGATTTAGAGCTCAGTTTAAAGTGGACTGACCTCAGTTCTGTTTGTTTGCTCGTTTGTCTGCAGTTTGTTCGAGGCTGAAGCAGCAGAATCAAGATGGCCGACAGCCCTCCGGTCACAGCCAGACACACAGGAAGCAACGCTGTCGAGCGACGGCGGGCGTTCCTCTGTGTTCGGACGACGACTGGGTGAGAAACATCACTGTTACACACAAGATCTATCGCTATCCTGAGAGCAAAAAGTCTTCCTGTTCTTCATTTCCCAGAGTGCTTCTCTAGAGCTGAGACTACATTTGACTTTCTTACTAGGTTTAATGACTTTTGGAGTCCAGCGACTTTCTTTGGAAAAGAGACGCTCTTCAGTTTGATCATTTTAAACTCCACTGATAGATTTAAAAATGGGTGAACCCACACTCTCAGATATACTACTACTACTATTACTACTACTACTGCTACTGAAGAACTAGAGTAATACTACAATACTACTACCGAAGAACTACAGTAATACTATTGAATTACTATAGTTATACTACAGTAATACTGCTTAGCCATATAAACGTAAAGATGATGGTGTGTCAGTGTTGTGTTAGCATCTTGTGCTACCCTCTAATAAAGCTGTTAATGCAGCTTTAAGACGATTAGAAGTGAACTCATCGTTTGGATTCAGTACTGCTCGATACTTTCAGAGAGATGGCAGCACTTTGCTGGGCTCGTCAGTTGGGTCATTTTTAAACTCTAGCATACTCTTAGCATTAACCCAAGCCAAGATCTTTTCCTTAACCTAACCAAGTAGTTTTGTTGCCCGAACCGAAAGTTGTTTTGTTTGAATTCACAACGTGTTAGGTTTGGTGTGGCCCGTCTGAAGCACCAGAATGGTGGCAATAACCACTGAGAACGCCCATTCAATCGGCTGATAGCATTCAAAATGGCAACACCCACACACTAGTGCTCCTTGTGCTCCTCTCTGAAAGGTTTCTAAATGCCCCTCTGGCTGCAGACTCCAGGGTTTGATCTCGCAGACGGACAGCAAGGTGGAGAGGAAACTGAGGAAGGCGTGTAAGGCGGCAAAGATGTACGAAGACGCCGCTGAGAAGTCCATGACGGCGATGACGCACATCTACAGCCACAACCGGAGAATCATCGTCAACAGATACAGTAAGACTGATGTGTTCATGTATTCTGGAAGACGGGGATGACTAAAGTACTGCTGGCTGATTAACACAGTATTCGTCTCCAGCGTCGGAGCTGAGGTTGGTGGAACACGCCGAAGGATTGAGGAGCAACCTCACGTCCCTACGGAGACGGTCGTCCCGGCTGTCGCTGCAACTCGAGGAGCTGAGCACCGACGTCCAGAGACAAATGGAGGACATGTACCGAACAGAGGTGAGACCAGACGAGAGGTCGTTTGCCCCTCAGCATCTACGGAGCGCTTTAGCACCTTTTAGCTCTTTGTTTTGGTTTATCGGCAGCGTTACTGCTCCGGTTCACTCTCGGCCAACACACGCTACCTGCTCAGCAGCTAACAGCAGAAGCTCACAGTTAGAGACGAGCTGGTGAACGTAGTGGAGCATTTAGCAGCTAGAGAGACAGATGTTTCCCTCGGGAGGTGGTGGAGACCAAAAACAGAGCTAAAAGAGAGAGAAGTGGACAAACTCAAAGCAATACTACTGAGGAACTTGCTACCATCTAAAATATCTGTTGATGCTGCTTTAAGAAGAGTAAAAATGAAATCAGACTTATTGTGTGATATCACATGAACTCATATACGGTATATACTTTGTTCTAATAACACAGAAGTCCACCTCATTGACTCTACAGTGTTGTTGTTCGTCTCCAGGTGGACATTGACATGAAGCTGCGAGCCTGCTCCGGGTCCTGCCGGTTGGTGTTGCCGCTCAGCGTCGATCACCTCAGCTATCAAACGCTTCGGGCCGACGTGGATCAGGTGGACGAGACTCTCAGCCGGAGGAGGAAGGCCGCTCCGCCTCCCAAAGACATCCCACGCATGAAGCTGCAGCCTGTAGACGTAGGCCCGGCTCCGTCCCCAGAGTACAGGACCATCCCGACGGTGCGGAGAGAACTGTTGACCCAGTTTGAGGACATCGGGCAGAACCGGGTCGTTGTGGAGGAGCTGCTGGAGGCTCTCCACCCTGCAGAGCTGAGGCAGGTTTGACGGCTCACGGTGGAAGTAAATAATGTGTGTTTTTCTTTGAAACTTTGTTTTTAAAGGTCCTCTTCCAATAAACACAATCACTGATTCTAGTTCTGTTTGTTTACAGCACCACGCCCCCTTTAAACGTGCACGCTCTCTATTACTGTCACAACCTTCAACTTGTTCTGTTGTGTTTTAAAGGGAAAGTTTGTAGTCAGCCAAAGATTTACTTGATTTAAAATGTTTTACCTTTTTAGATGAAATATTAACGTATATATTTCTCTGGTTCTGCTCACTCTGATTTATTTATAGACTTTGCTATTTTTGATGATCTGTAGTCATTAATTACTATTTATGTCATACTATACTGTATATTATTACTGTTGATATACATTATACTGTAACATATGTTATAAACATACTACCCTGTATTATTATTATCACTTACATTACTATAATACCTTACAGTGTATTCTATACCATGTAAATATGAAGAAATGTTAACCACATCATATACAATATTCTATTTTGCTATATTAATACAGACAACACAAGTATCATTACTTAATCACAGTACACATTCTGGTGTACACTGTTTACATAAATACTAGTTTTATATACCTTTTATTTTATGTATTGTTATTTTTATTTTTACGTCTATTTAGCTATTTCTTATTTCTGTTTTTGTGCTTCTGTAAAGCTCCTCTGGGGATCAATAAAGGTTTATTTTATCTTATACGATCTTAAATTACCTTATCTTATCTTATCTTAAACCTTATCATATCTGACATTATTTTATCTTATATTATCTTTGAATATATTATCTTAAATTACCTTATCTTAAATGCTCTTATCCTAAATTATATTAAATCATCTTTAGTTATCTTATCTGTTCAGTAACTACACACGTTTGAATATGAATGCATGTAAAACACACTGAACAGTCTTTTCTGTTTGTATCGACCTCACTGCGTGTTTTTTATTTGTATTATTCACAGATCAGTTAATAAAAAGCACAGTTCCCTCCGCTCACTCTTGTCTCATGTTGCTTTATTTTTATTAAGTAGTTGCTTGTCGAACGCTTCCATTGATCAGCACTCATGTGGTGAGTTCTTATTTTCTCTTTGCATATTTCTTCATGATACGTTTAAAAAAAAAAAAATCATTTTCACAGGCTGGAGCATGAAGGAGCTTCAGCGGTGAATACATTTTCTTCTCTACGGCCCCTGAAGTGCAGTGAAAAAACAAAACAAGCAGACAGAAAGTATGTTCCTCAATGTGTTTATTGAGTAGTGGAGGACAGCAGTAGTCCTAGTAGCGCACACTGAAGACGACACACATCGCAAGAGAGATCACGACACATTCACTCACAAACAGTTTCTCTTTCATCTGTAGACGTGACGAGTTTCTCTGACGTCAAATTCTCATTTCACTTTCTTCTGAAGTTAAAGCATTATTTTGTTAAAACAGTTGTGTGTAAACGTGCGTGTCCATCAACACAAAGGTTGCAGCTAAAATAAAGGACACAGGAATATTAGTCAACGCTACAAAGAGTTGTGAAGCTTTTCTAGTGGCTCTAGTTGGGGCCCCATTTACTTTGGTGTCTTTTATTTTGGCGGTTTCCTGTATGTGCTACGTGTGTGCGTGCTCTCCAACGCGACTAGCTCGGGACAAAGTACGGCCTGATCTTCATGCTTATGGCCTTCAGCGAATACCAGCTCCCCTTCCAGTTCATCCACACCATGCCGTCGTCGGTGCCGTGCTTGGCCATTTGGCGCGTGTAGGCTCCGCCCATGTAGTATCGGCCGTTGGGATTGGCCGAGTGGCAGCGGTTGTACCACCAGCCGCCGCCGTCCTCCCTGGCACACTGTTTGGAGGGATCCCCGGGGACCCTGGTTCAGGGAAACAGGGACAGAGAAATGTGTTTGGCAATGGCGTGTTATGCGTTAGCAACAACTAGCTGTTGATTTCTTCAAACCCCACTATGGTGTGTCTTTATTAAGAGTTAGTCAGCCGGTTTGTTTGAAGGACTTGTTGGTTAACTGAATTGCCAGTGTTTTGGGTTTTGTCGCCAGCAGCAGGACACTTACCAGTTGTCGTTGTCTCTGTCGTAGGTGCTGAACATCATGCTGTTGTGAATGGTCATCGTGCGGTTTTCACCGAACAGTTCAGAGGAGCCCTCCAGTAAACCGTTGCCGGCGTTGCCGGAATAACTGTTGACCGCCAGCAAGTAGTTGGCCGTCTCTGTCATGACGGTGAACTGGCGATACTGGGCATGGACCTACATGAAAGGTTGAGGAGTTGGAATTAAATTATCCAAAATACTAAATATATTAGTTAAGCAATAATGAAACGTTGGTTAATATTAGAACGAAGACTTTTATTTCCACTATTCAATGACGTCTTTATTACTGTCTTACGACAGAATACTGACTCTTTAATATTTACTAGGACAAAATATACTATGATTTTATATGTTGTTATTGACAACTTGCAAAAACTTTCATTCACAATATTTTTACGACATATTATACAATGACTTCTTTATAAAAAATAATGTACCACGTACTATACAATGGCATTTACACATTTTTCATTATACTATACTCAGATTTTTTTTTTTTTACTTTTTTTGACTATACTATACTTTACTATACTATGACTATGAAATTTGTTATACAATTTTAGTGATTTATTTCACTGAAACTACATTTTTATTTAGTTGTGTTTTTTTTTTTTGTCCTTAAATTTGTATTTTAACCGTCTAAAATCCAAAAGATTTCTACTTTACTATCAGAAAATATTAAGAAAAGCAGCAAATTCCTACATTTTAGAACCAAAAACCTGAGAAAGTTTGGAATTTTTGCTTAAAAAATGACTCAAACCATTCCAAAAATATTTGCAGATAAACTTTCTGTTGATCACTTAATACTTTCTGCTGTAAATAGACATGTAGAGGACTCACTTTGGTTCCTGTCCAGTCCTCCATCTCAATGAGAACCTCAGTGGGGCCCATCTTGGTTATTTGACTAATACGATCATTGCCCAGCCAGTGTTCACCTGTCAGGTGACGGAGGAGAAAGGTATGCTAGTACTACCGAACTAAATTCTACTCAAGTACAGTTCTTGAGTAAATGTACTCAGTTACTTCCCACCAATGGCTTCCACTCCCTTCAGCCTCTCGTGGTATAAAAGTCTTACCTGCAGTCTCACAGTGACCCTTGCCAGCATCGAAGGCGGTGTTGCCGAAACCGCGCCGATATTCGTCCCAGCGTCGGCCGAAGTCGACACTGCCATCAAGCCTGTTCTGGATGAGAACCCATCCTGGGGGGTGGGGGGAGGTCTCTTTTAAACACAGATTCCTCAACCAAAGGCCCAACATATCCACGGTATTAACAAACTAATAAAAAATGAAAGTTTAGGTGGCCTAACTGAGTTCTACTCTCACCTCCGTTCTGAGTGGTCTGATCACAGAAGACCTTGTATGGAGGTAAGAAGGCGTCGGGCTGGATGAAGTACATCTGGGAGTCTTTTCCTCCACGACGATAGATGTCCTCACACTCCTTACCTGAATCACACAGGAGAACAAGTTCAGTTACTTTTGTGTTCTACCAAAAACGACAAGATTGGCGGTAGCAGAAGTTGCCGCCTGCATATATTGAACATTGAGACCTCTACGGGTCACCACACTTACCAGACACCACCGGTATGGGACAGCTGGTCTTGCACGGTTCATTGCACTCCTCTCTCTGGCCCTGGATGGCCTTCTCCAGCTTCTGGATCTTCAGCCGGATCTTGTCCAGGACCCCCTGCAGCCACACAGCACACAGTATACAGTACATTACATCAGGGGGTATTTGCAGTCTTTAAGCTTGGATACACTAGATTAGTATATTGTATTTCTTTTTGTTTCAGTCTTTCTCTGCAATAGATTCAAGCTCATCATGTATTTCTCTCCAAGATGATGCTTTACTGACAGCTAAAAACAAGACACATTTCTGAGACATGACATTAATAGAAGAGTGTCAGCTCTTATTCACCTGTAGCACTCTGATGCTGGAGGGGAAGGTGGTGTCCACCGTCTCCTTGATGTAGGCGTGTTGTTCCTCCACCCGATCAGTGTACTGACTGACCACCCTGCTGTTGTCTGAGATAGGCAGAGAAACAACTCAGAGGAGGTGCACAAGGGAAGAATTCGAAATGTTTGAATTGTACAAAACCATTGAAGTGCAAAATAATGTTTAAAATTATGTTAAACTACGTTTGTATTATTATGTTCAACTTATTATGTGGGAGTTTCAGAGAAAGATTGGAAAGAGGGACCAATGTTGAAAACGTTGTTAAACTGGGCGTCAGTCATCTTTCATTTATTCATGACTAGTGCTTCATGCTCTTAGATGCTTGTTTAAAGGAAATGTACTTATGACTTCTGGTGACTAGTAGTTCTTTTGATTACCAATGTTGATGCACTTATTGTAAGTCGCTTTGGATAAAAGCGTCTGCTAAATGACTGTAATGTAATGTAATGACTACTAACATTATCATTACAGTTTTACCGAAAGAAGAACAACACGTTCAGAAGAGCATTGAAGGCTCTTGTTTTATTGTAAACTATTCAAAACGATCCTGATTGGTTGAACCTTGACTTGCGGATCCATTCTGCACTTCGTAAACCATAATTTACCGACATTATCCGGCTGATCTTGAGTCAGACTCACCGCCGATGATTCGCTGCCTCTCCCTCAGGGAGTTGGAAATGCTGTTGACGTAGTTGTAGACGGTGTTGGAGGATCGGGACAAATCCTCCACCTGAGGCTTGAGTTCATTAATGCTCTGTGAAGAAAAAAGATGGATGCAACAGGAAGTCAATATGACAGCAAATGAATTCCATGCATTTTGTCCACGCAGCCAACGTATCCTTCCATATTCTCTCATTGCTGAGATAACTATAAGATGTAGTTCAGTTTGTACCGTCTTGACGTTCCTCTCTTGCTTCAGCAGCATGGTCTTCAGCTCGCAGCCAGTGGGACACAAAACACCCTGATGGACGAGAGAATCTCCAGTTAGTTGTCTGTGAATCAGTGGCTAAAAGAAGGGAGGCAGCCATTGACTTCCTTCTATCCATGAACAGATTTATGGATGAAAATGAGCTGGAAGATATCAAACCTGCTCCAGACAGGTGAACCAATGTCAATGTAATGTTTTTATTGGTTCAAACAAAGGGCTTTTTTACCTCTTAAACGCCCCAAGAAGAAAGAGTTACATACGTGCATCATAATCATCTTGATGTATAGTATTTTGAATACCAAAGTTCAAGTTTCTGCCTTTTGTTTCTTTCCTGAAATGAACTGTAAACCTGGAACAAAGGCGTCTACAAACGTGCGCTGATGCTTTTGACATCAGAGCAGAAACATGTGACACACAAACATGTGACACGGGTGGTTGGGTGATCGTGTGCCGCGTCCTCCTACCATCTCCTCTGCGGCATGCGTGCATCCTCCTTCATCCGGCTGCTTCTCCTTCTCCTGCAACTGCTGTCCTCCGACTGGAGCTGGGGTGGGCCGGCCGCGATACCTGCGACGAAAAAGCAAATGGATGCTTCACCAAAAGAAATATAATAAGAATAATCTACTGGATCTGCAACAATGGAGCATATTTTATAAACTCACCACATATTCATTTTGAAAAACTATAACTCCTAAAAAAGTGTATTGAAGTGAAAAGTATATCACAATATTTGCCTCTGAAATGAAGTATAAAGTACTCTAAAATGGAAATTGATCTAACAGCTGTAGTTTTCAATAGTTTACAATCAAATCATATACTCACCTTCTAAATGGTAATAGATTAAATCACATAAAAATATATTAAATACATTCATATTAGTTTAACCATTAAAATAAAACATTAATGCATCAGGAATGATATTAAAACGTATGAAATAACTTCTGATACTTTCAGTAAATGTTGCTGCTGTTTCTGTAGTTTTTAAAATGCAATACCCCTAATGTTAAATATGTATACATCTATATGATCGTGTCTGTTATTTCTGTCTCAGGTGTCCGTGTTTGAGCGTACCTCGCGCCGCTACTGATCGGGGGCGGGGCATAGCGGTTACGGGTGTAGCTGTCCCCGCCCCTTGTTAGTGGACGGTGACCACGAACGTCGACGGTCCCGGCTTTAGTCTGAAGGGAGACAAGAGGAAACAGGACGTGAGGAAGGAATACAAAATATATCAAAAATAAATGTAATTCACGATACAAATCAAGCATTTTCTACTTACTGTTTCATTCTTTGAAGACGACACCTTGTTGTCCAAAGATAAAAGAAAAATGTTGTGACATATTAGAAGATTAAAATCCATCTAATCTGATGATGAAAATAAAGCTGTGACATCTTAGATGATGCAGTGTCATATATAAACACTAAAAACAATTGAATCACAAAATAAGCGGCTGAAAGCGTAAAATGCCTTTTTAATAGTGAATAGATTTAGTGTTGCACAAAAAAATCTGTATTGAATATGCTCTTGACAGAATATCTGACATATTAAGGGGAGAAACTCTAAGAACATTAACTAACATATCATCATGATTACTTACACAAAGACATTTTGTATTAAATTACAATCTGAAATGTTAAATATGCAAATGAGGCATTATCTAATGGTAACTTTTATGAGAAATCTACAGACGGAAATATAGTACAATATATATATATATAGTAAAATATAAGTTTTCTTTCCACTAATCTGAAAGAAGACACGTTTTCACCTTAAAAATAACAATTAATTAATTAATTAATAACAATTATAATGACTATAATGAATAATAGTACTAACAACATAATACAAGAAGAGACAGTGGAAATGAATACATTTTGTCATATTTTTTCTTGATCGAGTTTACATTGTATATAATAGTTTTTTTTTTTAAAGATCCATATAATTAATTAAAACAATTAATTAACATGGTTTGATTCATTAATTTCATTTCATTTTTTTGTAATTATTTTTTAAATTATAATTCCACTACACGGTAACATTGAATTATTAGGATGTGGACCATGATCTCATTGAAGGGAAACACTCACCGTATCGTAGTCGTCATATTCCAGATTGTCCTGAGCCCAGGCGGCGGACACACACAGACACACACACACACACAGCAGCGTCCTCATCGTGATGAAGTTTCTCTTCTCAAATCCTCGTCTTCGGTGCTCCTTCACTCCTTCTCTCTGGCCCTGACATGTGATTCTACCCGCTATTTATCCTCCGGGGTCCACTTATTATTGATCTGCTGAAAAAAAAAGAACAGTCAATATCTGCCGAGGACAGTTTACCCAAACCTGAGTCACCGCTGCTCACGGTCAGCCTGCTGGTGGAGGGACAAAAGGGCAAAAGGACTGAAGGCTTTACTGATAACTCTGAATGTGTTGATGTGTGTACGAGTCCAATAATAACCTTTTAAAATATTTTAACTCATGTTAATCGTTTTGACGTGTGGTTACACAATACCTTTTACATTTAGCATCACCACAGTGTAGTAATACTCCTGGATTTGAAATTCTACTTGATTAAAAAAGTATTACCAGCAGTACTCTCTTTCCAAATTGTTAAATTACATACATTTTTGTACACAAAATTATATACAATATTTGTACAACAAAATCATATTTTTTTCAGTGACTTCAGGGGCTCTACTGTTTTTTTTTACACATTCATTATTCTTCTTATATATTATATATTCTTATATATTCTTATTCTTGACCTCATTTAAAAACCAGCAGAGCTTCACACAAATCAGCAACATAACTGACCTGTGACGATGCATCATATTTCATAAACTGATCGCATGTTTTGAATGTAAAATCAATGTAACGAGTAAATACAGCAGTATGACATGTAAGAAAGTAGAACTAAGGTAGCAGAAATTGGAGTAAGTAAAGAACCTCAAAAATGTTATAAAACTTTTATTGTTAATGAAACATTATTATTTTTGAATGATTATAGTAACATTCCTACTGACAAATGGTTTAAAAATGTTGTTTATTGTGTACAATAAAAGATATTTATCAATCAACTGAGACCTCAACCTTTAATTAGCCGCTCATTAGAATATTTAACATAAATTATAATATATAATAGAAATAAGGCAAAGTGAAAAATGTGCAACCATTATCATTCCTTATTATTTTATCTGCATCAATAATCTTACAGTTAGAGATTTAAAGTTTTTTTTAAAGTGGAATCAAGTAGTTTTAAACTTAAGTATAAATAATAAAATAAATAAATAAGAGTTGAATTTCCCGGCCGTGCAGAGCAGGACGTCACGTTGGGAAATGACCGTGAGGGTTACTTCATGACACACAATCAGCATGTGTCACTATGTGCACAAACACTGACTTTAGTCTGATTTATTATTAATATTTCTCCTTAAACATATTAATATTAGAGTAACGTTCTCTCTGTTTAGATACAGTGAACACTATTTCTGAGAGTAGAACTTCTCCTCAGAGTCAAAGCTTGTTTAGTTTTTTCAGTTTTGTGAAATTAGAACGATTGAGCAACTGAAGTTTGTTTGAGTCCAAACGGGTATGCGGTGCAGCGTTAGGACATCACAAACACTGTATTTATTCTGTACATAACTTTGTGTGTTTTTGTGGTTTATCCTGAATTAAACTACAAAACACTAGCTGCCTCATTTAAAACTAGAAACTAGGAATTCAACTTTACTTTTTATCTCATCTCAGACAAGAAGAAATGTATAAACATACACATTGTTTTTATGCTTATAGTTTTTTTATTTTATTTGCATTGTAATTTGAGGGCACACACTACACATTTAAAAGAAGAATTAATCAAACACCTTTACTCCAGTTTTCATTCATACTAACACAGCTAAGTGTGCATCGATAGCTTTAATGATTGTATTGACTTAATCCAACAGGAGGAGGTCATACATGTCGACACAGATACGAGATGGACTACAGGGAGTTCAGATGGATAGACCTGGACCAGATCTCGGCAGGTGGACTCGAAAACCTTTGACGCATCTGTTCAAAACAAAATGAAACTCCAGCTTTTGGATCCGGCTGCTTTCAGATCATCTTGGCACAAATGAAAGGGAGAGTGTTGTTGCAGGGGGCGTTCATCCACTTCTTGAGCACTGAAACACAGAAGATGATCAGAAAATATTGACTTCAGGGATTTCAAGCTGCACATGCAAAGAAAACGTTCACCGACGTACGGTTGGCATAAATGAAGCATGTTTTTTGGAGTTGAAAGTCAATTTAGAGATAGAATTTACTCGTGTTAGCACACTTTATTTTTTAGCGAAACAGAAAATGACACACTAACGTCCGTTTAGAGTCAAACAGACCATAAAGCAGGGGATGCTTTAGGGGCGGGGCTACACAGTGATTGACAGGTCTCTACCAGAGACGTATACGGCGTCTCTACATCACTCCTCCTCAGTCCACATATGGTCACTTCCTGTTCACTGGTTGCTGCTAAATTGCTGAACTCAAGGCTTCAAAACACCGGTTCTGCCGAAAGAAGTCAAAGCTTCATGTCTTAAAGCTGCATTCTCTCTAGTGTCCACCAGGGGGCGACTCCTCTGGTTGTATAGAAGTCTAGTCTAAAATAACTCTACTTCTCTCTTGAGTTATTCCCTCAGTAAACATTGTAAACATGAGTTTATGGTCTCAATCTCTAGTTTCAAGTCTTCTTCAATACAGCATGATGTTCATTTAGTACATTATGGTCCACTACAACCAAAATGTACGGTTTTGAAAACAAAAACAAGAACAGCACCGAGAGGCTATAGGACGATACGATGAGAAAAAACCAGAGCTTGGGTGGGATTTCCCAGGGTTTAAGTATCTAAAAAAAAGTTATTGTGTGTGTGTGTGTGTGTGTGTGTGTGTGTGTGTGTGTGTGTGTGTGTGTGTGTGTGTGTGTGTGTGTGTGTGTGTGCGTAGTTCATTACATCCAAAATTCATCTGCAGACAGCGCTTGGTTGCATCCAGCAGGTATATCTCGCGGCCCGTGGCCCAGTTTTTATAGTAAAACTTAGAGCCGTCACTCCACGTCCAAACAGCCAGCTGTGGATACGAAGACACAAACAAACAAATGTATATACAGCAAATAAATCAGTTTAAAAAAATAAGCAACAATTTAAAGGTTTTGTTATTGGACCACGTTCAAATCTTAAAGTTTGTATTTTGTACAAAACTTTAAATATTTAGTTAATTTCCCCAGAAAAGACTTCCTTACATTCACGGCGTTGTTGCCGCCGATCCAGGTCAGGGGGAATTCAAAGGTGCCAGCTTCGGTCAAAGACTGGAGGAAGTGGTTCTCCTCATAACTGTGGACGGATGCCAGGTTGCCCCCTACAAACAGACAGAAATTCTGGAGGGGGGGGGGGAGGAGAGAGATAGAGAGAGAGAGAGAGAGAGAGAGAGAGAGAGAGAGAGAGAGAGAGAGAGAGAGAGAGAGAGAGCGAGCGAGAGCGAGAGAGAAAGAGAGAGATTTCACACATTTGGTTTGGTTTGAAACGTGTGAGCGGTCGTGTCGGTCCTCACCTCGGCTTCAATCCAAGTCTTCATGCTGTTGATGAACATGAAACACTGCTGTTCATAGCGGGACCAGCCGTACGGGCAGTAGTGCTCACTGTCTACAGAAGAAACACATTTTTCACAATAAGTCTTTTAATAACACAATCACCAGTTTGATTTTGAAGGTTTGAAGCATCTTGTGTTCATTCAACTGATTTATGTCATTACAGCATTATTATTCCGAAAACCAACGATAAAACAATCGGTGTGACGATGCTATCGGGCTTTGTATTGTTGTCAATAATACGGCCAACAGATGGCGCCAAACTCGATGTGTAGATAAACTCCTGTCTCTCTTAATCATGTTAAGCCACGTTGGGGATCTTCTCTCCGGTCACCGGTGGACCCGGTGGACCAGGTGGACCCGGAGCACCGCTGCGGGAGGAAGTTCCCGTAAGCGGCGCTCTGTGGGACGTAATAATAGCCGGCGGGTTTGTGCATCTTCTCGTACCTTTCATCATCATGTGGGTCATGTTGCTGAGCGGGGCGGCCTGGCTCAGGGTCAGGAAGAAGCCGAGAACCAGAGACACGCTGAGGGCTTTCATGGTGATGATGATGATGATGGTGATGAAGAGGGAGGGTCGACTGTCAAAACACAGCAGCAAAAAGTCAAACATAATACAGCAAAACTCTATTGAATAACAACCAGTTACCTCTTTAATAACCGATGGTTTAAAGTATTATAGTTCAATTATTTATACGTATTAAGTATACATGAGGTACCAGGAGGGAATCACTTCATGTATTTCAGAAGGAAACACTTGTTATTCTACTACATGTATTTTCTTTTTCCTGTATTTAAACCTTGCTTTAGTTATAAAGTTATACACAAAAAAACATATGATATGATGTAATATTATAGCTTAAACTAAACAGCAGTACATAAAGCAGTTAAAATAAGCTCCATCTTGAAGGTACATATATACATATACATGCATATACATGCATGCACACACAGGAGCACATTGCAAATGAATGCATGAATAATTGAGTAAAAGTTTACCTGTTTCAGTATCTGTGTGTTGAGATGTCTCTGCTGCTTCGGCCTTTTTATCCTGCAGATCAGACGCGTCTGCTGAGTCATCGTTTTAGTTTCCCACGCAGATCTGAGGTCAGATTCTAAGAGTTTTTTGTAGAGACGGATGTCTCCTCATTCATGCATTGTACGTGAGCAGACGAGCCCTCGTGTGTGCACTGATTCTCGCTCTGACTGATGTTATCACTGAGTTTCACGTTTCATCTTTTTATTACTCGGTCGGTCTCGTCTGCTTCTGCTTCTTCTTCTCTCATCTTATTGTTTTTTCCTCAACCCCCTTTTTGCATTGTTTCAAATCTGGGTTGCAGATTGTTTTTCGACTTGGCTGGACCGCTTCGTATCATATCCTCCAGCTCGAGCAACACAAGCTGTGCGTCGTTGTTTAAGAATCACACCTAAACCCTCAGAAGGAGCGAGTTCCTTTATGTCACCAGTATCACAGGCCAGTAACCGAAGCCCCCCCCCCACGTCAAAGAGAAGTTCAGCCAAGTCGACACGGACACACAGATCGTTTTCCTCCATGTTATAAAATTAAATTCTGTCCACATGAGAGGTCAAACATGTATAAATGAAGACATAACTAACTATAGCATTCTCAGAATCTTCTTCTCTGGTATTTGTTCGTAGTATCGCCACCTACTGGACATGTGAGCGTCGTGGAGCCGTTGTTTTGCATTCTAGATATTTTACAACACAAAGGTGTTTATATGGTCTCAAAAAAAGCATAATTGATACATTTTGCACAAACCCTACAGTGTGAGACTTGGAATTTATACTTTTTTTGAGACCATAAACATAATAGCAGCCATGCAATGAGCCTTTTACAGGTTTAAATAAACATAATTAAGACCTCATCTACACATTCACACATTTTTTTCTCGTTAAACTGTTTTAGGTCACCAAGACGTCTGAATATTTCATATAACAAGACTCCCAATCAGCGTTTTCTTGTGTTTTCATCTCCTTGTTTATTGTAAAGTGATGATGAGCAGTAACTCCTCCTCCTCCTCGTCTGTCCACACATGAGTCACGTTTTAGTTAATTATGTATAAATAAAGAAATAATTAGCTACGTCCCCCTGGAGGCTGCAAACTGTCGTTCCAGAACATAGAGCCGAATCATACCCCAAGTGAAAGTAAGAAAAAATAATAATACCAGTGACAAAAATCCATGAATATTATCTTGACACTGTGGTTGAAAATGTGGACACATGCCTTTTGCATGTGATTCAAATAAATATGCAATCAAATATGCAATCAAATAAAGAGAAACGATGCTTCCGCCTTTGGAGGCGGAAGCATCGTTTCTCTTCTCAGAACCCAAATTGTCAAAGGGAAGAAGCTGTTGACTGTTTGTTCTTCAGAGGGCATTGTGAGAACCACAGGCCATACCTTTTAATTGTTAATTTAAACGTTAATTGTTAAATTCTGCTCTGAATCATGTCATCGTGGAGTTGTATTCTGTATTCTGTGTTTTAATTAATGGTTCCTTTTTCTTTCTCTTTTAAACGCCTGTGGAGTTATTCATGTGTGCTTGTGATCCTCGTGTTCTCTGACTTGACGTCTCTCTGAATGGGGACAAAGGGGAAGTGTCGGTTGGAGCCATAAACCAGAGCCTGAGCAGATGTCACTGTGGTCACGGTCTACAGTACATTATGTAACAGCAACCACACGCAAGATAATACAACAATGTGGCTGCTTCTTTTATAGAGTCATAATCAATAAGGAGTTCAACGTAATTCTTCAAATAGACATCGCATTTTAGCACAAAAGTCGTTCTCTTTTAACAATTTGTGATTGCTCAACTGATATTTCCTCATTCTGATGTCAATGGACCGTATAGAAGTTAAAGAATATGCAAAAGATCTCATCATGCACTGATGCATTTTTACAAACACACACACATACAGGTTTTCTACCCGAAACTACATTTTCACGCTCACTACCTCTTTTCACGCTTGGTTCCAGTTGTCAGCCTCAACCTTTTACTTCCTCTCCTTCAACGGTCATGAAGCTATTTCACTCCTTCTCTCGTCTTTACTCAATTTTAGAGTCAGGAATCAACCGGCAAAGCAATACAGACCGTCCTAGAACAAAACATGAACTTCATTTATTTATTTTTTTTAACATGCCGTCATGCCTGGACGTTTGACTTATCGATTGTTATCATTTTGTTGTTATATGACAGCAGAAGTCATCCGGGTGTATACAACACAATGAATGCAGTTTGGGAACTCTTACACACACACAATATATATATATATATATATATATATATATATATATATATACAATTTATTCTTAACATAAAACAAATAAGACAAAATATAAGTATTAATTATAATGATAATAATAACTTTTATAGACCCTCATCTGAAGGATGCTCCACAAACGTGCCCTAGCATTGAACATGAAGGTTTAGTAAGAGTCATAATAAAATATGAAAGACTTCCTCTTTTGTCAAATCCAACTTCCTCACTGAGTTTTTTTCACTCTGCTACGTGTCTCTCCTCTTGATGCTCAGTCTCTTTCCTGTTCTGTTCATTACTTTATCCACTCGATCGCCTTCCTTCCCTGCAGGATGGGAAATCCGAGCCACCTTCACTCCACCTTCCTCCTCCTCCTCCTCCTCCTCCTCCTTGCCCCGGGCTGGGGTCAGAGGCCGTCCTGCGATCGCTGCGACCCACGACTTGCCTGCAACTGCTCCCACGGCGGATTGACCCGTGTTCCCACGGTAACAGACGGCGCCCTGACTCTTGATCTGTCCTTCAACCACATCACCGAGGTGACGGGGGATGATCTGACGGGACACGCGAGACTGGTGTCTCTGAGTCTCCACGGTAACGTTGATGGGATTTTGTTGCATTAACAGAAAGAAGGAATGAGGAAATAAAACATGAGGCATGTGCAAGAAATGTAGGACTCACTTCATCACCATGTTAGTTTAATTAAGTCTTTTCTGTCATTATTTGTGTTTAAGTGGATTTCTACTACTGTATTAGTCAGACTTGTCAACTTGTCATTATATATATAAATATATATATATATATATGTATATTGATATTTGTGTATATATTGATATTGATATTTATTTATACATATATATATATATATATATTTAAATTGATATTTATATATTTGTATATATATATATATCGATATTTATGCATATTTATATTTATTTATATATATATGTATATTGATATTTATGTATATTTATATATATATTTATTTATATATATATATATATATTGGAGGTAAGATTGTTTTGTCATTTAGTTTAACATTAATCTACAAATTAATTGATTTTTAATTATTTATAATTCTGAAAACCTTTTATTTAATATATTAGCGTTAAATATACCATTTACTATGTTTAACTCTAATATAATAAAAGGTTTTGAGATTTATAAATTATAATATTAACAACAAAACAATCTTACTTTCAAGGTCCATTCAGTAGCTGTTCTGGAACTTTTGATCATTTCACATGGTCTTCATCAGCAGATCGAGTTTGCACGGTCGTGATGGAACTGAAGATGTGCAGGATCAGGACTTCTTGTCCATGTTTTGCCGTGCCTACGGTCAGGAATGAACTTTTGAAACCTCAGCTTTTAAAGGAGGATTCAGGGGGATCTATTAGCAGAAATGTAATCTAATGTTCATAACTTGTATGTTTTCATTAGCGTATGATCACCTGAAACTAAGAATCCATTGTGGTTTCATTAGCTTAGAGTGAGCCCTTCACATCTACATAGGCAGCGGGTCTTCGTCACCGATATCACTCGGACCCCCCTAGAGCCCCCATATTTCGCACACTGGCTGGAGCCTACTTTTTGTAAATGACATTGGACAATGATGACATATGACTGAGTCACTCATTAGGACAGGGATTCTTTAGCCCTCCTCATGCCGACTCTGCCATCTAGAGGCTGTCGAGGTTTTTAAAAGTAAACATCGGCGTAAACACAGAGGAAAAGGTGGAGAAGACGAGCAGGACCATCTCTGTGTCCATCTCTACTTTCGTCTCCACAACAGAGGAGGCACAGACTCAAACGTGGAGGAATCCTCGGCCACAAGGATCTTCTCTGCAAGGCATCACCGCAACAATGATAACATTAATGAGAATTAATGGGAATTGATGATAATCAGTGGTCCACTGATTGAACCCTGTGGAACCCCTAGAATGTTGGATGTTTTGATATGTCTATATTACTGTCCTCCAGGTAACAAACTAGCTGTGATCCATCCGTCAGCGTTTGACTCTCTGTGGAGCCTGGAGGAGCTAGATCTGTCTGACAACCAGCTGACTGCTCTCAACCACAGATGGTTCAGCAAGCTAGGAGCTCTACAGGAGCTCAACCTGCTCCACAACCCCTACAGGTGAAGCACTCAGGTTACAGTTTAAAGACCGAGGAGTGACAATGCAAATCGCATTTTGATCTTTGTGGTTTGTGTGTCTTGTGTCCTCCAGCTGCCTGGGTTCTCGTCCAGTGTTTCAGAGGCTGGTGAGGCTGAGGAGGCTGGGGTTTGGAGGTCCTGCTCTGGAGGAGCTAAAGAGAGGAGATCTGTCTGGAGTCACTCAGCTGGAGGAGCTCACTGTGCACGCCAACAACCTGACGAGGTGAAGGACTGACACTGTTTGTGTTGTTGCACGAGAAAAAAAAAATATATACCCTGTATATATATATATATATATATATATATATATATTACACTAGCAGACAGCACAGCACAATATTGACTGTGTAGCCACTTCAAATAGAATTTATTATAATGCTTTATAACATAAAATACCAAAACATGTTAAGAGCTGATACAGCTGATTCAGGAGTTTGAAGAGTCATATTCGGTGTGGTCCCTACGGTTATCATCATTTAAGATCACATTATCCACATTAAGCAAATTGATTATAAATGCAGATGATTAGGGAAAGTACAAAGTATAAGCAAGATAAAATGTCAGGTTGGTGTCAAAATATAAAAAGGGCACCGGCTGCATGCGACGGGGTATCCAGGAAAGATCTTACTATTCCCCTTCTTCCACTTAACCTCACCTGTGTCTCTCTCTCTCTCTCTCTCTCTCTCTCTCTCTCTCTCTCTCTCTCTCTCTCTCTCTCTCTCACTCTTTCTCTCTGCAGGTACGAAACCGGTACTCTAGCGGACGTTTGGCCGCTGGGTCGCGTCACTTTGAGCCTCCACGGTCCATTTTTAAGGAACGTGGCTTTAGCCTCAGCTGTGCTCAGGGACGTGTCATACCCTGAGACGTGGCTCATTCTGGAAGATCTCCATCTGATGAGGAATCAGTCTGTTCAGCCCTCCAGAGAGGTGGCCAGGAGGAGAGTCAGGTCTGTCTACGATCTCTTTTTCTTTAATTACTCGCGGTCATGCAGAATTCCTCATGAAGCACTGATGAACACACAATAATAGGGCTGAGACGGCAGTCGATGCTGTCGATGCTCTTAATGTAAAGTATATTTGCAGTACAGTATATTTTGCAGTCACCTCTTACTCCTCTACTTGATGTACAATGATGTACAGCTTCGGTTGTATATATATATCCTCATATCCTCTATATCCTCACAGTAGTACATGGGACAGACAATCTGTGAAAACAGTCAGGTTCCTCTGCCTTCTCTTAGTGTCTACGGTACCTGAAGGAAAACAACCAATCACAGTGAGGGAGTCTCTAATGCAGCTGTCAATCACTGCAATCAAACTGTCGAACCAGGAAGCATTGATCATATTTGAATCAGGATTCTGTTACTGCATTGCTTATTTCTCTCCTTTGATGTCTTCATGAAACATATTTTAGTGAGCTGTCACAAACTTTCTCATTTTACAGCTAAACAGTTCAGTCACCAACTGTAGCTTTGACTTCAAATGTCAAACATCTTCCTGTAAATTGAAACCTTCAAAATATGGAATAGAGAATATATGGAATGTGAGAAATGCAGTATTCAAACATTATGACTTTTTAAGACATTCTATACTATGACTTTTTACGATATACTATAATATGACTTTTTTATGACTTTTACAATATGCTATACTATGACTTTTTACGACATGCTATACTATGACTTTTTTTGACATGCTAAACTTTTCTGTTACTGCATTGCTTATTTCTCCCCTCTGATGTCTTCATGAAACATATTTTAGTGAAATGTCACAAACTTTCTTATTTTACAGCTAAACAGTTGAGTCACCAACTGTAGCTTTGACTTCAAATGTCAAACCTCTTCCTGTCAAACCTCTTCCTGTAAATTGAAAACTTCAAGATATGGAATAGAGAATATACTGACTTTTTATGACTTTTTACGGCATGCTATACTATGACCGTTTTAAATTTTTTGTGACAGGCTACACTATGGCCGGTTTTCTCTTTTTTCGACATGCTATACTATGACCGTTTTTCAATTTTTTTACATGCTATACTATGACTGTTTTTCACTTTTTTCAACAGGCTATACTATGACTGTTTTCGACATAATATGCTATGACTGTTTTTTGACTTTTTTCGACATGCTATGCTATGAATGTTTTTGACATAATATACTATGACCGTTTTTAACTTTTTCGACAGGCTATACTATGACTGTTTTTCACTTTTTTCGACATACTATACTTTGACCGTTTTTCAACTTTTTTAGACAGGCTATACTATGACTGCTTTTGACAGGCTATACTATGAATGTTTTTGACATAATATACTATGACTGTTTTTAATTTTTTTGACATGCTATACTATGACTGTTTTTCACTTTTTTCGACATACTATACTTTGACCGTTTTTCAACTTTTTTGACAGGCTATACTATGACTGCTTTTGACAGGCTATACTATGAATGTTTTTGACATAATATACTATGACTGTTTTTTGACTTTTTTCGACATGCTATACTATGACCGTTTTTAAATTTTTTCGAAAAGCTATACTATGACCGTTTTTCGTTTTTTAGACATAATATACTATGACTGTTTTTAACTTTTTTGAAAGGCTATGCTATGACTGTTTTTGACATAATATACTATGACTGTTTTTTGACTTTTTTTGACATGTTATACTATGACCGTTTTTCACTTTTTTCGACAGGCTATAATATGACTGCTTTTCACTTTTTTAGACAGGCTATACTATGACTGTTTTCGACATAATATACTATGACTGTTTTTTCACTTTTTTCGACATGCTATACTGTGACCGTTTTTCACTTTTTTCAACAGGTTATACTATGACTGTTTTCGACATAATATACTATGACTGTTTTTTTACTTTTTTTGACATACTATACTATGACCGTTTTTCACTTTTTTCGACATGCTATACTATGACTGTTTTTGCCAGGTTATACTATGACTGTTGTTGACATAATATACTATGACTGTTTTTTGACTTTTTTCAAAAGGCTATACTATGACCGTTTTTCACTTTTTTCGACAAGCTATATTATAACTGTTTTCGACAGGCTATGACTGTTTTTCACTGTTTTTGACAGGCTATACTATGACTGTTTTCGACATAATATACTATGACTGTTTTTTCACTTTTTTCGACATGCTATACTATGACCGTTTTTCACTTTTTTCGACAGGCTATACTGTGACTGTTTTTCATTTATTTAGAAATAATATACGATGACTGTTTTTCACTTTTTTGAAAGGCTATACTATGACTGTTTTTGACAAGCTACACTATGACTGTTTTTGACATAATATACTATGATTGTTTTTTCACTTTTTTTGACATGCTATACTATGACCGTTTTTCACTTTTTTCGACAGGCTATACGAAGACTGTTTTCGACATATTATACTTTGACATTCTTTTTACTTTTTTTGACATAATATACGATAACCGTTTTCCACTTTTTTCGACATGCAATACTGTGACCATTTTCAATTTTTTGACAGGCTATACTATGACTGTTTTCGACATAATATACTATGACTTTTTTTCGACATAATATAATATGACTGTTTTTTCACTTTTTTCGACATGCTATGCTATGACCGTTTTATAATTTTTTTGACAGGCTATACTATGACTGTTTTCGACATAATATACTATGACGTTTTTTTTACTTTTTTCGACATGCTATACTATGACAGTTTTTCAAATTTTTCGAAAGGCTATACTATGACTGTTTTTGACATAATATACTATGACTGTTTTTCACTTTTTTGAAAGGCTATACTATGACTGTTTTTGACAGGCTATACTATGACTGTTTTCGACATAATATACTTTGACTGTTTTTTGACTTTTTTTCGACATGCTATACTATGACCGTTTTTCACTTTTTTCGAAAGGCTATACTGTGACCATTTTTCACTTTTTTGACAGGCTATACTATGACTGTTTTCGACATATAATAATATGACTGTTTTCGACAGAATATACTATGACTGTTTTTTCACTTTTTTCGACATGCTGTACTATGTCCGTTTTTCACTTTTTTTCGACAGGCTATACTATGACTGTTTTCGATATAATAAGCTATTCCTGTTTTTTTACTTTTTTTGACATGTTATACTATGACCGTTTTTCACTTTTTTTGATAGGCTATACTATGACTGTTTTCGACATAATATACTATGACCGTTTTTCAATTTTTTCGACATGCTATACTTTGAATGTTTTTCACTTTTTTTGACAGGCTATAATATGACTGCTTTTGATAGGCTATACTTTGACTGTTTTCGACATAATATACTATGACTATTTTTTGACTTTTTTCGAAATGCTCTACTATGACCGTTTTAATTTTTTTTTGACATGCTATACTGTGATTGTTTTTCACTTTTTTCGACAGGTTATACTAAGACTGTTTTCGACATAATATACTATGACTGTTTTTTTACTTTTTTTGACATGTTATACTATGACCGTTTTTCACTTTTTTTGATAGGCTATACTCTGACTGTTTTCGACAGGGTATATTATGACTGTTTTTGACATAATATACTATGACCGTTTTTCAATTTTTTCGACATGCTATACTTTGAATGTTTTTCACTTTTTTCGACAGGCTATAATATGACTGCTTTCGATAGGCTATACTTTGACTGTTTTCGACATAATATACTATGACTATTTTTTGACTTTTTTCGAAATGCTCTACTATGACCGTTTTAATTTTTTTTTGACATGCTATACTATGACTGTTTTTCACTTTTTTCGACAAGATATACTATGACTGTTTTCGACATAATATACTATGACTGTTTTTTCACTTTTTTCGACATGCTATACTGTGATTGTTTTTCACTTTTTTCGACAGGTTATACTAAGACTGTTTTCGACATAATATACTATGACTGTTTTTTTACTTTTTTTGACATGTTACACTATGACCGTTTTTCTTTTTTTCGACAAGCTATATTATAACTGTTTTCGAAAGGCTATGACTGTTTTTCACTGTTTTTGACAAGCTATACTATGACTGTTTTCGACATAATATACTATGACTGTTTTTTGAATTTTTTTGAAAGGCTATACTGTGACTGTTTTTCATTTATTTAGAAATAATATACTATGACTGTTTTTCACTTTTTTGAAAGGCTATACTATGACTGTTTTCGACATAATATACTGTGACTGTTTTCGATATAATATACTATGACTGTTTTTTCACTTTTTTCGACATGCTGTACTATGACCGTTTTATAATTTTTTTGACAGGCTATACTATGACTGTTTTCGACATAATATACTATGACTGTTTTTTGAATTTTTTTGACAGGCTATACTGTTCCTGTTTTTCATTTATTTAGAAATAATATACTATGACTGTTTTTCACTTTTTTGAAAGGCTATACTATGACTGTTTTCGACATAATATACTGTGACTGTTTTCGATATATATACTATGACTGTTTTTTCACTTTTTTCGACATGCTGTACTATGACCTTTTTATAATTTTTTTGACAGGCTATACTATGACTGTTTTCGAAATAATATACTATGACGGTTTTTTCACTTTTTTCGACATGCTATACTATGACCGTTTTTCACTTTTTTTGACAGGGTATACTATGACTGTTTTCGAAATAATATACTATGGCGGTTTTTTGACTTTTTTCGACATGCTATACAATGACCGTTTTTCAATTTTTTTAAAAGGCTATACTGTGACCATTTTTCACTTTTTTGACAGGCTATACTATGACTGTTTTCAACACAATATACAATGACTGTTTTCGACAGAATATACTAAGACTGTTTTTCACTTTTTTGAAAGGCTATACTATGACTGTTTTTGACAAGCTATACTATGACTGTTTTCGACATAATATACTATGAGGTTTTTTTTACTTTTTTCGACATGCTATACTATGACAGTTTTTCAAATTTTTCGAAAGGCTATACTATGACTGTTTTTGACAGGCTATACTATGACTGTTTTCGACATAATATACTTTGACTGTTTTTTGAATTTTTTTCGACATGCTATACTATGACCGTTTTTCACTTTTTTCGAAAGGCTATACTGTGACCTTTTTCACTTTTTTGACAGGCTATACTATGACTGTTTTCGACATAATATAATATGACTGTTTTCGACATAATATACTATGACCGTTTTTCAATTTTTTCGACATGCTATACTTTGAATGTTTTTCACTTTTTTCGACAGGCTATAATATCACTGCTTTCAATAGGCTATACTTTGACTGTTTTCGACATAATATACTATGACTATTTTTTGACTTTTTTCGACATGCTATACTATGACTGTTTTCGACATAATATACTATGACTGTTTTTTGAATTTTTTTGACAGGCTATACTGTTTCTGTTTTTCATTTATTTAGAAATAATATACTATGACTGTTTTTCACTTTTTTGAAAGGCTATACTATGACTGTTTTCGACATAATATACTGTGACTGTTTTCGATATATATACTATGACTGTTTTTTCACTTTTTTCGACATGCTGTACTATGACCTTTTTATAATATTTTTGACAGGCTATACTATGACTGTTTTCAAAATAATATACTATGACGGTTTTTTGACTTTTTTCGACATGCTATACAATGACCATTTTTCACTTTTTTGACAGGCTATACTATGACTGTTTTCAACAGAATATACTAAGACTGTTTTTCACTTTTTTGAAAGGCTATACTATGACTGTTTTCGACATAAAATACTATGACTGTTTTTTGACTTTTTTTCGACATGCTATACTATGACCATTTTTCACTTTTTTCGAAAGGCTATACTGTGACAATTTTTCACTTTTTTGACAGGCTATACTATGACTGTTTTTGACATAATATACTATGACTGTTTTTTGACTTTTTTCGACATGCTATACTATGACCGTTTTTCACTTTTTTCGACAGGCTATACTATGACTGTTTTTGACAGGCTATACTAAGACTGTTTTCAACATAGTATACTATGACTGTTTTTTGACTTTTTTCAACATGCTATACTATGACCGTTTATCATTTTTTTTCGACGGGCTTTACAATGATTGTTTTCGACAGGCTATACTATGACTGTTTTCAACATAATATACCATGACTGTTTTTTGACTTTTTTCGACATGCTATATTATGACCGTTTTTCACTTTTTTCGACATGCTATACTATTACCGTTTTCACTTTTTTTGACAGGATATGCTATGACTGTTTTCGACATGCTATACTATGACAGTTTTTAACATAATATACTATGACTGTTTTTTGACTTTTTTTGACATGCTATACTATTACCGGTTTTCACTTTTTTCGACATGCCATACTATGACCGTTTTTCACTTTTTTCGACAGGCTTTACTATGACTTTTTTCAACAAAATATACTATGAATGTTTTTTGACTGTTTTCGACATGCCCGTTTTTCAATTTTTTTCCGACTATGACCGTTTTTCAATTTTTTTGACATGCTATACTAAAACCGTTTTTCACTTTTTTATAAATGCTATACTATGACTGTTTTCCACTTTTTTTGACATGCTTTTTTATGACCATTTTTCACTTTTTTCGACAGGCTATGATATGACTGTTTTCGACATAATATACAATGACTGTTTTTTGACTTTTTTTGACATGCTATATGATGACCGTTTTTCAATTTTTTTGACAGGCTATACTATGACTGTTTTTGACAGGCTATACTATGATGTTTTTGACATAATATACTATGACCGTTTTTCAATTTTTTCGACATGCTATACTTTGAACGTTTTTCACTTTTTTCGACAGGCTTTAATATGACTGCTTTGGATAGGCTATACTTTGACTGTTTTCGACATAATATACTATAACTGTTTTTTGACTTTTTTCGAAATGCTATACTATGACCGTTTTAATTTTTTTTTGACATGCTATACTATGACCATTTTTCACTTTTGTTGACATGCTATACTATGACTGTTTTTCACTTTTTTCGACAGGTTATACTAAGACTGTTTTCGACATAATATACTATGACTGTTTTTTTACTTTTTTTGACATACTATAATATGACCGTTTTACACTTTTTTCGACATGTTATACTATGACCGTTTTTCTTTTTTTTCGACAAGCTATATTATAACTGTTTTCGACAGGCTATGACTGTTTTTCACTGTTTTTGACAGGCTATACTCTGACTGTTTTCGACATAATATACTATGACGTTTTTTTGACTTTTTTTGACAGGCTATGCTATGACTGTTTTTCACTTTTTTCGAAAGGCTATACTGTGACTGTTTTTCATTTATTTAGAAATAATATACTATGACTGTTTTTCACTTTTTTGAAAAATTATACTATGACTGTTTTTGACAAGCTACACTATGACTGTTTTTGACATAATATACTATGACTGTTTTTGACATAATATACTATGACTGTTTTTGACATAATATACTATGACTGTTTTTCACTTTTTTGTAAGGCTATACTATGACTGTTTTTGACATGCTATAGGATGACTGTTTTCGACCTACTATACTATAACTGTTTTTTGACTTTTTTTCGACATGCTATACTATGACCGTTTTTCACTTTTTTCGAAAGGCTATACTGTGACCATTTTTCACTTTTTTGACAGGCTATACTATGACAGTTTTCGACAGAATATACTATGACCGTTTTTTCACTTTTTTCGACATGCTGTACTATGTCCGTTTTTCACTTTTTTTTGACAGGCTATACTATGACTGTTTTCGATATAATATACTATTCCTGTTTTTTTACTTTTTTCGACATGCTATACTTTGAACGTTTTTCACTTTTTTCGACAGGCTTTAATATGACTGCTTTCGATAGGCTATACTTTGACTGTTTTCGACATAATATACTATAACTGTTTTTTCACTTTTTTCGACATGCTATACTTTGAACGTTTTTCACTTTTTTCGACAGGCTTTAATATGACTGCTTTCGATAGGCTATACTTTGACTGTTTTCGACATAATATACTATAACTGTTTTTTCACTTTTTTCGACATGCTATACTTTGAACGTTTTTCACTTTTTTCGACAGGCTTTAATATGACTGCTTTCGATAGGCTATACTTTGACTGTTTTCAACATAATATACTATAACTGTTTTTTCACTTTTTTCGACATGCTATACTTTGAACGTTTTTCACTTTTTTCGACAGGCTTTAATATGACTGCTTTCGATAGGCTATACTTTGACTGTTTTCAACATAATATACTATAACTGTTTTTTCACTTTTTTCGACATGCTATACTGTGACTGTTTTTCACTTTTTTCGACAGGTTATACTAAGACTGTTTTCGACATAATATACTATGACTGTTTTTTGACTTTTTTCGACATGCTATCCTATGACTGTTTTCTACATCATATATAATATGACTTTTTATAGACATATTATGCCAGTGGTTCTCAATCGCTGTCCGTGGCTTAGTGGAGAGCAGGGCTGCCTCTCAGTCAGAGGGTTGTCTGTTCAATCCCTGGCTCCTGCTATGATAGTCTCAACTCCAAAATACTATTACTATGACTATTTTTAGACATACTATACTATGACCGTTTTTCAATTTTTTTGACAGGCTATACTATGACCGTTATTCATTTTTTTCGACAGGCTCTACTACGACTGCTTTCGACAGGCTATACTATGACTGTTTTCGACATAATATACTACGACTGTTTTTTGACTGTTTTCAACATGCTATACTATGACTGTTTTTCACTTTTTTTTGACATGCTACACTATGACCGTTTTTCATTTTTTTTGACAGGCTCTACTACGACTGCTTTTGACATGCTGTACTATCACCGTTTTTCAAATTTTCCGACATGCTATACTATGACCGTTTTTCAATTTTTTCGACTGGCTCTACTACGACTGCTTTCGACAGGCTATACTATGACTGTTTTCGACATAATATACTACGTCTGTTTTTTGACTTTTTTCGACATGCTATACTATGACTGTTTTCTACATGCTATACTATGACTGTTTTTTGACTTTTTTCGACAGGTTATACTATGACTGTTTTTGACAGGCTATACCATGACTGTTTTCGACATAATATACTATGACTGTTTTTTGACTTTTTTTGACATGCTATACTATGACCGTTTTTCCTTTTTTTCGACAGGCTCTACTACGACTGCTTTCGACAGGCTACACTATGACTGTTTTTGACATAATATACTATGACTGTCCTTTGACTTTTTTCGACATGCTATACTATGACCGTTTTTCAAATTTTTCGACATCCTATACTATGACCTTTTTTCAATTTTTTCGACAGGCTATACTATGACTGTTTTCGACAGGCTATACTATGACTGTTTGCGACATAATATACTATGACTGTTTTTTGACTTTTTTCGACATGCTATACTGTGACCGTTTTTCACTTTTTCGACATGCTATACTATGACCGTTTTTCATTTTTTTGACATGCTCTACTACGACTACTTTCGACAGGCTATACTATGACTGTTTTCGACATAATATACTATGACTGTTTTTTGACTTTTTTCGACATGCTATACTATGACTGTTTTCTACATGATATATAATATGACTTTTTATAGACATATTATGCCAGTGGTTCTCAATCGCTGTCCGTGGCTTAGTGGAGAGCAGGGCTGCCTCTCAGTCAGAGGGTCGTTGGATCAATCCCTGGCTCCAGCTATGATAGTCTCATCTCCAAAACACTATCACTATGACTCATTTTAGACATACTATACTATGACCGTTTTTCAATTTTTTTTGACAGGTTATACTATGAATGCTTTCGACAGGCATTACTATGACTGTTTTCGACATAATATACTATGACTGTTTTTTGACTTTTTTCGACAGGTTATACTATGACTGTTTTTGACAGGCTGTACTATGACTGTTTTCATCATAATATACTATGACTGTTTTTTGACTTTTTTCAACATGCTATACTATGACTGTTTTTCACTTTTTTCGACAGGCTTTACTATGACTGTTTTTGACAGGCTATACTATGACTTTTTTCAACATAATATACTATGACTGTTTTTGACATAATATACTATGACTGTTTTTTGACTTTTTTCGACATGCTATACTATGACCGTTTTTCCTTTTTTTCGACATGCTCTACTACGACTGCTTTCGACAGGCTATACTATGACTGTTTTCGACATAATATACTATGACTGTTTTTTGACTTTTTTCGACAGGCTATACTATGACTGTTTTCGACATAATATACTATGACTGTTTTTTGGCTTTTTTCGATATGCTATACTATGACCGTTTTTCACTTTTTTCGACATGCTATACTATGACCGTTTTTCATTTTTTTCGACAGGCTCTACTACGACTGCTTTCGACAGGCTATACTATGACTGTTTTGACATAATATACTATGACTGTTTTTTGGCTTTTTTCGACATGCTATACTATGACCGTTTTTAAAATTTTTCGACATCCTATACTATGACCTTTTTTCAATTTTTTCGACATAATATACTATGACTGTTTTCGACAGGCTATACTATGACTGTTTGCGACATGATATATAATATGACTTTTTATAGACATATTATGCCATTGGTTCTCAATCGCTGTCCGTGGCTTAGTGGAGAGCAGGGCTGCCTTTCAGTCAGAGGGTCATCAGTTCAATCCCTGGCTCCTGCTATGAAAGTCTCAACTTCAAAACACTATGACTATGACTGTTTTTAGACATATTATACTATTACCGTTTTTCAATTTTTTCGACAGGCTATACTATTACTGCTTTCCACAGGCTATACTATGACTGTTTTCGACATAATATACTATGACTGTTTTTTTACTTTTTTTGACATGCTATACTATGACCGTTTTTCAATTTTTTCGACAGGCTATACTATTACTGCTTTCCACAGGTTATACTATGACTGTCTTCGACATAATATATTATGACTGTTTTTTGGCTTTTTTCGATATGCTATACTATGACCGTTTTTCACTTTTTTCGACATGCTATACTGTGACCGTTTTTCATTTTTTTCGACAGCCTCTACTACGACTGCTTTCGACAGGCTATACTATGACTGTTTTTGACATAATATACTATGACTGTTTTTTGACTTTTTTCGACATGCTATACTATGACCGTTTTTCAAAATTTTCGACATCCTATACTATGACCTTTTTTCAATTTTTTCGACAGGCTATACTATGACTGTTTTCGACAGGCTATACTATGACTGTTTGCGACATAATATACTATGACTGTTTTTTGACTTTTTTCGACATGCTATACTATGACTGTTTTCTACATGATATATAATATGACTTTTTATAGACATATTATGCCAGTGGTTCTTAATTGCTGTCCGTGGCTTAGTAGAGAGCAGGGCTGGCTCTCAGTCTGAGGGACGTCGGTTCAATCCTTGGCTCCTGCAATGATAGTCTCATCTTCAAAACACTATGACTATGACTGTTTTTAGACATACTATACTATTACCGTTTTTCAATTTTTTCGACAGGCTATACTATTACTGCTTTCCACAGGCTATACTATGACTGTTTTCGTCATAATATACTATGACTGTTTTTTGACTTTTTTCGACATGCTATACTATGACCGTTTTTCATTTTTTTCGACATGCTCTACTACAACTGCTTTCGACAGGCTATACTATGACTGTTTTCGACATAATATACTATGACTGTTTTTTGACTTTTTTCGACATGCTATACTATGACTGTTTTCTACATGATATATAATATGACTTTTTATAGACATATTATGCCAGTGGTTCTCAATCGCTGTCCGTGGCTTAGTGGAGAGCAGGGCTGCCTTTCAGTCAGAGGGTCATCGGTTCAATCCCTGGCTCCTGCTATGATAGTCTCAACTTCAAAACACTATGACTATGACTGTTTTTAGACATACTATACTATTACCGTTTTTCAATTTTTTCGACAGGCTATACTATTACTGCTTTCCACAGGCTATACTATGACTGTTTTCGTCATAATATACTATGACTGTTTTTTGACTTTTTTCGACATGCTATACTATGACCGTTTTTCATTTTTTTCGACATGCTCTACTACGACTGCTTTCGACAGGCTATACTATGACTGTTTTCGACATAATATACTATGACTGTTTTTTGACTTTTTTCGACATGCTATACTATGACTGTTTTCTACATGATATATAATATGACTTTATAGACATATTATGCCAGTGGTTCTCAATCGCTGTCCGTGGCTTAGTGGAGAGCAGGGCTGCCTTTCAGTCAGAGGGTCGTCGGTTCAATCCCTGGCTCCTGCTATGATAGTCTCAACTCCAAAATACTATGACTATGACTCTTTTTAGACATACTATACTATGACCGTTTTTCAATTTTTTCGACAGTCTAAACTATTACTGCTTTCCACAGGCTATACTATGACTGTTTTCGACATAATATACTATGACTGTTTTTTGACTTTTTTTGACATGCTATACTATGACCGTTTTTCATTTTTTTCGACAGGCTATACTATGACTGCTTTCGACAGGTTATACTATGACTGTCTTCGACATAATATACTATGACTGTTTTTTGGCTTTTTTCGATATGCTATACTATGACCGTTTTTCACTTTTTTCGACATGCTATACTATGACCGTTTTTCATTTTTTTCGACAGCCTCTACTACGACTGCTTTCGACAGGCTATACTATGACTGTTTTTGACATAATATACTATGACTGTTTTTTGACTTTTTTCGACATGCTATACTATGACCGTTTTTCAAATTTTTCGACATCCTATACTATGACCTTTTTTCAATTTTTTCGACAGGCTATACTATGACTGTTTTCGACAGGCTATACTATGACTGTTTGCGACATAATATACTATGACTGTTTTTTGACTTTTTTCGACATGCTATACTGTGACCGTTTTTCACTTTTTCGACATGCTATACTATGACCGTTTTTCATTTTTTTGACATGCTCTACTACGACTACTTTCGACAGGCTATACTATGACTGTTTTCGACATAATATACTATGACTGTTTTGTGACTTTTTTCGACATGCTATACTATGACTGTTTTCTACATGATATATAATATGACTTTTTATAGACATATTATGCCAGTGGTTCTCAATCGCTGTCCGTGGCTTAGTGGAGAGCAGTGCTACCTTTCAGTCAGAAGGTCATCGGATCAATCCCTGGCTCCAGCTATGATAGTCTCATCTCCAAAACACTATCACTATGACTCATTTTAGACATACTATACTATGACCGTTTTTCAATTTTTTTGAAAGGTTATACTATGAATGCTTTCGACAGGCATTACTATGACTGTTTTCGACATAATATACTATGACTGTTTTCGACATAATATACTAAGACTGTTTTTTGACTTTTTTCGACATGCTATACTATGACCATTTTTCAATTTTTTCGACAGGTTATACTATGACTGTTTTTGACAGGCTGTACTATGACTGTTTTCGTCATAATATACTATGACTGTTTTTTGACTTTTTTCAACATGCTATACTATGACTGTTTTTCACTTTTTTTGACATGCTATACTATGACCGTTTTTCAATTTTTTTGACATGCTGTACTATGACCGTTTTTAATTTTTTTCCACAGGCTATGCTATGACTGCTTTCGACAGGCTATACTATGACTGTTTTCGACATAATATACTAGGACTGTTTTTTGACTTTTTTCGACATGCTATACTATGTCTGTTTTTTCACTTTTTTCGACAAGCTATACTATGACCATTTTTCATTTTTTTCAACAGGCTATATTATGACTGTTTTCGACATAATATACTATGAATGTTTTTTGATTGTTTTCGACATGCCTGTTTTTCAATTTTTTTCCGACTATGACCGTTTTTCAATTTTTTTGACAGGTTATACTATGACTGTTTTTGACAGGCTGTACTATGACTGTTTTCGTCATAATATACTATGACTGTTTTTTGACTTTTTTCAACATGCTATACTATGACTGTTTTTCACTTTTTTTGACATGCTATACTATGACCGTTTTTCAATTTTTTTGACATGCTGTACTATGACCGTTTTTAATTTTTTTCCACAGGCTATGCTATGACTGCTTTCGACAGGCTATACTATGACTGTTTTCGACATAATATACTAGGACTGTTTTTTCACTTTTTTCGACAAGCTATACTATGACCATTTTTCATTTTTTTCAACAGGCTATATTATGACTGTTTTCGACATAATATACTATGAATGTTTTTTGATTGTTTTCGACATGCCTGTTTTTCAATTTTTTTCCGACTATGACCGTTTTTCAATTTTTTTGACATGCTATACTAAAACCGTTTTTCACTTTTTTTTAAATGCTATATTATGACTGTTTTTCACTTTTTTTGACATGCTTTTTTATGACCATTTTTCACTTTTTTTGACAGGCTATGATATGACTGTTTTCGACATAATATACGATGACTGTTTTTTGACTTTTTTTGACATGCTATACGATGACCGTTTTTCAATTTTTTTGACAAGCTATATGACCATTTTTCACTTTTTTCGACAGGATATGCTATGACTGTTTTCGAATTAATATACTATGACTTTTTTTTTACTTTTTTTGACATACTATACTATGACCGTTTTTCACTTTTTTCGACATGCTATACTATGACTGTTTTTCACTTTTTTCGACAGGCTATGCTATGACTGTTTTCGACATAATATACTATGACTGTTTTTTGACTTTTTTCAACATGCTATACTATGACCGTTTTTCACTTTTTTCGACATGCTATACTATGACTGTTTTTCACTTTTTTCGACAGGCTATGCTATGACTGTTTTCGACATAATATATTATGACTGTTTTTGACATAATATACTATGACTGTTTTTTGACTTTTTTCGACATGCTATACTCTGACCGTTTTTCACTTTTTTCGACGGGCTTTACTATGACTGTTTTCGACAGGCTATACTATGACTGTTTTCAACATAATATACTATGACTGTTTTTTGCAGGCTATGACTTTTTTTATAAATAAATGCTGAAATAAATAAATAAAAGTTGATACCTAAACAGGACATAAATAAATAAATCTATTTCTACATTTCTATATTTCTTCATTATTTATTTCTGTGTCTGTATGTTAATGAGGTAGGCGATCCGAACCTCATTCTTTAGCAATATTGGTCAAGTGAGCAAGACAAAGGCAGTTAGGCGTCCGGTGTCATGTTACATTACATGTAGCAGTCGAGGATCGAACCGCCAACCTTGCAGTTCCCAGACAACCCTTTCTACCCATTGAGCCATGGCCACCCCTACATTCTATACTATGACTTTTTACGACTTGCTATTCTATGACTTTTTACGACAAATGCTATACTATGACTTTTTACGGCATGCTATACTATGTCTTTTTACGACATGCTATACTATGACTTTTTTAGGACTTTTTACAACATGCTATACTATGATTTTTTTATAACTTTTTTCGAAATGCTATATTATGACTTTTTACGACATGCTATACTATGATTTTTTTGTGACTTTTTAAGACACGTTATACTATGACTTTTTTGACATGCTACACTATGACTTTTTTATGACTTTTTTCGAAATGCTACACTATGACTTCTTTTCGACATGCTATACTATGAATAAATCCTGAAATAAATAAATAAAAGTTGATACCTAAACAGAAGTAAATAAATCTATTTCTCCATTTCTGTATTTCCTCATTTATTTATTTCTTTGTCTGTATGTTAATGAGGTAGGTGATTCGAACCTCATTCTTAAGCAGGTTTTGTCAAGTGAGCAAGACATGAGCAGTTAGGCATCCAGTGTCATGCTACACGACATGTAGCAGTCGAGGATTGAACCGCCAACCTTGCGGTTGCCAGACAACCCTCTCTACCCATTGAGCCACGGCAACGCCTACATTCTCTACTATGACATTTTACGGCATACTATACTATGACTTTTTACGACATGCTATACTATGACTTTTTACGGCATACTATATTATGTCTTTTTTATGACTTCTTTTCGACATGCTATCCCATGACTTTTTACAAATAAATGTTGAAATAAATAAATAAAAGTTGATACCTAAACAGGACATAAATAAAAAAATCTATTTCTACATTTCTTTATTTCTGTGTCCATATGTTGATGAGGTAGGCAATCCGAACCTCATTCTTAAGCAGGATTTGTCAAGTGAGCAAGACAGAAGCACTTTGGTGGTCCAGTGTCATGCTACATGAGATGTAGCAGTCAAGGATTGAACCACCAACCTTGCGGTTGCCAGACAACCCTCTCTAACCATTGAGCCATGGCCACCCCTACAGTCTATACTATGACATTTTACGGCATACTTTACTATGACTGTTTTTTGACTTTTTTCAACATGCTATACTATGACCGTTTTTCACTTTTTATCGACATGCTATACTATGATCGTTTTTTTATTTTTTCGACAGGCTATACTATGACTTTTTTCGACAGGCTATGACTGTTTTCGACACAATATACTATGACTGTTTTTTTACTTTTTTCGACAGGCTATACAATGATGGTTTTTTAATTTTTTCGACAGGCTATACTATGACTGTTTTCGACATAATATTGTATGACTTTTTTACATTTTTTCAACAGGCTATACTACGACTGTTTTCGACATAATATACTATGACTTTTTTTTACTTTTTTCGACATGCTATACTATGACAGTTTTTCACTTTTTTTGACAAGCTATACTACGACTGTTTTCAACATAATATACTAAGACTGTTTTTTGACTTTTTTCAACATCCTATACTATGACCGTTTTTCACTGTTTTTGACAGGCTATACTTTGACTGTTTTTGACATAATATACTATGACTGTCTTTTGACTTTTTTCGACATGCTATACTATGACCGTTTTTAAATTTTTTTGACATGCTATACTGTGACTGTTTTTGACATAATATACTATGACTGTTTTTTTGACTTTTTTCAAAATGCTGTATAATGACCGTTTTTAACTTTTTTCAACAGGCTATACTATGACTGTTTTTGGACTTTTTTTCGAAAAGCTATACTATGACCGTTTTTCACTTTTTTGACAGGCTATACTATGACTGCTTTCGACATAATATACTCAGACTGTTTTGTGACTTTTTTCGACATGCTATACTATGACCGTTTTTCACTTTTTTTGACATCCTATACAATGACTGTTTTTGACATAATACACTATGACTGTTTTCAACATAATATACTAAGACTGTTTTTTGACTTTTTTCAACATGCTATACTATGACCGTTTTTCAATTTTTTCAACATGCTATACTATGACCGTTTTTCAATTTTTTTGACATGCTATACTATGACTGTTTTTTGACTTTTTTCGACATGCTGTATAATGACCGTTTTTAACTTTTTTCGACAGGCTATACTATGACTGTTTTTGGACTTTTTTCGACAGGCTATACTATGACCGTTTTTCACTTTTTTTAAAAGGCAATACTATAACCGTTTTTTAATTTTTTTGATATGCTATACAATGACTGTTTTTGACATAATATACTATGACTGTTTTTTGACTTTTCGACATGCTATACTAAGACCGTTTTTCACTTTTTTTGACATGCTATACGATTACTCTTTTCGACAGGCCATACTATGCCTGTTTTCAACATAATATACTATGACCGTTTTTCAATTTTTTCGAAAGGCTACACTATGACTGTTTTTGACAGGCTATGACTGTTTTCGAAATAATATACTATGACCGTTTTTCACTTTTTCGACATAATATACTATGACTGTTTTTTTACTTTTTTCGACCTGCTATACAATGACCGTTTTTCACTTTTTTTGACAGGATATACTATGATCGTTTTTTTTTGTTTTTTTTCGACAGGCTATACTATGACTGTTTTCGACATAATATACTATGACTGTTTTTTGACTTTTTTTGACATGTTATACTATGACAGTTTTTCAATTTTTTCGATATGCTATATTATGACTGTTTTCGACAGGCTATGACTGTTTTCGACATAATATACTATGACTGTTTTTGGACTTTTTTCGACATGCTATACTATGACCGTTTTCGACATGCTATACTATGACTGTTTTCGACAAGCCATGAGTGTTTTCGACATAATATACTATGACTGTTTTTTACTTTTTTCAACATGCTATACTATGACCGTTTTTCACTTTTTTCGACATGCTATACTATGACCGTTTTTCACTTCTTTGACGAGCTATACTATGACTGTTTTTGACATAAAATACTATGACTGTTTTTTGACTTTTTTCGACATGCTATACTATGACCGTTTTTCAATTTTTTTGGACATATACTATGACTGTTTTCGACATGCTATACTATGACCGTTTTTCAATTTTTTCGACCAGCTATACTGTGAATGTTTTTGACAGGCTATGACTGTTTTCAACATAATATACTATCACCGTTTTTCAATTTTTTCGACATGCTATACAATGACTGTTTTTGGAGTTTTTTCGACATGCTATACTATGACTGTTTTTCACTGTTTTCAACATAATATACTATGACTGTTTTTTTACTTTTTTCGACCTGCTATACGATGACCGTTTTTCACTTTTTTCGACAGAATATACTATAATCTTTTTTTTTTTTTTTTCGACAAGCTATACTATGACTGTTTTCGACATAATATACTATGACTGTTTTTTGACTTTTTTTCACATGTTATACTATGGCCGTTTTTCAATTTTTTTGACATGCTATACTATTGCTGTTTTCGACAGGCTATGACCGTTTTCGACATAATATACGATGACTGTTTTTGACATAATATACTATGACCTTTTTTACATTTTTTTGACATGTTATACTATGACTGTTTTCGACATAATATACTATGACTTTTTTTTACTTTTTTCAACATGCTATACTATGACGGTTTTTCACTTTTTTCGACATGCTATACTATGACCGTTTTTCACTTTTTTTGACGAACTATACTATGACTGTTTATGACATAATATACCATGTCTGTTTTTTGACTTTTTTCGACATGCTATACTATGACCGTTTTTCAATTTTTTGGACATATTATACTATGACTGTTTTTGACATAATACACTATGACTGTTTTCGACATAATATCCAATGACTGTTTTTTGACTTTTCGACATGCTATACTAAGACCGTTTTTCACTTTTTTTGACATGCTATACTAAGACCGTTTTTCACTTTTTTTGACATGCTATACTATGATCGTTTTTTTATTTTTTTCGACAGGCTATACTATGACTTTTTTCGACAGGCTATGACTGTTTTCGACACAATATACTATGACTGTTTTTGACATAATATACTATGACTGTTTTCGACATGCTATACTCTGACCGTTTTTTCCCTTTTTTCGACCAGCTATACTATCACTGTTTTCTACAGGCTATGACTGTTTTCAACATAATATACTATCACCGTTTTTCAATTTTTTCGACATGCTATACAATGACTGTTTTTCAATTTTTTCGACATGCTATACAATGACTGTTTTTTTTACTTTTTTCGACAGGCTATACTATGACCGTTTTTCACTTTTTTCGACAGGCTATACTATGACCGTTTTTCAATTTTTTGGACATATTATACTTTGACTGTTTTAACATAATATACTGTGACTGTTTTCGACATGCTATACTATGACCGTTTTTCACTTTTTTCGACAGGCTATACTCTGACTGTTTTCGACATGCTATACTATGAATGTTTTTGACAGGCTATACAATGACTGTTTTTTGACTTTTTTCGACATGCAATACTATGACCGTTTTTCAATTTTTTCGACATGCTATACAATGACTGTTTTTTGACTTTTTTCGACATGCTATACTATGACCGTTTTTTACTTTTTTCGACAAGCTATACTATGACCGTTTTTTAATTTTTTCGACCAGCTATACTATGACTGTTTTCGACAGGCTATGACTGTTTTCAACATAATATACTATCACCGTTTTTAAATTTTTTCGACAAGCTATACAATGACTGTTTTTGGAGTTTTTTCGACATGCTATACTATGACTGTTTTTCACTGTCTTCAACATAATATACTATGAGTGTTTTTTTACTTTTTTCGACATGCTTTACTATGACTGTTTTTGACAGGCTATATTATGACTGTTTTTGATATTATATACTATGACTGTTTTTTTACTTTTTTCGACAGGCTATACTATGACTGTTTTCGAACATAATATATCATCACCGTTTTAAAAAAATTTCGACATGCTATACTCTGACTGTTTTTTGACTTTTTTCAACAGGCTATACTATGACCGTTTTTAAATTTTTTGTACATATTATACTATGACTGTTTTCGACAGGCTATACTATGACCGTTTTTCAATTTTTTGGACATATTATACTTTGACTGTTTTTGACAGGCTATACTATGACTGTTTCTGACATAATATACTATGACTGTTTTCGACATGCTATACTATTACCGTTTTTCACTTTTTTCGACAGGCTATACTCTGACTGTTTTCGACATGCTATACTATGAATGTTTTTGACAGGCTATACAATGACTGTTTTTTGATTTTTTTCGACATGCTATACTATGACTGTTTTCGACAGGCTATGACTGTTTTCGACATAATATACTATCACCGTTTTTAAATTTTTCCGACATGCTATACTATGACTGTTTTTTTAATTTTTTCGACATGCAATACTATGACCGTTTTTCAATTTTTTCGACATGCTATACAATGACTGTTTTTTTACTTTTTTGACAGGCTATACTATGACCGTTTTTCATTTTTTTCGACATGCTATACTATGACCGTTTTTTTACTTTTTTCGACATGTTATACTATGACCGTTTTTCACTTTTTTCGACAGGCTATACTATGACCGTTTTTCAATTTTTTCGACCAGCTATACTATGACTGTTTTCGACAGGCTATGACTGTTTTCAACATATTATACTATCACCGTTTTTCAATTTTTTCGACATGCTATACAATGAATGTTTTTGGAGTTTTTTCGACATGCTATACTATGACTGTTTTTCACTTTTTTTCAACATAATATACTATGACCTTTTTTAAATTTTTATACTGACTGTTTTCAACATAATATACTATGACTGTTTTTTTACTTTTTTCGACATGCTTTCCTATGACTGTTTTTGACAGGCTATATTATGACTGTTTTCGACATAATATACTATCACCGTTTTTTGACTTTTTTCGACATGCTATACTATGACCGTTTTTCACTTTTTTCTACAGGCTATACTATGACTGTTTTTGACATAATACACTATGACCTTTTTTAAATTTTTTTGAGATGTTATACTATGACTGTTTTCGACATAATATACTATGACTGTTTTTCACTTTTTTAGACAGGCTATACTCTGACTGTTTTCGACATGCTATACTATGCATGTTTTTGACAGGCTATGACTGTTTTCGACATAATATACTATCACCGTTTTTAAATTTTTCCGACATGCTATACTATGACTGTTTTTTGACTTTTTCGACATGCAATACTTTGACCGTTTTTCAATTTTTTCGACATGCTATACAATGACTGTTTTTTTTACTTTTTTCGACATGCTATACTATGACCGTTTTTCACTTTTTTCGACATGCTATACTATGACCGTTTTTCAATTTTTTCGACATGCTATACTATGACTGTTTTTTGACTTTTTTCGACATGCTATACTATGATTGTTTTTCACTTTTTTCGACATGCTATACTATGACCGTTTTTCAATTTTTTCGACCAGCTATACTATGACTGTTTTCGACAGGCTATGACTGTTTTCAACATATTATACTATCACCATTTTTCAATTTTTTCGACATGCTATACAATGACTGTTTTTGGAGTTTTTTTGACATGCTATACTATGACTGTTTTTCACTGTTTTCAACATAATATACTATGACTGTTTTTTTACTTTTTTTGACATGCTTTACTATGACTGTTTTTGACAGGCTATATTATGACTGTTTTTGATATTATATACTATGACTGTTTTTTTACTTTTTTCGACAGGCTATACTATGACTGTTTTCGAACATAATATATCATCACCGTTTAAAAAAAATTTCGACATGCTATACTCTGACTGTTTTTTGACTTTTTTCGACAGGCTATACTATGACCGTTTTTAAATTTTTTGGACATATTATACTATGACTGTTTTCGACAGGCTATACTATGACCGTTTTGACATAATATACTGTGACTGTTTTCGACATGCTATACTATGACCGTTTTTCACTTTTTTCGACAGGCTATACTCTGACTGTTTTCGACATGCTATACTATGAATGTTTTTGACAGGCTATACAATGACTGTTTTTTGACTTTTTTCGACATGCTATACAATGACTGTTTTTTTACTTTTTTCGACATGCTATACTATGACCGTTTTTCACTTTTTTCGACAGGCTATACTATGACCGTTTTTAAATTTTTTCGACAAGCTATACAATGACTGTTTTTGGAGTTTTTTCGACATGCTATACTATGACTGTTTTTCACTGTTTTCAACATAATATACTATGAGTGTTTTTTTACTTTTTTCGACATGCTTTACTATGACTGTTTTTGACAGGCTATATTATGACTGTTTTTGATATTATATACTATGACTGATTTTTTACTTTTTTCGACAGGCTATACTATGACTGTTTTCGAAGATAATATATCATCACCATTTTAAAATTTTTTTGACATGCTATACTCTGACTGTTTTTTGACTTTTTTCGACAGGCTATACTATGACCGTTTTTAAATTTTTTGGACATATTATACTATGACTGTTTTCGACAGGCTATACTATGACTGTTTTTGACATAATATACTATGACTGTTTTCGACAGGCTATGACTGTTTTTGACATATTATACTATCACCGTTTTTAAATTTTTCCGACATGCTATACTATGACTGTTTTTTGACTTTTTTCGACATGCAATACTATGACCGTTTTTCAATTTTTTCGACATGCTATACAATGACTGTTTTTTTACTTTTTTGACAGGCTATACTATGACCGTTTTTTTACTTTTTTCGACATGTTATACTATGACCGTTTTTCACTTTTTTCGACAGGCTATACTATGACCGTTTTTCAATTTTTTCGACCAGCTATACTATGACTGTTTTCGACAGGCTATGACTGTTTTCAACATAATATACTATCACCGTTTTTCAATTTTTTCGACATGCTATACAATGAATGTTTTTGGAGTTTTTTCGACATGCTATACTATGACTGTTTTTCACTTTTTTCAACATAATATACTATGACCTTTTTTAAATTTTTATACTGACTGTTTTCAACATAATATACTATGACTGTTTTTTTCCTTTTTTCGACATGCTTTACTATGACTGTTTTTGACAGGCTATATTATGACTGTTTTCGACATAATATACTATCACCGTTTTTTGACTTTTTTCGACATGCTATACTATGACCGTTTTTCACCTTTTTCTACAGGCTATACTATGACTGTTTTTGACATAATATACTATGACCTTTTTTAAATTTTTTTGACATGTTATACTATGACTGTTTTTGACATAATATACTATGACTGTTTTTCACTTTTTTAGACAGGCTATACTCTGACTGTTTTCGACATGCTATACTATGCATGTTTTTGACAGGCTATGACTGTTTTCGACATAATATACTATCACCGTTTTTAAATTTTTCCGACATGCTATACTATGACTGTTTTTTGACTTTTTCGACATGCAATACTATGACCGTTTTTCAATTTTTTCGACATGCTATACAATGACTGTTTTTTTAACTTTTTTCGACATGCTATACTATGACTGTTTTTTGACTTTTTTTGACATGCTATACTATGACCGTTTTTCACTTTTTTCGACATGCTATACTATGACCGTTTTTCAATTTTTTCGACCAGCTATACTATGACTGTTTTCGACAGGCTATGACTGTTTTCAACATATTATACTATCACCATTTTTCAATTTTTTCGACATGCTATACAATGAATGTTTTTGGAGTTTTTTCGACATGCTATACTATGACTGTTTTTCACTTTTTTTTAACATATTATACTATGACCTTTTTTAAATTTTTATACTGACTGTTTTCAACATAATATACTATGACTGTTTTTTTACTTTTTTCGACATGCTTTACTATGACTGTTTTTGACAGGCTATATTATGACTGTTTTCGACATAATATACTATCACCGTTTTTTGACTTTTTTCGACACGCTATACTATGACCGTTTTTCACTTTTTTCTACAGGCTATACTATGACTGTTTTTGACATAATATACTATGACCTTTTTTAAATTTTTTTGACATGTTATACTATGACTGTTTTCGACATAATATACTATGACTGTTTTTCACTTTTTTAGACAGGCTATACTCTGACTGTTTTCGACATGCTATACTATGCATGTTTTTTACAGGCTATGACTGTTTTCGACATAATATACTATCACCGTTTTTAAATTTTTCCGACATGCTATACTATGACTGTTTTTTGACTTTTTCGACATGCAATACTATGACCGTTTTTCAATTTTTTCGACATGCTATACAATGACTGTTTTTTTTACTTTTTTCGACATGCTATACTATGACCGTTTTTCACTTTTTTCGACATGCTATACTATGACTGTTTTTTGACTTTTTTCGACATGCTATACTATGACCGTTTTTGGAGTTTTTTTGACATGCTATACTATGACTGTTTTTCACTGTTTTTAACATAATATACTATGAGTGTTTTTTTACTTTTTTCGACATGCTTTACTATGACTGTTTTTGACAGGCTATATTATGACTGTTTTTGATATTATATACTATGACTGTTTTTTGACTTTTTTCGACAGGCTATACTATGACTGTTTTCGAACATAATATATCATCACCGTTTTAAAAAAATTTTGACATGCTATACTCTGACTGTTTTTTGACTTTTTTCGACAGGCTATACTATGACCGTTTTTAAATTTTTTGGACATATTATACTATGACTGTTTTCGACAGGCTATACTATGACTGTTTTGACATAATATACTGTGACTGTTTTCGACATGCTATACTATGAATGTTTTTGACAGGCTATACAATGACTGTTTTTTGACTTTTTTCGACATGCAATACTATGACCGTTTTTCAATTTTTTCGACATGCTATACAATGACTGTTTTTTTACTTTTTTCGACATGCTATACTATGACCATTTTTCACTTTTTTCGACAGGCTATACTATGACCGTTTTTAAATTTTTTCAACAAGCTATACAATGACTGTTTTTGGAGTTTTTTCGACATGCTATACTATGACTGTTTTTCACTGTTTTCAACATAATATACTATGAGTGTTTTTTTACTTTTTCGACATGCTTTACTATGACTGTTTTTGACAGGCTATATTATGACTGTTTTTGATATTATATACTATGACTGTTTTTTTACTTTTTTCGACAGGCTATACTATGACTGTTTTCGAACATAATATATCATCACCATTTTAAAAAAAATTCGACATGCTATACTCTGACTGTTTTTTGACTTTTTTCGACAGGCTATACTATGACCGTTTTTAAATTTTTTGGACATATTATACTATGACTGTTTTCGACAGGCTATACTATGACCGTTTTTAAATTTTTTGGACATATTATACTTTGACTGTTTTTGACAGGCTATACTATGACCGTTTTTCAATTTTTTGGACATATTATACTTTGACTGTTTTCGACAGGCTATACTATGACTGTTTTTGACATAATATACTATGACTGTTTTCGACATGCTATACTATGACCGTTTTTCACTTTTTTCGACCAGCTATACTATGACTATTTTCGACAGGCTATGACTGTTTTCAACATAATATACTATCACCGTTTTTCAATTTTTTCGACATGCTATACAATGACTGTTTTTGGAGTTTTTTCGACATGCTATACTATGACTGTTTTTCACTTTTTTTCCACATAATATACTATGACCTTTTTTAAATTTTTATACTTACTGTTTTCAACATAATATACTATGACTGTTTTTTTACTTTTTTCGACATGCTTTACTATGACTGTTTTTGACAGGCTATATTATGACTGTTTTCGATATAATATACTATGACTGTTTTTTGACTTTTTTTGACAGGCTATATTATGACTGTTTTCGACATAATATACTATCACCGTTTTTTGACTTTTTTCGACATGCTATACTATGACCGTTTTTCACTTTTTTCTACAGGCTATACTATGACTGTTTTCGACAGGCTATACTATGACTGTTTTTGACATAATATACTATGACTGTTTTTTGACTTTTTTCGACATGCTATACTTTGACCGTTTATCACTTTTTCCACAGGCTATACTATGACTGTTTTCGACATAATATACTCAGACTGTTTTTTGACTTTTTAAGACACGCTATACTATGACTTTTCACGACTTGCTATACTATGACTTTTTTATGACTTTTTACTACGTGCTATACTATGACTTTTTACAACACGCTATACTATGACTTTTTTCGACATGCTACACTATGAATTTTTAGGACTTTTTATGGCATACTACTTTATGACTTTTTACGACATGCTCTACTCTGAGATTTGAGATATTTAAACATAACATTTCAGTAAATCCACAATCCAAAAAACATTTGTCTTAATGAATGCAATTAACATAAAATTTAAAGGTGTTATCCATTTTTTGGGTGTAAAAATTTTAAATCGATTTGGCATACAAACCAACCAGTTGCTCCTCTGTGTTGTCACTCTTCAGGAAAATGACCCTCCGCAACATTTCCGTGTCCGATGAGGCCATTGCTGACCTCCTGGTGGCAGTGGATGGGGCACCTCTCACCTCCTTGTTCCTGGACGGCGTCACACTGACAGGCGAGGGCAGGTAGCAAACCAGCACAGCAGCACGATCTCACAAATTCAGTGACAGTGCCAACTTTCTTGCTAGATTTAGAGACTTTTTGTCAAAAGGCGCATAGCGACAGTTCCAGTGACTTTTTGGGACGGGCCCTAATTCGTCTCATTTGATTAACACCAGTGTTTAGTGAGTGGGCTAAGAAGCAGCACGTATAGTCGACCAATCAGCAGCCCGGCAGAAACATGAACGAGCTGTGAATCTATGTACTTACTGGGTAGTTTAATGGTTTGTTGTTTCTCCGTTGGTGTTAGGTGGGAGCGAGCCAGATGGACCGACCACAAAAGCTTTGACGAGTTCTTCCTACGAAACGCCGTGGTGCTGAAAGTCTTTCAGTTTGTCTCCCTTCTGCAGCTCCAGTTTCTGCTGCAGTACCCTAGGAAATTGTCCGTCATAAACAGTCAGGTAAGGACGGTGTTATCTGTCTCATGCGATAGCTACATCAATCCACTACATAGCTGGAGCAAGGAGTCCCGATTGTAAGATTGAAATTAGGAGTGTGGTTTTAAAGTCAGAACTTTTACCCTCAGGTGTTTGTGTTGCCCTGTCTCACGTCCCGCCTGCTCGTGAACCTGCAGTACATGGACCTGTCCGACAACCTGCTGACTGACCTTACTCTGGTGGAGACACTTTGCGATGGAGACGGCACTCTGAAAGACCTCAGAGTTTTAAACCTCAGTGGAAACGCTCTGAAGGTGCCTTTGTGAAACTTAAAAAAATTACAAATTATTTTTTGTGGATTTTCTGTTAATTCATACTTCCTAGCTACAAAGAAGTCCAGCTAGCAGGAACACAAGCAAACTGGATGCACTTGAGAGACAATGTGTTCTAGTAAACTGATAATCACAAGAAAAATCACTGAGGTGCCAATTAAGTATAAATCCAAGAAAACGTTAAAAACAAGATTTGGAGAAGAATACCTGCTTCCTGAAGACTCGTCTGCCTCTGTTTTCTCTGCTTTCCAGTCTTTGTCCACGATGAGCCGGCAGGTAACAAAGCTCTCCAAACTGACTCACCTGGACATCAGCCGGAATGGATACAGCTCCATGCCCCAGGGCTGCTCCTGGCCCTCCACCCTGCGATACCTCAACATCTCCAGGGCCAAACTTACTACCATCACCCCTTGTCTACCTGCAACTCTGGAGGTATTGAAAGTGGACCATGTAGCAGTAACCCTGACAGTCGACCTGACACGCACATCGCAACAAGCACCCCTTTTATCTTGTGCTTTATCACATACAGGTGTTGGATCTGAGCAACAATGATCTCAAGGGCTTCATCCTGTTCCTGCCTGCCCTGAGAGAGCTCCACCTTTCTGGGAATAAGTTACTGAGGCTGCCCCCTGGATGGCTGTTCCCCAATCTGCAAACACTGACAATACAGGTAAGGACCAATGACTCAATCATACATTTTTTCTTCCAGTCCTCTTTGTATTCCCCCAGTGTGACCCCAGTGTGTTCTCCCACAGTCGAACACCCTGAACATGTTCGACCGTTCGGACCTCCAGTCGTACAGGCGGCTCCAGGACCTCCAGGCGGGTCAGAACAAATTTGTCTGCTCCTGTGACTTTGTCTACTTCCTCCAATCGGCCGTTCAAGGAGGTGGAGGCGTACATTTGACAGATGGAGAGGAGAGCTACGTCTGCGACTCTCCTCTCTTTCTGCAGGGGGAACCGGCAGGTCAGGTCCAACTCTCCGTTGTCGTGTGCCAGCGGGTTTTGTTTGTGTCCGTGACCTGTGGGGTGGCACTGGTTATAGGGATACTGGTGTGTGTCCTGCTGTGGCGCCTCCACGCGTTGTGGTACCTCAAGATGACATGGGTGTGGCTGAGGGCCAAGCGTAGCTGCCGGCAACGGCGGCAACGCAGAGATGGAGCGGGAACGGAGGAGTTACTGTCCTACGACGCCTTCGTGTCCTACAGCGAGAGAGATGCGAGCTGGGTGGAGAACTTCTTGGTACCTGAGTTGGAGGAGCCAAGGTAATGTTGATCTATATCTTTAAAACATAGTAATGTTTTACCGTTTGTTTATCCATTTGTTAGTTAGCAGGGTATCTCAAAAACTCAAAAGGTACTTACCAGATTTCAGTGAACCTTGGTAAAAAAGTGAAGCACCACCATGTGGCATTTCCGAGGTTCTTTACTTTTTGTGTCATACTCGTATATCTTCAGATTGAGGTAAATTTGAGTTGAAGTCAGGACTTTTGGAAATTTCACATTTTTGGCAAATTACCATTCCAATAAATTTCATGCGATATTTACCAAACATGGCGCAGATTAAAACATTACCTTCTCTCTGGTTTATATTCCAGGGAGAACGATGAAGACTCTGTGAACCACAGAGCCCCCCGACCTCTGACCCTGTGCCTCCACAAGCGGGACTTTCTTCCTGGACACTGGATTGTGGACAACATCATGAGCGCCATGGAACGCAGCCGGCGCACCGTCTTCATACTCTCGGAGAATTTTGTCCAGTCGGACTGGTGCCGCTACGAACTGGACTTCTCCCACTTCCAGCTGTGCGATGGCAGTGCCGGCGGAAACGCGGCCATCTTGGTCCTGCTTGAACCGCTGTCCAAGGACGACATCCCCAAACGCTTCTGCAAACTGCGCAAACTCATGAGCTCCAGCACCTACCTGGAGTGGCCTCAGGAGGAGGAGAGGAGTGGGGAGTTCTGGAGGAAACTCCGCCACGCTTTGAGAGGAGAGGAAGATGAGGATGACTGATTGAGAAAGACAAAGTGATCTGCTTTCATCAGATCATTTTGGTTTCTTACACCCTTTGTAGATTTAAGGGTTTGATCAACTCAACTTTGTTCAAATAATAATGTAAAAGAAAAGAGCTGATGAATGACAAAATAAAATTGTTTGCATAACATAGATCCCATTGTCTTCTTTTTAATAATACATTATTTTAATTAATAAAATCCGTAATGCATTTAATATGTGTAACCTTAAAGATTGAGAAAAACACACCTTTGCTTAAACTGCACAACAATCAAACACCCTTTATAATTATCTAAATCAATTAAAAGTTAGAATAGACCTTAAACTTGCATTAAAAGTAAAGAAGGTGTTTTGCAGCTTAATTTGCTGGTAGTGTGGTGAGGTGGCCACTTGGGGAAGCTGTTTGCTTGTGATTGCTGCTACAACCTGAGGATGTCAGTGGATGTGAAACTGATTTTGAGAACATTAAGAAGCTGCAGCACTTGAAAATGTGTAACAGCTGTGAGTTCTAACATTATTGTTTAAGTTAGGGTTGTTGGGAACAACAAAAATACAAATTGATGACAGAAAACAGATTTTGAAGAGAATCAAACAAGTGACATTTAATATAATGCACACAGAATACATCAGGAGGCTGAAAGTCACATGGGTAAAAAAAAAAGTCAAAAATACCAAAAAGAAAAATCCAATTGTAACCAACACAAAAAACAAAACTACACCAAGAAAAGTTACACTATGTCAAACAATAAAACAGTAAGGTTACGATACAGAAGTAATGCTATAAAAGAAACACACAATGAACAAACTAAAAGTTACAATAATAAACCCCCTTGCCCTCCACAGGATATGGTTACTTTTACACTAGCTGAATAAAAAAAAAAACATGTTGGCATCCAGTTCCCTATATTCAAAAATACACTTTAAAGAAACAAGAAATGGAGCATTAAAATGTGTTGAGTTGACAAACAAAGTTGGATTTAGCGAGTCGGTCACTGGTAGAATAATGACTTTATGAACACAGCTTGAAACTTATTTGTAATACATCAACAGCAATCGTAATCCACGATAAAATTCACTTTCCTCAAAACGTAACAGGTGAGTTTACAGTTAAAAGTATTCACATTATAGCTGGAGTGGATACATTTCCAGCATATGTGAAAAGTCAATACAAAAGAAGAGGCACAAATTAGGAATCATAAAAATGTCAACTAGTAATATGATCCACTGGACAGGTGTGTTATGACAATGTCCTGCAGGAGCCCCTAATTACTTATTAAAATGTCATTGGCTCGTGGGTGTCTTCTGAGCCGTCACTCTCTGCTGGGTCAGTGTCTGCTTGGTCGTCAGTGTCTGCTTGGTCGTCAGTGTCTGCTGGGTCAGTGTCTGCTTGGTCGTCAGTGTCTGCTTGGTCGTCAGTGTCTGCTGGGTCAGTGTCTGCTTGGTCGTCAGTGTCTGCTTGGTCGTCAGTGTCTGCTTGGTCGTCAGTGTCTGCTGGGTCAGTGTCTGCTGGGTCGTCAGTGGAAGTTGCGTTCAGTACCTTCTTTAGGTCTGGGTTTTTCTGTGCTTCTTTCTCAACTCTCTTCAACAGCTCCACATTTCCGCTTTGCTTCAGCTGACTCACAAAGTGTTGAAATATAGTCAGCAGAGGTTGGGCAAACTCTATCACATGGTGTTCATGGTTTAGAAAATCACAGGAATATCCTGCGGTGTGCAAACCAAACACTCGACCATGAGCATCAAACACTGGAGAGCCAGAAGAGCCGTGATACATGAAAGTGTTGTAGGTCGCTACTTTGTCTGCTAGCTTTCCACCCATCATTATGTTTTCAATGCCTTGCTTTTTGATAAGGTGAATAATTGAGGAGACAATGAAAAGATCGTCTTTGTATGGATGTAGATGATCATGGACAGCCTGCTCCCTCTTCTCTTTCTCAATGATACATGTTGGATCCATTTTTTTCAGGCCTCCAGCTGGATGACCAATAATACAGGCTTCACCATTCTGAGGTAGAGGACCAAATTTCTTCAGGAGCCCTGGTGGCACCTTGATCTGCTTTGTTGGTGTTGCTTGGTTGTATTTCTGGCCCTGAGGATTGATCTCAAGTATGACATAATCAAGCTCACCCTCACTGTAGCAGATGTCATTGTGAGCCAGCGGAAAGTAGTAGGACTTTGTGTGCGGCTCAGGATCTTCATAGTTAAAGAGAAAATACACCTCTATACCCTCCTTCAGCTTTCTTCCTTCTACACAATCTTTCAATAAGTGTGCGTTAGTCAGGATGAAGTTGTCAAACAGCACAAAGCCTGTTCCCTGACAAACATGCCCAACAACCACTTTGCAAACTGATTCTCCCAGTTTAATCAGCTTCCTGACTCTGTGAACTTCACTGAATGATTGCTGGATCTTTCCAAAGTCTTCCCTCCTCAGGTTCAGTGTTTTCTGATAAGAATCATCAGGGAATCTACTCTCCATCAGTTCTTTCAGACTTTGGAACTGCTCACGCAGTATTCTATAAATCTCCTCAATGTTGACGTTTTTGTCTATGTTTTCCAATACTGCTGTGACACTGGTTCCTCTCTGCTGTAGTACATCTAAGACTGACGTTGTGTCACGCTCACGTCTCTCACCCGGGGTTTCCTGCATGTTTTTGTTTGATCTCATGTTTCGTGGAAGACATATCTTGAACTTTTTTCCATCTAGTTTGTCAACTAATTGTGTGCATTCAGTGACAGAGTCTGGCTTCTCATTGTCAGACAGAGTGAAGTTGCTGAGATCATTAATGAAGCGACCGTCTCTTTTCAGAGCCTCTTCCACAGTCATCCCTTTCTTCCCATAGACACACAGATACTTGAACTGTTTGACCACACTGCTTATAAAAAGCTTCTTTTTTTTGGTGTATAGCCCTCCCACTCTGTCAATGTAAAAGACAGAATACTTGTCTTTTGAATGCACAGTTTTGATCTGTTGGGCCGCTTCAACTTTTTCTGATTCACATGATATGAAGAGAGATTCACCTTCACGGATACAAGAACAAGGGAAATGTGTTGCAACAGTAAATGCCTTATCCTCGTTTCCCAACTGAATCACAATGTTTTCATCTGTAAACTTGTTCTCCTGATATTTTTTACTTGATTTTATCGCCTCCAGCACTGTGCGAGGTTGATCACAGTAAATATTGTATTCTTCCTTGTCGTTAGGACTGAATTTTACGGTGAAACGATGTAAATGTTCACCCTGCAGGAAACCAGAGTGAGAAAATAAAAGTTAAAAATGTCCTTGTTGATGAAATAAAAAGGCAGATTTTTTGTGCATGCAGTGTATCACAGTGTACTCACCGTGGAGTCACCATCGTTCTCCTCCTTCACTCTCACTTGGCTGCGTGTAACAGTCTGCAAAATGAGAAAAGGATTTAGCTTCACTGCTACAAAGATTTGACCTAAAAAGTTACCCTGTGGAGTTTTTGACCACCTCGTTTTGTTTGCATGTCACGTTCATACATGAGAACGCACACATGCGTGTAAAGATGGGTGACGTGATGCAAAGTCCTACTAATGGTTTCAGGTTATTCTAATGATAAACAGTTGGTGACAGTGTAACCTAGTACCTAAGAAACGTCTACGTTCAGACACCTCTTGTTTTCTTGGCGTTGTCAGCAGGATACCCCAAATATTGAACACACCTTGTTGAATATGGAACCAAGCGGCAGCTTTTTACACTTAAAAACAATTTCAATTTAACTTAGCTGCATTGTTAACATCAAAACAAACAAATTGTAAATGATAAATCGTAAAAAATAACTTTTTAAAAATAAAACATTCATTTAATTTCGGGGAGGCTTAGGTTGTATTTTGGGGCAGTTCAGGGAGGATGGTGAAAAATGTTAGTCGAGAGCCCCATTGGGCTGGTGCGGACGATGCAGTGGGACTGAGAGGGGGAACGGTAAGCTGTCAGAGAGTAGGAGTAGAGAGACTAAGGACGTCTTGAAGGATCGGCCACAACAATGCTCAAACATTAATTTATCTTTAAACCATCTCAAAAACTTCCAAATGTAATTATTTTTCAGTCAACTCATGAACCTGACATAAGATGACATAAGAGCTCACCTGAGATCCTGTAGCTTCACCTGGCGGAGATTGTTCTGCTCCGCCTGGCCGAGGAGCTCCGCCTGTCCGAGGAGCTCCGCCTGGCCAAGGAGCTCCGCCTGGCCGAGGGCCTGCAGCTCCGCCTGGCCGAGGAGCTCCGCCTGGCCGAGGAGCTCCGCCTGTCCGAGGAGCTCCGCCTGGCTGAGGGCCTGCAGCTCCACCCGGCTGTGTCCCCATGGTGGGGAAGCTGCTGCTGCCAGGATCCTTATAAAATGATGCATAGCATTCACACACATAGAAATCAGTTGGAAAAGCTGTGGTTAGTTGCATAGATGTAAATGGGCTTGTACAGTACTTTTCTAGTCTTCAGACCACTCAAAGCGCTTTAACACTACAAATTCAGCCACATTCACAAGGTGCCACCTGCCCATCAGCACTATCTGATCATTCATACACCACAGGCACAGCTTACGGGAGCAATTTGTTAAGTTATGTGTCTTGCCGATAGACACATCGACATAGACTAGCAGAGCCGGGGATCGAACCGCCAATCCTCTGATTGAACAAACGTTCCTGAAAATTCCATCCATGTTAGAGCATAGCCTTAGTTTACCAAACATTGCGGGTGCACAACATACAGATTCAGTCAAAGATTCAAATGTTTGTTACGTATTGATTACAGAGAAATGTAGCTGAGCTTTTACTTACATGCGTCTTGAAATAGGACTTGATGTTCTTGCTGTATGTTTTTTGCTTTTTGGGAGGCATTTTTCACCTAAAATTACAATAATACAGTTAGTTGTAACTAACATCCAACACCTGAAATATAAATATAGTACACACACATATATATATATATATATATATATATATATAAATACATGAATATAGTACAGCTATGATGTGTATATGGGTTTGACTCGATTCAAGATGTATTTGTACTAGCTAACTAGTATTTGTACTAGCCAACAAGTACAAATACTTCAATACTTCATCCACACACTCAAATCACAGCTTAACAAAACACAGTGCTATTGAGTGACAGCTTTGTTCAGAATATTCTGAAACCAGTGTTGCATGAAAGCATGTGGGAAGTAGCAAGCTAGCTAAGTAGCCCGCGATCCGCTAGTTAGCTTTCTAATTCTATGATGCCTCATGCTAAGTTACACTGGTTACAGCGGGACATCTCTTAATTTCTCTAATAGTTTAGCCTATTAGCAACCAAAACAAGTTCAAATTAAAGCTGCAAGCAGCGATAAACGTGCCTTCGCACCTTAGTACATGCAATACTGGAGGGACGCGAACGTCTATGAGCGTCGGACAACACGCCGCTGAGTTTTTAACCTGCATGGAGTGCGTGATGCTGGAAATTATTATTGCGTCAACATGCATTATGTTGCTCTATACCAGGGGTCGGCAACCTTTGTGACATGGAGTGCCAGTTTGAAATGTTCTTCTCATCCAGTGTGCCATTATCAACAATAACGCAAGATTAAATTATGACACAAAATACAAAAACATTTCCAATATACCTGGAATTTTATTCCATCCATAGAGCACATCTCAAAACAATAACAGTATATCTGTATTCTTAACAAAATAGCCACATCAACATTTCAAAGACATGAACAAACAGCTACACATTTAAACTAAAACTAAGTGTCGGCTGAGGCATCATGAAGTGATCAGAGGCCTAGCAGACAGTCAGTGTGATCCCTGGCCCTGCTTTGACCCTGAGCTCTGTGATCTGGGGCTTGTAGTTAGTTACTTTGAGATGCAACACTCAGAGTGCTCCGTTGTTGACTGCTGGTGGGGCTGAGCACATGTGTGAGAACACCTGCTGACTTCTAGCTGAGGCGGGAATGTCCTTTATTCGTGACTTGATCGTTTCTTTATTTGGCAAGCTTTCAAAAAGAGCATCTGTCTAACAGAGTACGTCCACATTACTCCGTTTTCGTTTGGAAACGCATATGTTTTGCTACGGTTACACTGAGCGTCCGCACTACGCCGGCGTTTTGGAGCACCGTAAACGGAGGAGTTTATAAACGATCCCGAAGCCGGATAACTTTGGAAACTCCGGGTAGCGTATTCGTGTGGACGGACGGAAACGCATACGTTTGGAAACGATGACGTAACACCCGCGATCGACTACCAGGTTAATTTAACGCGGACAACTGATCACAGGCGTTGCTGACCTTGTTGTCTTTACTAGCAGCTGTTGTCCAGTTAAAGTCTGCATGTCTGCGGAGGAAACAGCTGTTATTGTAGCGATCGGTGAGCGGAAAGAGAGAGAGAGAGAGAGATCAGAGAGAGAGAGAGATCAGTGAGCGGAGAGAGGGAGAGAGGGAGAGAGAGAGAGAGAGAGATCAGTGAGCGGAGAGAGAGAGAGAGAGAGAGAGAGAGAGAGAGAGATCAGTGAGCGGAGAGAGGGAGAGAGAGAGAGAGAGAGAGAGAGAGCTCAGTGAGCGGAGAGAGAGAGAGAGAGAGAGAGAGAGCTCAGTGAGCGGAGAGAGGGAGAGAGAGAGAGAGAGAGAGAGAGAGATCAGTGAGCGGAGAGAGGGAGAGAGAGAGAGAGAGAGAGAGAGAGATCAGTGAGCGGAGAGAGAGAGAGAGAGAGAGAGAGAGAGAGATCAGTGAGCGGAGAGAGGGAGAGAGAGAGAGAGAGAGAGAGAGAGATCAGTGAGCGGAGAGAGAGAGAGAGAGAGAGAGAGAGAGAGAGAGAGAGAGAGAGCTCAGTGAGCGGAGAGAGGGAGAGAGAGAGAGAGAGAGAGATCAGTGAGCGGAGAGAGAGAGAGAGAGAGAGAGAGAGAGAGAGAGAGAGAGAGAGAGAGATCAGTGAGCGGAGAGAGGGAGAGAGAGAGAGAGAGAGAGAGAGAGATCAGTGAGCGGAGAGAGAGAGAGAGAGAGAGAGAGAGAGAAAGAGAGAGAGAGAGAGAGAGAGAGAGAGAGAGAGAGAGAGAAAGAGAGAGAGAGATCAGTGAGCGGAGAGAGGGAGAGAGGGAGAGAGAGAGAGAGAGAGAGAGAGATCAGTGAGCGGAGAGAGGGAGAGAGGGAGAGAGAGAGAGAGAGAGAGACCCGCAACGCTGTATGAAGACAGCGGACAGCGCGCTTGGTCACTCACTTTGATCTGAAATTTGCGCGCCTGCAACCTAACTGACCAATGGCCACACTCCAACATCAAATGCACGCAATGGTGTCCTCCGGGTCCTAGTGCCGACTCGTAAAGACGCAGGACACAGTCACACATACAGGCAGTCAAACGCTCACAGACACAGACACAGAGGCAGATGCTTTTATTTTGAAAACGGGACAGATAAAGTGAGGATCGTATTAACACCGAGGTGCCAGCGTGCCAGAGGTTATGCCCCGGCGTGCCACCCGTTGTTTACGCTTGGTATAGAGCAGGGGTCGGCAACCCAAGGTTGCCGACCCCTGCTCTATACCAAGTGTAAACAACATCATGTAAATGTCATGTAAATCGGATGTTGTTTGTCAAATAACACTGATTTCCTTTCGCCATTAGGTGGCGCTTTGACTGTGAGTGAAGATTGTCTTGTAGACATCCTCTATGCCTGTTATCAAGTATTGCTTGATTATTTTTAAGGTTCTAGGTGAACCGTAGCGATGGGGCTGCTCTTTTGAATATTTTTAGGGGGCGCTATCAAGGCAGTTTTTGATGGCAAAAACCAAAACACCATATGACATATTTATATTTATCACCTTTTGACACAAGTGCAATGTTCCACAAGTCAATTCATTTAGCAGAGAGAGGTAGTTATATACCTGAAACATCTAAAGATTTAAATCTGCTAGTAAAAAGCTGAATCATACCACAACAGTTCAAAGTCTTGTTACTTGTTTAAAGTTGAAATGGCGTCTGTAGCTCAACGTATGCAGAACAAGTCTTTCAAAGTTAAAGAAGTTTAAGAGGATTTGCTCCATAGAGAATCGTAAAAACATGTGAAAAAATATGAATATTTCAGAGGTAGAAACAATAAGAGAGTCATAGCGTACATATCCTTAAAGAGCTGGACACTTTTTATAGGTTCTGTAGCTGAAAGTATGCAGAAGTTATGAGCAACCAAAACAACATACGGAAGAAATAGTTGCAGAAAAAGGAGGGAAAACAGTGCTGAGTCAGCACAATGAAGGAGAAACGGAATGACCAAATCAGTTCATTTCATTTCCTGTTTTCCCATCATTTCATTCGTTTTATGTTGATGTTTCTGTGTCTAACATATTGTGTTGTTATACATACGCATCTCTAATAAATAAATAACATGCTGTAAGGAAAGAATCTGGAAGTCTTACCTTGACTTTACTTGACTGGAGGAAATGGAGGACTGTACGCTATCTCTTAGTTTGCTGTTTGGCTGCGGCACAGTTACACCCAGCCACACACACACACACACACACACACACACACACACACACACACAGCAGAGTACGGAGGACACAGTGGAGGAAGTTAAACTTGAAATCCTTTTACATGAGGTATTGGTTTGCGGCTAGAGGAAGTTAATGTACGTACATTTTAATTTCTTGTGTAATCAACATGTCTTGTACATTCTAGCCCTCGTTTCAGAAATAGTTAGAGGTGCAACGGATCATTAAAGTCACGGTTCTCTTCCTATCAGAGTCACGGATCAGATCAGCACAAAAGAAAAAACATAACTTTAAATACACAACAACTAACTTAAAGGCTGAACACCAAAATATGAAACGATAACTAATAAACTGGTATTTTAAGAATTGAAAGTTAATACTTTTTCAAGGCCTCTTAAGACCTCAGTATTCAAACCACGCTTGTTGATCATCAAACAGTGTTTGCTTAAAGTTACAACAAATAACTTTCACATTGTGTTGATTTTGGCGGTCCCTGTGGACTAAAGTGGTAGTGTTTCTGACTTTAAACTTGCATTACAAGTGAGGAAGATGTTCTGCAGCTTCATTTGCTGGTAGTCTGGTAAAATGGCCACTTGGGGAAGCTGTTGGATTGTGATTTCTGCCACAACCTGAGGACGTTGTCAGTGGATGTGAAAGTGACTCTTAAAGAACATTAAGTAGGCAGAGTTTCTGATTGAAGCAGCTGATAAAAGCAGTAATCTGATACATTTAGTTCAATTTCTAATTATTTTGATTGAATTTCAGCTTGTAACAAAATTTGCCCCGAGTGAATTCCTGAGATTGAAATCCTTTGATGAAAGAGTAAAGAAGACATAAATACAAGTTGCTTTTTGTTAAATCCCAACTGACTTTTTTTTTTTAATTTACTGTAACTTCTTTTTGTGTGCAGGTAAGTTTGTCAGGTAATGCGAATATTTGTTGTACTTTCCATTCTATTCTACTGAAGCTTCTATTTCAGGTCAAAGCACTGGAAAATTTCTGTAAAACAGAAAAGTAGTGTCACAGTACCGTTGAAGTATTTTCTTTACCTGCACCAAAGACAACCTAATGCTGCTCTGTTGTAATTGCAGCACAATTTAAACACAATTCGTCAAACCCTCTGTTTAGACTGAGGAGTGAAAGAATAGTGGGAACAATAACAACCCCAACAGAATGTAGACATCAACGACAGAAAACAGATTTTGAGGAGAACTTAAAGTTTAAATATAATGCAAACAGAATACAATGGAAGGGGAGAATGAGGCCAAGATAGTAAACAAAACCCTGACTGTGAGTTTGGCAAATATTTGATCTCCCATCCTCACCACCTGTGGTCTGTCTACCAGGAAGTCCAAAATCCAGTTGCAGGTGGATGTTGGAAACCTGAGGTTTGTCAGCTTCATCGGCTGGATTGCATTGAAGGCAGAGACGTATTCCAAAAAGAGAATGTGCACATAGGTTCTGCTATTGTCCAAGTGTAGAGTGGAGTGCCAGAGCATCATCCACCGATCTGTTTTTGTCTTAGGGCCTGAGTGTGTGTCACCTGTAGTACAGTCTCGCCAGGGTTATGGGGGGATTTTGAGGAGAGGTCCCCATTCAGTTCGTCAAATCTGGCATAGAAACTGTTGAGGTTGTCTGGAAGGTGGGTGTCTCGGGCCTCTGTCCCAGTCGCTCCTCTTGTGTAGTTGTGATAGATTCCCTGCCACATACTCCAGTGTTTTGTTGTCTAGGTAGAAACTGTCAAGTTTTTGGGAGTATGCCCTTTTTGCAGCTTCAATGGATTTTTGTAGCTCCTATCGAGCCCGCCTGTTCTCCATGATGTCCCCAGACTTGAAAGCTGCACACCGTATCCTGATCTTCATACGAACATCTGCATTAAACCAGGGTTTTTGGTTGGGAAAGACACGAATAGTCCGGTAGGGGACACATATGGAGGTGCACTTGTCAACGTAGCTACTAACAGTCTGTGTACTCATGGATGTTTTCAGTGGCCTCTGCAAAGATGTTCATGTCAGTTGCCACCAGGCAACCCTGCAGGTCTGCAAGCACACTATCATTCCACAACTTCACAGTCATACAGTGACTGGGCTGGCTCTTAGCCTCGCGATGTAAGTGGGCTGTAACAGGATTGCCAGGTGGTCGGACCTGCCAAAATGGGGTTTGGGGACAGCAGTATATGCCTTCTTTATGTTACTGTAGCAGTGGTCTAAAGTGTTGTTACCTCTTGTAGGGAAATTCACAAACTGGTGGAGTTTAGGCATCGTTTTCTTGAGATTACAATGATTGAAATCCCCCAGAACAACGACAGCGGCGTCTGGATACGTATTCTCATGTGTGCTGATCATATCGTATAATTCCCTGAGTGCGTTTTCCTCATTGGCGCAGGGGGGCACATACACAACACTCAAAATGATGCTCTGCAGTCTTCTTGGCAGATAAAATGGCTTGCACCTGAGTGTAATATATTCCACATCCTCTGAGCAGGACTGGGATATTACCTTCGTGTCAGTACACCAGGACTGTTTGACGAAGATTGCGGTTCCTCCCCCACGGGTTTTGCCGCAGTCCGCGGCTTTGCGGTCGGCTCTGAAGGCTTTGTAGCCCCCCGGTGTTATGACCTCGTCAGGTGTCGTCTCTCCAAGCCATGTTTCACAGAAGCACAACACAGAACAGTCCTGAATATACCTTTGTGTAGCTATTCGGCACAGGAGCTCGTCCATCTTGTTTACTAAAGACTGTACGTTAGCAAAAAGTATGACCGGGAGGGTTAGCCTTCCTCTGTGAACCAGGTGCCGGAGTCTCCGCTGGATGCTTCCTCGTCTAACGCATTTATGTGGCGGCCTCTGGTTGACAGAGGAGCCCCAGGCTGCCGCCTGTCTCGGTGTAACTCCACCATGACGATGTAGCTCCGGGAAGCTATCGAGCTCGCCAAGGTTGAAGAATCCCTTGTGACCAAGCTCCCCTAGCTGCAATAAGGTTGCCCTGTCATACTTAATTCTGGTCCTACCATGCCGCACAGATGGAAAAAGTAAAGACAACAAGTAGATAGATAGGTAAAGTCGGACTTGGAGACCACCGCAACGTCGCACACACATGATACAAATTATTTGAAGTTTTCTGAGTCTGTGAACTTCACTGAATGAGTGCTGGATCTTTCCAAAGTCTTTTCTCCTCAGGTCCAGTGCTTCCTGATACGATTCATCAGGGAATCTACTCTCCATCAGTCCTTTCAGACCTGGGAACTGCTCATGCAGTTTTTCATGAATTTCCTCAATGTTTCTGTATTTGTTTGCCACTGCTGCTGTGACACTGGTTCCTCTCTGCTGTAGTACCTCTACGACTGGTGTTGTGTCACGCTCACGTCTCTGTTGTGAGTTATCTGATGCACCCGGGGTTTCCTGCATGTTTTCGTTTGATCTCTTGTTTCGTGGAAGACATATCTTGAACTCTTTTCCATCTAGTTTGTCAACTATTTCTGTGCAGTTATGGAGACAGCTTGGATTCTTATTGTCAGACAGAGTGAAATTGTTAAGATCATTAATGAAGCGACCGTCTCTTTTCAGAGCCTCTTCCACAGTCATCCCTTTCTCCCCATAGACACACAGATACTTGAACTGTTTGACCACACTGCTTATAAAAAGCTTCTTTGTTTTGGTGTATTGTCCTCCACCTGTGTCAATGTAGAAGACAGAATACTTGTCTCTTGAATGCACTGTTTTGTGATGTTGGTCTTGGGCCGCTTCAACCTTTTTCTTTTTGAATGATAAGATCAGAGACTCATCATCACGGATACAAGAACAAGGGAAATGTGTTGCAACAGTAAATGCCCTATCTTCTTTACCCAACTGAATCACAATGTTTTCATCTGTAAACATCAGCTCCTGATATTTTTTACTTGATTTTATCGCCTCCAGCACTGTGCGAGTTTGATCACAGTTAATACTGTATTCCACGCGGTCGTTAGGACTGAATTTTACGGTGAAACGATGTGAATGTTCACCCTGCAGGAAACCAGAGTGAGAAAATAAAAGTTAAAAATGTCCTTGTTGATGAAATAAAAAGGCAGACTTTTTGTGCATGCAGTGTATCACAGTGTACTCACCGTGGAGTCACCATCGTTCTCCTCCTTCACTCTCACTTGGCTGCGTGTAACAGTCTGCAAAATGAGAAAAGGATTTAGCTTCACTGCTACAAAGATTTGACCTAAAAAGTTACCCTGTGGAGTTTTTGACCACCTCGTTTTGTTTGCATGTCACGCTCATACATGAGAACGCACACATGCGTGTAAAGATGGGTGACGTGATGCAAAGTCCTCCTAATGGTTTCAGGTTATTCTAATGATAAACAGTTGGTGACAGTGTAACCTAGTACCTAAGAAACGTCTACGTTCAGACACCTCTTGTTTTCTTGGCGTTGTCAGCAGGATACCCCAAATATTGAACACACCTTGTTGACTCTTTATGCACACCTGAGGCAAATCACATAATCAAGAGAGATGCGCAGGATTGGACGGACTGATAAGCGGTCTGCTCTGGTGAGAGGCAGGCAGACAGTTGAGAAGAAGTCCTGGACTTGGACCTGGTATGGTGCGGTTGTGGAGAACAGCAGACCAACACCACTTGGGTTGTGTAGAGAGACACTTACGGAGAATTCAACCCAATTCAATGAGGAAATACATGTTACTAGTTAGCTAATGGAACATTACAGTCAACCAGTTAACCTAGCTAACCAGTCAACAAAAAAAAAAACTGGTTCTGTGAGGAATTTTAAGTTTTAAAGCATTCCTAGTGCTGGATATTATGTGTCACAGTGTGGTTACTTGGGAAGTGTTAAACCAAGGAGTGTGGTCATTGAATGTATATTGAGTCTGTGATGGGGGTTTGAGGAATGCCAGGAGGTGTCAATCTGCGGGGGAAGAGGGTAGTTCACAGAGGTGTCTGCCCAGGACAATGGGTCAGGATCCAAGGAGGAGCCCATTGGACTTCAGTCAATCGTGGAGCTGATCGATAGGTTGAGGAATGTAACTCTGGGGGGGCAAAGGAGCTGTTTGTCCCCTGAGAGAATCAGACTTCCTTCGTACCATGGGGCAGATACATCAATCTGTCCTGTGGTATGAACGGGGTCTCATATTTCTTGAAATATTTTACTATCGATAGTGTAATTTGGTTTGTGATTGTTTTGGCTTCTGTTAACAATATTAAATACTTTTGATTTTGACCTGGACCTGCTGACTCCTGCCCTGCTTGCTGATGGAACAAAGAGTGCAAAGGGGGGGGGGGGGCTGCTGCTTCTTCTCCTCAGTGGCCTTCTTCTCCACTATGGCCTTCTTCCTCTCTGTTTGAGAAATTTCTGAACATTACAGTTCAAATAATTCTGAACGTATGAAAGACAAATAACTTTTGATTTCACTTAAAATGATTATGTCGAAAAACTAAACATTTTAATTTGTGACGGTCAAAATTAATTTCCGGTGGCTTTGGTTGTATTTTGGGACGGTTCGGGTAGGATGGTGAAAAGATTTAGTCGAAAGCACAAACGGGCTGGTGCGGCTCCTGCCAAGGTCTTTATAAAATGATGCATAGCATTCACACACAAAGAAATCAGGTGGACAAGCTGTGGCTAATTGCATAGAAATGACCATGTTAAGAGAACGGCCTTAGTTCACCAAACATTGAGGCGGCAAAACATACAGATTCAGTCAAAGATTATAAATGTTTAAGTATTGACTACAGAGAATTGTACCTGAGCTTTTACTTACACTTATCTTGCAATAGGACCTGATGTTCCCCGTTTGTTGCTTTTTGGGAGGCATTTTCACCTAAAATCACAATAATAGTGGATGACATCTTTGAACAATCAACTGAAATTAGCCAACTAACATCCTACACCTACAAAATAAATATGGTATATGCACACACACACACGCACGCACGCACGCACGCACACACACACACACACACACACACACACACACACACACACACACACACATATGTATATGTATACTTTCAAACTATAAAATACTATAATAATAATAAAACCAAACTGTAAGAAAAGAATCTGGAAGTCTTACCCTGACTTTACTGTGAAAGACGGAACGCTGTGCTGAACACAGATTGGAAATGGCGGACTCTACGCTGACCCCAGACGGCAACCTCCAGTTCTGCCGAGTGAAGCCGATGCGCAAGTGTCTTAAAACCTGCATTCTCTCTAGTGTCCACCAGGGGGCGACTCCTCTGGTTGTATAGAAGTCTAGTCTAAAATGACTCTACTTCTCTCTTGATTTATTCCCTTAAAAAAACATGGCGACGGCAGTAATCCAAGAAGGCGACGACAAAATCGTTGAAATCGAGGGCTTCAGAACGGCGATCCACAAACCAATGTCTGACGTCACGATGGCTGTTTTTCATTCGTTATCCTTAACCGCTTAGAGTCTTCAATTAACCTACGCTGCAGCGATGACTAACGATGACTACGTCCACTTCTTAAATACAGTCTATAGCTAACCCCTTAGTTTGTACTTTGGGTGGGGCTTAGTCACACACACACACACACACACAGTAGAGTACACGAGGAAGTAAATTAAACAGACTTTGAATACCTTTTACATGAGGCATCAATGACTTTGCTTGTTGTCCTTAAGTGCAACTAAATCTACCAGTGAGGGAGAAAACAGGAGCGATTCATCAAACACCTGCTGAAGAAACAGGAAAACAAACTCACTCCTTCATTAGCAGGACGATACAGAGAAGAGCGAAGATGTCGAGTAGACTGCCTACAACAGATGTGGAACAATACAGATCAAATGAAGGAACAACTGAGTGACCTAATCTGAGAACAAACTGCTCTCTATTTAATCATAATTAAAGGTGTTAGATCTGTGCGATAAACCAGGAAATAGACATTATGGTGTTTTTATGAACAGCAACATAAAACGTTATGATCATAGAATGAAATGGTGGGAAACACACTTTCTTTCAGTTTCCTGTCTGCTTGCTGTTAAGACGTAATAATAAGACGATATTTTAAAGAGAGAATCTGAAAGTCTCTGTCAGTGTCTCAAGTTTAAACTCATAAAACATAAAAAACACTATTTACATGTGTAGGGATTATACAAAGAGGGATGTTTTTAGAAGCAGGAGGTCTTAAATTACTTAAATTTACTAAACTTTTAGTAAATATTTTGCTGTCAAATCAAACAGTTTACAGGATATTCAACCCTAGTTTCCTCATAATGCATTTAATATTTGACTTGTACAAAGGCAATACAGTAGTGCATGAATATGAGATGTGAGTTCATTGTGTCCTCGGCATTGTGGAGAGACTTTAATTAAATGTAAACGTTTTTTTTAGTGCGTGCGGCTCACAGTCTCGGTAGTCTTGGTTGCGTTAACGCCACACGTTTTCATAAAGCTCTGGTATGCAAACGAACAAGAAGAACAAAAGCACAGATGTCTTTGATCAGATCCAGTTCAACAACTGCTTTGACTACCAAACACTCACACCCACTTCTCCACACGCAGAGCCACAGCCAGGCGTGGCCACGTTGAGGTGAAATTATGAAAATGAAGACTTATCAGATCGCCAACCACTGTACTGCTGTTTATAAGATCCCATAATAATGTATTTACACAATGAAGCCTGTTTAGAGCAGTGGCAGTTGTAAGAACCTCTAACTGGGGGGGGGTTGTTTCTTGTACATTTGTACATTCTAGCCTTCGATTCATGAATACAGGGATCATAAAACTCACGGATCAGAGTCATTGATCGGATCAGCAAAATAAAAAAAGGTGGCAAACATAAACTTTTAGAGATCCTTCATAACTCCTGCTTTGCAGCCGATACTAATATCAAGGATTAGGAAGTAAGATTGTATTTTTATGGAGTAAAACAAATCTAATCATTGTATATTAGTATGATAATGTTCTTAGTTAGTGGTAGGAAGTTAAAAGCTCAGAATTCATCTCTAATATCCATTTTATATTCATGTGAAAACATCTTCAAACTACTGGATTTATTCAAGTCTATCACCAAAAAGTACATTTTACAGATTACATGTGAACACCTTCAGTCAGTACTCGTGTTCACTGAGCAGAGCCTGAAGGCATCATGATGTAACTGAACCTCCGTTGGTTAGCCGTTAGCGGTGCTGCTAACGTTACTAGCTCTGCTCCTGTTGCTTTAAACGTATTAAGTTCACAGTGTAACAAAAGCATCAACAACGTCCCGATCGCAAATTTATCGGCCGATATCGGCCGTCAGTAAATCTGCACACGTCCCCTTTAAGACGGAGCAAACTAAAACACAGCGAGTGTGAATTAGTGAGAATTAGTTTTCTGACACACTGGTGAGGTTTTTATATAGATTTAATAAATACTAAGTCAATATCAGCAGCAGTCTCGATAACAACGGCGATGTCATTTCTGATTTGGCAAAAAGAAAACGTCCTTCCTGTTGTAGCACAAGAACGCTCTTCAGGGATTTGAACGAATCCAAACTCCTGTTACTGAATGTTTGTGGCTGGAAGAATATATACGTATATCTATATATACTGTATGTATATCTATATATAGATATATATACACATGTACGAGTCACGTTTAGAAACAGAACTGTGACGTTCTGACTCAACAACGGAGCATTTAGCATCAACTTTAGCTTAAAACAAAACATAAAACATTCCAAATGAAGACTTTCCGTAATAAACAAAGTTGCATGAAATGTAAACGGGTTAAGCAACACAGCAGCTGGGACAGAAGTGTCCTTTCTGCAGTGGAGTCTCTTTAATGGAGCGGTGGCGTTCAGCAGAACCAGCGGAGTGCAGTGAAACGGGTTAAAAAGGCCTTTTGACGTGAAACCAGGATTCATCAGGAGGAAGACGTTTCCTGGAGCTCCGGACTCCACGGACGTCTTCCTCTCGTCCAATGATCAAACACTGGATCTGTGCTTCAAGTTGGCAGCAGTTTGTTTTTGTTTTTTTTGGCATCACGGTGTCCTTCTAGGCACACGGAGACCCAGACCACCTGGGACCAGAAACAAACAGAGTCCAGAAGAGGCCTGAGCCGGGTCCTCGGGGCTCTACTCGAGGCCCAGGGTGAAGTTGATCCCGTGGACGACGCCGATGATGATGGGTTGCCAGGCCACCAGGTATCTGAGCCAGTCCAGCAGCTGCCCGTAGAGGACATGAGTCTTCTCCCAGCTGGAGACAAGGAGTCAAGGAGAGGGAACAAGGGGACGAGAGAGGATGCTAACGAATGATGTCTTGATATTAAAGGCTATGCTGCGATGTACATATATACATATATATACATATATACATATAATTACTCTGAATATTAGACGCTGTGATGACGCATGGCTGTGTTTAGAAAAACACGTGACTCAGGAGGAAGGATACGGGTTGTTCATCATCCTCTTCATGTCGACCTTCTCGTTGCAGTACGGACACGTCTGCTTCTTACCCACAATGCACCAGCCGCGGATGCAGAACTCGTGGAAGCTGAAGTCGAGGGGGGGTGCAAGTTAAGGAAGAAATGCTGAAAAGAGTGGATGAAGTTTGGCATCAACGGAATAGAAACCAACAGAGAACTATTGTGACGATGGACTAATCATCTCAATAAGATCGACACTTTGAAAGCATCCTTCATGAAGTCAAGGTAACGACAGCATCCTTCCCGCCTCCTCCATCTTTTAGGGATACATGTGTCCACAGGACAGCTGGTAGGTGTCTTCTATGAAGCCTTCCTCCTCCACGTCCACCAGGATCCTCTGACCGCACACGGCGCAGATGTCGTCGGTCAGACTCCTGCTGGGCATGCCGCCCTTGTTGTAGTACTGAAAACACACAACACAGCAAGTAGAGGCGTGTCCACGTGTGTGTGTGTGTGTGTGTGTGTGTGTGTGTGTGTGTGCAACACAAACACACATCTGTAAATGTATTAATAATGTGAGACACATGACACAATGAAACCCTAAAAGTAAGTTCATCACAACGTGTGACCAACGAGCAGAACACCAGTCTGTTAGTGATGTCATACGGTAGTGAAGTCATACGGTAGTGATGTCATACGGTAGTGCCGCCATATGGTAGGGAGGTCATACGACAGTGACGTCATACGATAGTGACGTCATACGACAGTGACGTCATACGATAGTGACGTCATACGATAGTGAAGTCATACGGTAGTGATGTCATACATTAGTGCCGCCATACGGTAGGGAGGTCATACAATAGTGACGTCATACGATAGTGACGTCATACGGTAGTGAAGTCATACGGTAGTGACGTCATACGATAGTGACGTCATACGGTAGTGAAGTCATACGGTAGTGACGTCATACGGTAGTGACGTCATACGATAGTGACGTCATACGGTAGTGAAGTCATACGGTAGTGAAGTCATACGGTAGTGACGTCATACGGTAGTGACATCATACGATAGTGAAGTCATACGGTAGTGACGTCATACGGTAGTGAAGTCATACGGTAGTGAAGTCATACTGTAGTGACGTCATACAATAGTGACGTCATACGGTAGTGAAGTCATACGGTAGTGAAGTCATACGGTAGTGACATCATACGGTAGTGACATCATACGATAGTGAAGTCATACGGTAGTGACGTCATACGGTAGTGAAGTCATACGGTAGTGACGTCATACGGTAGTGACATCATACGATAGTGAAGTCATACGGTAGTGACGTCATACGGTAGTGAAGTCATACGGTAGTGACGTCATACGGTAGTGACGTCATACGATAGTGACGTCATACGGTAGTGACGTCATACGGTAGTGAAGTCATACGGTAGTGACGTCATACGATAGTGACGTCATACGGTAGTGACGTCATACGGTAGTGACGTCATACGGTAGTGAAGTCATACGGTAGTGACGTCATACGGTAGTGAAGTCATACGGTAGTGACGTCATACGATAGTGAAGTCATACGGTAGTGACGTCATACGATAGTGACGTCATACGGTAGTGACGTCATACGGTAGTGAAGTCATACGGTAGTGACGTCATACGATAGTGACGTCATACGGTAGTGACGTCATACGGTAGTGACGTCATACGGTAGTGAAGTCATACGGTAGTGACGTCATACGGTAGTGACGTCATACGGTAGTGACATCATACGATAGTGAAGTCATACGGTAGTGACGTCATACGGTAGTGACGTCATACGGTAGTGACGTCATACGGTAGTGACGTCATACATTAGTGACGTCGTACGATAGTGACGTCATACGGTAGTGACGTCATACATTAGTGACGTCGTACGATAGTGACGTCATACGGTAGGGGGGTCATACGATAGTGACGTCATACGATAGTGAATAATCACAATGAACAAAATCCTAATGATACCTAATCTTAGATAATAATAATTAAACATAAGTCACAGAGCTGTAAAGAGGAAATATTATAATCATAATAACTTTATTTACATAGCGCCTTTAAAAAAAAGTGTCAACAAAGAGCTTTGAATGAGCAAAAGGTAATAAAACACGAGAGATAAAGTAAACTAAGGTCAAAGATACAACAGTACGATTGATAAGAACAATAAGAAATATCAATAAAATACAAAAAAAAAAACAATAATAGATAAAAATAATCAAATCCGTGACTCGAGCCAGTCTTTTAAAATGTAGTTTTTGTCGATTAAGCACTATTAAAAGTATGCAGAGTTATGTGTTAGCAGCTCCTGTTCTGCTGGATCACTGAAGAAGGTTTAAATCATGACGATCCTCAGCAAACTTGTGCAGGGCGGAGCCTCTTTTTGTGGACGTTTGCACTAGTTGGAGATCGGTGATTCAGACATGCTCTGAGAGAGAACCTCTACAATGTGCTGTGTGTTCAGAGCTGAGTTTGAATCAATCACAACAGTCCTACCCCGATGGTAGAAGCCATGTAGTCGGAGCAGATTTCAGCGAAGTCTCTGCCCATGACGCCGTAGTAGAGCCCGTAGAACAGCATGATCACGCCCACGTCCATCGAGTCCTCCGCCTTGATCCTGAACCCACCACGGGAACACAGATGAGAGGAGGGAAGCTCACATAAGAAGCCTGAACAGAACCCAGAGACGTCTGGACCGGAGGGAACGCGGAGAGACTCTACGAGCCGTCACACATCCAGTCTGCTGATCACTTCACTCTGTTTCTCTCATCTGTGGTCACATGACTGTTGGTCTCACATGACTCAATCGTGACGTCATAGTTTCACTGAGGAGTTCACAGTTTAATGTTTTTAACACAATCTGGTTAAAGTGAACTCTTCATTAGAGGAGACATTCACAATGACAACATGAAGAATAAAATGATTTAGATGGAATATCATTGCAAGCTTTGTTTTGGTTGTGTTTTAAGATGGAAGTGTTCGTCACACATGATGTGTTCAAGGACCGTTGGAAAGATGAAAATCTGACAATTCTGATTGTTTTTATAACTTCAGGCTGTGATGAACGGTTTAGTTTTAGTGATTGTTAAAGTGTGAGTGTCCCTGAAAGAGTTCAGGTTGGAGGAGGAGGAGGAGGAGCAGGAAAGGAGAAGGAGGAGGAGGAAGAGGAGGAAAGGAGGAAGAGGAAGAAAGGAGAAGGAGGAGGAAGAAGGGGAAAGGAGGAAGAGAAAGAAAGGAGAAGGAAGAAGAGGAGGAGGAAGGAGTGAGGAGGAAGAGGAGAAGGTAGGAGGAGGAAGGGGAGGAGGAGGAAAAAGGAGGAGGAGGAAGAGGAAGGAGGAGGAAGAGGGAGGAGGACGAAGCAGGGAGGAGGAAGAGGAGGAAGAATGACGGAGGAGGAGGAAGAGGAGGAGGAGGAGGAGGAGGAGGAAGAAGGGGAGGAAAGAGGGAGGAGGAGGAAGGAGAAGAGGAAGGAGGAGGAGGAGAGGAAGGAGGGAGGAGAAAGGAGGAGGAGGAAGTGTGACAACAGACACAGAGTGAGCTCAGGTGCAGTCAGAGTGAAAGACGTATTAATGGCTGAAATGATCTCCAGATGTTTCACCTGAAGAAGACGTTGAAGCCGAACATGGTGAACATGATGGCGAGGTAGCCGAGGACGCCCACCGCATAGCTCAGCTTATAGATGAGCAGGAACCACTTATACACCATCCTGAGAACACAGAGGACACCACTGTCAGAGTAGACAAAACCGAGCTACTGTTCCTCCCGGGGAAGGGTTGCCCGCACCGGGACCTGTCCATCACCATCGATGATACCGTGGTGACGCCAACTCGGACTGAGAGGAACCTGGGTGTGACCCTGGATGACCAACTGTCATTCTCGGCAAACATCTCATCTGTTACACGCTCCTGCAGATTCCTGCTCTACAACATCAGGAGGATTCGTCCCTTCCTCACTGACGAGACGGTGCAGGTTCTCATCCAGGCTCTTGTCATCTCCCGCCTGGACTTCTGCAACTCTCTACTCGCCGGAGCCCCGGCGTCGGCCATCAGACCTCTGGAGCTTGTCCAGAAAGCCGCAGCTCGCCTGGTGTTCAATCGCCCCAAGTTCTCCCACACAACTTCCTTTCTCCGTTCTCTACACTGGCTCCCTGTAAGAGCTCATCCAGTTTAAGACTCTGGTGCTAGAATACAGGGCAGTGAAAGGAACAGCTCCTTCCTATCTCCAGACCACGGTCAAGCCTTACACCCCCGCCCGACCACTTCGCTCTGCTGCCTCGGGGCGATCGGTCGCCCCGTCGCTCAGAGGTCCTGGCGGCCGATGGACCCGGTCACGTCTGTTCTCTGTCCTGGTTCCTCAGTGGTGGAATGAACTTCCCACTGACGTCAGGACAGCGGAGTCGCTGCCCATCTTTCATCAGGCTGAAGACCCACCTCTTCAGGAAGTGCTACCCTGAGCCTTCCACTCACCACTTATTGTATTCATACTAGCTTGTTGCACTTATTGTATTGGTATTACTTATAGCACTAACTGTTTCTCTTGTTTCTGTTCTTTGGCTCTGAGTTATGCTCTGCTTCAGGCTCTTAGATGCTTGTTTAAAGGAAATGTACTTATGACTTCTGGTGACTAGTAGTTCTTTTGATTACCAATGTTGATGCACTTATTGTAAGTCGCTTTGGATAAAAGCGTCTGCTAAATGACTGTAATGTAATGTAGAACCCAGAGAACACGTATACACCATCCTGAGAACACAGAGTACACCACTATCAGAGTAGAACCCAGAGAACACGTATACACCATACCCCCCCCCCCCCCCCCCCCCCGGTGTCTCAACCGGGGGGGGGGGGGGGGGTCTCAACCCGTGGTTCTGACCTGGGCGTCCTGCAGGACAGCGGCCTGCGAGTGGCTCTGAAGATGACGTAGCTGGTGATGACGGAGAACATGCCCCACATGGAGAGGAACCTCCACCAGTACAGCTTGATGGTGAAGTAAAGAGGGACCACCCACATCTGGACCAGCGTCACCAGCTGAGGAGGACGAAGAGACACTTCATCACACTTAATATCCTACTTTTTAATCCAGGTCTATGGGACCTCCTCCTCCTCCTCCTCCTCCTCCTCCTCCTCCTCCTCCTCCACTCACGTTGTAGGAGCGGTGGTGCCGCTGCTTCCACTGCACCAGGACTATCTGAGCGACCACCAGCGTGGCGATGAGGATCATCACCATCTCTGCATGCATGGCCTCATGACCATGGTGCTTCACGTGGAGACGCTCATGCTGCACCCTGAGGAGGAGGAGGAGGAGGAGGAGGAGGAAGAGGAAGAGGAAGAGGAGAAGAGGGAGGAAGAGGAGGAAAGAGGATGGAGAAAGAAGGGAGGAGAAAGGAGGAGGAGGAAAAAGAGTAAGGAGGAGGAGAAAGAGAAGGGGGAGGATGAGGAGGAAAGAGGATGGAGAAAGAAGGGAGGAGGAAGGAGGAGGAGAAAAAAAGGAAGGAAAAGGAAGAAAGAGGAGGACGGAGGATGGAGAAAGAGGGGCAGGAAAGAGGAGAAATGAGGAGGAGGAAGAGGAAGACGAGGAGGAAGGAAGGGTGACAACAGATTAGCAGAATAAACACAAGTGGAGTCAGAGTCATTAAATCTATATTTATGATTAAAATGAGCATTTTGTGCTGTATATAATATATACATATACACATATATACATATACACATATACATATATATATATATATATATATACACACACTATATAATCAGTGTACACAGTATAGACACACACACACACACACACACACACACACTACTCACTTCCAGTTCTCTCTGTGGGTCATCTTCAGCAGGTCGTCCTGTAACACAAACAGCAGCTGTGTCTCACTGGACACGTTGTATTTATGCAACACAGCGTGTTTCTCATAACAACAACACTCCCGTTAATAAGAACACAACTAAACACGGCGCCTGATGAACGGAGGAGCTCCGTGTCTCTGGTAACTGCGCGCTGCCACGTCCCAACACTGACAGCTCGAGCACAGCTGACCCGAGCTAGTTAGCTAGCCTGCTAACGTTAGCTTCCGTTAACGGCTGCTTTTGTTCCATTCAAACGTTCAAAGTTTCACGTTTGGTTCCACGGCTGCGGGATTACCTCCGGTGTACTCACCTGCGGGTGCACACCCGCCATTGTTGTTGTTGTTGTTTTTGTTGTATCCTCGCCCGGTGCAGGCTAGCCCGGTAAACAACAGCTAGCAGGGCTAGCACTGCTCTGACAGCAGCTCCGAGGACGGAAGCCCACGAGGGCCAGAACTCTGGGAGTAAAAAAGGCGAATAGATAGATAGATAGTAACTTTATTGATCCCGCGAGGGGAAATCATTTAGTTGCAAGCAGCAATAGCTTACAGTAAAAATCTTATATATAAAAAAATGCACACTTCAATACACAATATGTACAATTATAACAGAGTAAAGATATTATATAAAAAATGCACACTATATACACAATGAATAGAATAACAGAATAATATTAAATCAACTAAATAAACAGTAGTGCAGAGGTTTAACCAACAGTGAATGATTTGGCCCAAGGTGATTTATTATATATATCAATATAGGGACAGTACACCCTAAAATACATTGTTCCCCTTTCACCTGTAGTGGGTTTATTAGTCTACATTAGTCCCTTTGAACAAAGTAAAAGCACTCGTGGGAGGTTGCATCTGGTCCTGTTGGGTAACTTAATCCATAACATGTCAGTGTGTTTATTGTGCATCTATCTGTATAATAAGTCATTTCATTTAATCAGATTCTTGATGGAGAAACTTTTTTTCCAGATGTGTAGATTAAATAAACTAATTGACAAAAATCAATGTCCAAATTGTCACATCTATATCTAGATAGATATCTATATCCATTCAACAATTTACATATGAATAAAACTATATATTTTTAGTCCTGTAATATGTTGGGTGCATGTAGTACTTTGCTCATCAATCCACCAATTGAATATATATTAATATAATCTGCTCATTTCTGCATCGAGTCCAAGACATACAAGAGAGAAAGGACCGCTTCACCATTTTATATTTGACTCATGATATTTATAAAGCAGGCAGATTATTGCTCCTTCACATCTAGTGAAACAGAGAAACTCTCCTCTGTACCATGAAAACACGCAGACAACAATTCAACTTCATCGATCTTTATTTATTAGTTGGTGAAAGAATCCTCGTTTCAGTGGCGCTCCTGGTTTTCTACCTGAGGACAGAAACGGACGTCAGCCGATGGACTGAACCGAGCCGCCTCACTCTGACCAAGGACTTCGCTCAGACACCCAAGGAAGGTTTGGACCGTCATCGGTCCGTTAAGACCTCTGGTGGAAACTACGAATGGCAGGAAGAAGCTTCATCACAGCGACGTAAAAATAATGAAACGTTAAGAACAAACACACACCGGCTTCATGAGCCGATTGGTCGTCTCCAGCTGAGGTCCAGTCCATCAGAGAGACGTCCACCCTGAAAGAGACAGAGGTGACGTTAGAGAACACAGACATTCAGATACGTTTAGAGACGCTTCACTTTTCGCTCAGACATCCAAGGAAGGTTTGGACCGTCTTCGGTCCGTTAAGACCTCTGGTGGAAACTACGAATGGCAGGAAGAAGCTTCATCACAGCGACGTAAAAATAATGAAACGTTAAGAACAAACACACACCGGCTTCATGAGCCGATTGGTCGTCTCCAGCTGAGGTCCAGTCCATCAGAGAGACGTCTACCCTGAAAGAGACAGAGGTGACATTAGAGAACAACGAGACTTCAGAGACGTTTAGAGACGCTTCACTTTTCGCTCAGACATCCAAGGAAGGTTTGGACCGTCTTCGGTCTGTTAAGACCTCTGGTGGAAACTACGAATGGCAGGAAGAAGCTTCATCACAGCGAAGAGTCAAACACAATGTTTAAAAAACAACAAAGTTTACGTACCAGGAAGTGACATCAGCGGCATCCTCTGGACCTCCACCCTGAAGGGAAACATGTGGGGACACGTTAGCCGCGACGCTGAAGACTAAATATTTATTAAATCACTGCTGCAGAGTCGCTCAGACATCCAAGGAAGGTTTGGACCGTCATCGGTCTTCAGACCTCTGGTGGAAACTACGAATGGCAGGAAATAATGTCATCACAGCGACCGTTCAGGCGGACCAGTGGACTTCTTATCAACACCATTTAAACCTGAGAATAATGACGCAACACACCTTCTCCTCTCAGGTGATCCTCCACTCACAGATCCAGACGTTCTCTTCACATCCAGCCTGTAAGAGATAAAGAAACGTTTCATTATGACAAAGATAAAAAAAAGGAGAAAAAAAAGACTCAATCTAAAGAGACCCATCAGTCGCTCAGACATCCAAGGAAGGTTTGGACCGTCATCGGTCCGTTAAGACCTCTGGTGGAAACTACGAATGGCAGGAAGAAGCTTCATCACAGCGACCAAGACTGAAACATAATGAAACGTTAACAAACACACACCGGCTTCATGGAGCCGATTGGTCATCCCCAGCTGAGGTCCAGGCCATCAGAGAGACGTCCACCCTGAAAGAGACGGAGGTGACGTTGGAGAACACTGAAACATTCAGGGACACGTTTAGAGACATTCAGGGACACGTTTAGAGACTCTTCACTGTTCGCTCAGACATCCAAGGAAGGTTTGGACCGTCATGGGTCTGTTAAGACCTCTGGTGGAAACTAC
>NW_027176361.1:1543259-1782464 GCF_023349555.1 Cebidichthys violaceus
CTTTGAAGACATTTTACGTGACCTACATTGCTGCTCCTCCTAGAAGCTCTTCATCAGTGTCTCCCTCGTCGCTCACTTCCAGCTGTTGGTCCCCCCCCCCCCCCTGTCTGTGGATCGTACCATCTGTTTTCCCTGGACCTGCTGCACACATTCCTCACTTACGGAGCGTACCATCTGGGGGTTAATTAGGGGAATTGTGAGGAATTGTATGTATATTGAGTGTCTGTGAGGGGGGGTTTGAGGAATGTGTCAGCAGCGGGGGAAGGATACGTGCTGGATGGGTGAGGTGTCTGTCCAGAACAATGGGTCATAGGCCAGGGGGGGGAGCTTATCAGATTTCAGCCAATCATTGAGCTGATCGATGGTTGTGAGGTGAGAACTTATCAGAGACTTTGGAGGGACAAGAGGACTGAATCCTGGACCATCTTCAGACCTCTGATAGAGTCTGTCTCGTGGCCCGGACGGGGCCTCACTTTCATGAAATGAATATGTTTGTTTTGTTATTAATAGTGTATTCGGTTTGTAACTGTTTTGCTTCTGTACTTATTAAATATCTTTTGATTTGATTTGAACTCGAACCAGCTGGTTATTTTGTGGGAGTGGGAGACATGCGGCCTTCCTTTGTCTGAGAGACTTGAGACCCTAACAGGGTCTGAGGCACCACCTGGAAGGAACACACGAACATTAGAGGGGAAGACAGACTGGGAATATGTGTGTGTTTATTCCATAATTCTATATGACAGCTGACACTGTGTGATGAGTTCCTGCTCCATATCTTAATAATATCCAAATATTTTAACTTTTATGCGAGTCTGAAACCCGTATTCTTTATGTGTATTTCTTAAAGGGCCAGTGTGTAGGATCTGGCGGCATCTAGTGGCGAGGTTGCAGATTGCAACCAACTGAAACTTTTCCCGTACGCCAAGCGCGTGGAGATCTACGGTGGCCTCAGGGGCTCAGCCCTCAGTACTGAACCCCGGGGGCCGTACGTTGTCTATGAAAGGGTGACAAATACTTATCCTAAAACTGATCACAGCACATGGTAGGAACGTTCTCAGTGCACAGAGTTAAGAGCCAAAGTGTCCATCCATGTTTTTAATCCTCATCCCTCCTCTTTTCTCCCCAGGCTGTCCTCCGTTTGAACCCCTCTGTGAATTAAACCTGCTGCTTTTCCCCTGAATGAGACCTAAAGAGGATTAGAAGATTTCTGCCACACTATAATTCTTCCTGCTTTTTGGTGTTTCAAGAGACTTTTTTTTTATTGTTCTGGGAAAAGACAGCACATGAAGGCAGGAGGACGTTTTACATGGAATGTAATGGAATAATCACTGACGGGATGCTCAAATGAAGGTTTAGTGCTTTTTTCCTCTTTGCAGCAGAGAGATCAAGCTCGGACAAAAAGTGGATGATTGTGCACTAAAATGACTGGTTTCCTGGAACTCTTCTGTGTGGAAACATGAACATCGCCCGTCTTCTTCGCTGAGATAATCTAACTTTGGCAGCAAAAGTCATGCCTCTCCTAAAATCCAACATGCGCCCAGATTATAAGGAGTTAATTTGAATGCTTCCTCTCGCATGCACGATGGAATAAAGTGTGAGACCAGCGGGTTTCCAAAAGCAAACGCCATAAACAGAAGGAGAACCTTGTATCTGAGCGTCCGGCCCCTTTCCCCTGGCTGCAGCGTGGGATAAGGGGTGTGTTCGGAGGTTCACCCCCGCCAGGCTGCCACCCGCAGATGGAGGCCCACCAACACTCTCCAGATAGCAGCAGTGAGGAGTGCACCGTCCTGGAGGCTCCGCCCGGCAAAAACGCCTGCCCGCAGCATGCGGGGAAGGTAAGGGATGCAACACTCAACGGGCTCGCTATTCCCTCAGAAGAGACCTCTTTCTGTCTGGTGACGACATGTGCATGCCATGTGCAGATTCTGGGATATAACATTATATCGGCTGTAAACAACTCAAGTGCTGCTGTTACACCCACAGATCTATCTGTCACACAGACAACTTGAGCACAATATTAGACACAATATTATTCCCTGACGTTTGCCCACAAGTTTGGGTTCTGCACAGGACTAAAACTGAACCAGGCTGGGACCCAAACCCAACCTCTTCAAGGCCATATTTGTGCGTTATTTCGTCCATTTCTGACTTCACTCTTCCCACTTGGGATACAATATCCTATTCAAACATTAACAAAATCCACCTTCCAGCACCTGACTGGTGCTGCAAAATCTTTGCTACAAACCCCACTTCTATTTCTGTTTTGTTTCACTCACGACTGACAGATAACTGACCTACACATGACATGCAAGGATGCAGAAGTTAGAGAAAAAAATCACAGGTAGACAAATAATCATCAGTGTGACCCGAGCACTCAGTGTAGTGAACTTAACTTTACTTTGCTGCCTTTTAACTAAATCTCCCTGTAACTGTACCTCCGTCTTTTTGTCCATGCTCACCGTTTCCCCTGCAGGTGGCAGAGCTGTTCTGTTCGGCCTGCGAGTGTGCGCTGTGTGAGGACTGTGTGCCGGACCACGAGGAGCACCCGAAGGTGCCCCTCAGCCAGGCCCTGGAGCAGCACCGCAGCAGCCTGCAGGAGAGGCTGGGGGGCGTCCAGAACAGGTGGACGACTCAGTGAATGTGGTTAAAACACGTCGTTTAGACTCAGTCATACTGGTAATGTTAATGTTAAAGAGACCCTTTGGCTTGGCTGACACTTATGTATCCAATTTATAATAACTGTAATGTCACTATCCTCAGTAGTTAAGTTTGTGTTTAATTGGTAAATATAGGAACCTTTGATCAAACAAAACTTCTATTAAAGTCAGTTGTAAAGTAGTTGAATAAAGTCTGAGCAGCATTTTAATGTTTTAGCTGTTGAAGGACACAAAATAAGGTAATTTGAACTACTACTATGTGTTGTCAGGTAGTTTCAACTAAACCAACGCATCACATTTGAAATACTGATCAAAAATCTCAATGTATAAAGTACCTAAAGCTGTGCAATAAAAGTACAGTATCTCCCTACGAGATGTTGCAGAGTAGAAGCATAACGTAGCATGCAATGGAAATACTCAAGTAAAGTACAAATACCTCAAATTGTACGAGTAATTGTACATTCAACCGCTTCACACCACACAAGGAATATAAAGGCATAAATAACTAATGAGACAGGCTCGTGAAGTGAAGAGGAGAAGCTGACATCTGGTGGACAGGCAGGGAAAGGACACAATGGCAGGAGTGACAATCCCCCTTTTCTTTCTATATTTATCCCGGCAGACTCCCTCAGATTTCAGACGCCCTGTCTTTCGTTAAGGAGATCCTCCAACAGCTGACCAACCAGAGAGCCTCCATCGAAGAGGACATCCAGTCGAGCTTCGAGGATCTGCACAAGCAGCTGGACGTCCGGAAGAGCGTTCTGCTGATGGAGCTGGAGGTCACATACGGACTCAAACAGAAGGTGATCCGGGTTGTGAGCGCTCTTCATATTTTATGTTTATAGAAGCACAGCCTCTCCTGCCACGGGGCTAGTCCACGAAATAAAAAAAAATAAAAAAATCTGTCATCTGTCTCCAGGTCCTCCAGGCTCAAGTGGACAGCCTCGTCCGCGGAGATGGGGATATCACGGCCTCCTGTACCCAGACGGAGGAGGCCCTGGCTGGGGAGGCGTGTGCGGCGAGTCTGCAGGCGGAGCAGGAGCTGCAGGGGAGGCTGGGGGAGCTGGCCGGACTCGGCCTGCCGTGTCAGCCGGAGGAGAACGACCAGCTGGATCTGCTGCTGGAGACCGACGGGCTGAGGAAGTCGATACACAACCTGGGGACCATCGTCACAACCAGGCGAGACACAAAATATTCAGGCTATAAAAGCATTTATTTTTGCATTTGACACCAATTGACCGTCCTCGATTTTCCTCCTCTCCCTCAGTGCGGTGGCGAGCCAGAGCGAAGCCATGGGTGCTGGCCTGGAGCAGTGCATTGTGGGACATCCTGCCTCAGTTACCATAGTGACAAGAGACAAGTCAGGGGGAGCCTGCAAGAGCGGCAACGCCATCCTGTCAGCTGAGGTTGTTTTTTTTATGACCAACCTAAATGTAGCGCGATTCTGTGAACGCTTCAACAGGAAATAACAGAATGTTACTCATGTGTTAAACCAGGTCTTCACCCCAGATGGAAGCATAGTGGACGGTGAAATAGTGGACCACAAGAATGGGACTTATGAGTTTGTGTACACGGTTCCGAAGGAGGGCGACTTCTCGCTGGCTCTCCGTCTGTACGATCAACACATCAAAGGAAGCCCCTTCAAACTGACTATCAACAGGCTCTTAGAGGCAGAAGTAGAGGTGGGTGGAGGGTGTATGTGGGTAGCTTTGTCTTCATTATCCAACAACACTTGGAGAACCAATGACCTGTCATACTCGATGAGATATACAGTTAAGTCCAAGGAAGGCTTGAAGCAAACTAGTTCATACAAAGTTTCGTCCAACTTTGGCAGGGTGAGAAGACTGCAGTGTAAAAGAAAGGCAAGATGCGATAATTGCAGTGATAAGGGTGCATACTTTGATTTCATGCAAACCAGAGGACTTAAACAAACTTCACACAAATGTTTGCAAAGGTTTAAAGTGTTCAGAGTCTCTTCAAGCTTACAAGGTTTTATGCCAAGCTTGGGAAAGGTTTATCAAGTTAACATGCACATGAACTAAACACACGATAATTCATACTACCATCTCCAGGTGTCCCCCTCCACCACCACAGCAACCAACTCAGCAGCCTACGCCACCCCGTCCACGGGCTCCTCAGAGGGGGCAAAGAGACGAGGGAAGTCCCCCGGCCAGAAGAAAAAGGGCTCCAAGAGGGCCAGCAGCGCCTTGGGAACCCCACGACGCAAGACCCAGAACCCCATCGAGGACGACCTCATCTTCCGGATTGGTGCGACATTACAGCTTTGGAAACTCAAGCTTTTATTAACGCTATGACGTTCATAATTTGACATTTTTAAGCTTGGAATTTTAGTTTACGGCAGGCTGCCCTATTGTCAGTTTTGGATTCGCATGTGTTTGATGCTACTCTCTCCAGGAACGAAGGGGAGGAACAAAGGAGAGTTCACCAACCTTCAGGGTGTGGCAGCCTCCTCCAGTGGCAGGATACTGATAGCTGACAGCAACAATCAGTGTGTCCAGGTAAAGCACATTTCGCCCGGTCTTCACTTCTCCAAATGGCTGTTGGAGGGTTCCGACTTATGTCCTCACAAGTGTCTGCCCACTTCAGATTTTCTCAAACGAGGGGGAATTCAAGAGTCGTTTTGGCGTGCGAGGGCGTTCACCAGGACAACTGCAGCGTCCCACGGGCGTGGCCGTGCATCCCAGCGGGGACATCATCATCGCTGACTATGACAACAAGTGGGTCAGCATCTTCACCAGCGAGGGCAAGTACAAGGTAGGTACACCGATGTGGCTTTGAGCTTTGAAGGGATGAAGCGTTAATGTAAGTTTAAATGATTCTTCATTCTTTGTAACAGTTCATTGAGCATCAGTATAGAAATATAAAACATATTTTAACTTTCGAGGACAATTTAATGCTGGGAAGATTTTCTGATGCATAGAAACACATGTCTTGTGTTTTTATGAATGGTTCTTCCTCGTCATTGTTCATATTTGGCATCCATCAGGCGAAGCTTGGCTCTGGTAGACTCATGGGGCCAAAGGGCGTATCCGTGGACCAGAACGGTCATGTGATCGTGGTTGACAACAAGGCGTGCACTGTCTTCATCTTCCAGCTGACCGGCAAGCTCATCACCAAGTTTGGTAGTCGAGGCAACGGTGACAAACAATTTGCAGGTAGTGTTTGTTCCAAGAGACAGACCATGCTAGTGTGTGATGCTTTATGGACTAAATTATAATCTTACAATTCATTTAAATCAGACATACTACTAAGGTTACCATCACATGCAGTTACTTTATAATTTGACTAAGACCAGTATATTTATAATATGGGTTTGTTCCAAAAAACTAAATAATTCTTTAGTAGCAAAAGCTGATAATAAACAAATAAATGTATGTGTCCTTGCACTAAAAACTAATTGTTGTACAGTTCAAATTGAAGGTACTTAAAGAAGTTGAAGTGTAAGCACTGAAAGTAGTGGAAGTGTTAGCAGAAGCACTGAAAGCACAACCTGTTTCTGTTGTTTCTTTCCTGCTGTCCTGAAGGTCCACACTTTGCAGCAGTGAACAATAACAATGAGGTCATCGTGACTGACTTCCATAACCACTCTGTCAAGGTAAGGCCGTGTTGACTGAATACATTTTCCCTTGACCTGTTTAGAATGAGATGATCCCTTTAGTTGTGTGTTATCCAGGTGAACAGGTAGATATCTAATTTGTGGCTCAAGGACACTTCAACAGGACACCGTGGAATCATGATATATTACTCTTTCTTTGTCCCGGACAGGTTTTTACCCTTGAGGGAGAACTGGTGTTGAAATTTGGCTCCAACGGTGAGGGGAACGGCCAGTTCAACGCTCCCACTGGTGTAGCTGTGGACGTAAATGGGAACATCATCGTAGCTGACTGGGGCAACAGTAGAATACAGGTACAACTAGCTTGTGATTACAAAAAGCCCCTTCCAGGGAGTGTTAGAAGTGTTTGCAATACTAAGAACACATGTTCTCTCTTCATTGAAACACTTCCAGGTGTTTGACGGCAGTGGCTCCTTCCTCTCCTACATCAACACGTCAGCGGACCCTCTGTACGGACCCCAAGGTCTGGCTCTGACCTCTGATGGACATGTGGTAGTGGCTGACTCTGGCAACCACTGCTTCAAAGTCTACCGCTACCTGCAATGATGGAGGCTTGGACGGAGAAATGGAGAGGAAGAAGGGAAGAAAGATGGAGGGAGCGGTTGTTGGAGTAGAGAGATATGGTGCACGATGTCAAATTCTAGGAATTATTGCATGAACCTCTACTTTCAACGATGGAAGGAGGGATGGAGAGGAAAGAGGGGGAAGCAAAGAAGAAGGAATAGCCATAATTACATCATTAGACCACAATGAAACTGCAATCTAGTTTTGACAACTTTTGGATAATCATAGTAATCATCAACAAATGAAACGGGATGACAAAGAATGGTGGGACATAGATTGTTCTTCAAACTATATCCCATTAAAGTCTAAAGAAGGACAAGAACATTAGCAGATGAGGGACAATAGAACGATGGTGGATTCCAGAGTTCGCTGGACCTCATGCAAATTTGAGAAATATCGCAAAATGTGACCAAGGAGTGATGCAAGGCCAGAGTGAGAACAGTTATGCAACGACTAATGCTTGATCTCAAACTCTAGAAGTCCCTCTTTCTCCCAGCTTGGCATTATTTGAAAACAGCGGATGCAAAAAAAAAGGCTTTAAAGGAAGGAAGAGCAAATAAAGGTTGCATAAGGATATGACAAAAACGTCTTCGGAAACCACTGCTTCCCAATCCCACAATGGAGTGAATGATGGATAAAGGCATTTAAGAAGTATACAATACATGAGTGTATGAATAAAGGCTGATGTTTTGGAGAGAATTGAATGGAAGATAAAAGTTTTGTAATGTTCTGCCTTCTCATGTTGTATGTAACAGAAAAAATAATGGCCAGTGAGCTAAAAGAGGTCTACGTCTTAGTTTGACATCATTTCTTACTCCAGGTCATTACCACAGACTTCCTGTATTGCTTTTTAACCACAATATTAAATTTGTGCCCTTAAGCAAAGCATTTAACTTTAAACTGGCCCAGCAGTAGAGGACTGCAGTTGTACTGGGAAACTCCCAGCAGTGAATCTGTGTGAACGTGTAAATCTGTAAATATGCTCCAACAAACTGCTCAAGAAAGGGATCCTCGGCGAGTTAAATTGATATTGACTACATTGTTGAGTAAAGATTAACTCAAAATATTATTAGACTAAGACATGGGCCACTTTTAGCATGCTGTCCATTGTTTGTCCATTGTCTGAATAAGGAATGTTTATTTACTTTCTTGCTATATGCTAGTATACTTTAAGTCTTAGGCAATAGATTCAACATTAGATGATTGCTTGACTCTGACTCTGATTGTCTGGATGGTTGTTTAAATTGGTCGATTGACATTGACAAGCAGCATCATCTTATCTATGCTCGGTTTGAGTGTTCATATATTTTTCCTGAGAAATCTGTTGCAAGGAGGGAAAAAAAGGTCTATAAATCTATCCTATATATTTGTGAGAATACCTTTAATAATATCATGTAAAATCTTGGAACCAGTAACAATTTCACACACTTGTTTCTGCTCGTGAGGCCGGGGGACAAAATTCTAGAATGTTTTCATTCATTTTTCAACATTGCCAAGGATTCTAGAATGTTTTGAGAATTCCGAAAAGTGCTTGTACGATTCCACTCGTTCTGCCATCACTCATGAAACAAGCATGCCTCTGTGTAATGCGATTGTTGACATCAAACTTACCAGTACAGATTTCAACTCTAAAGCTGCCATTTTACAAAACAGTTCACACACACCTAAGAAGATTAACAGTAATGTTAAGTGCAGTGAAGGACGAAAGAGAAATGCGACATTGCAAAAGATTTAAAAAGTACTTTTAGAAAGTGCTTCCCGATAGTAATAATAGTAATACAACGCATTTTAATAGGCAAAGAAAACATTTAAGTTACTCACATCAGCATTCAGTTAGATTAAACGTACATTGTTACAAAACATCTTTAGCTAACAGATGCTTGTGTTGTCCTATCAAGTTCACACTTGATAAAATAGTAAACCTCATGTAAGTTATTACTTCTATTTATTTATTTATTTAGTTATCTATTTCATTTATTTATTTTATTTTCATTTTAATCTTTGTAACTTGCCATTTGATTGTGTTCCACCGTGTGCATTGAAGTTCTTAAGTGCCCATTATATTTCTTCTTTTTGTACATTTTGTCACTTTGAATCAAAATATGATTGTTGGTATTTGATACCTTTTATACTGACTGTTGTGAGTGGACAAATCTACATTTCAAGTTTTGTTTAGTCATTTTTTTTTTGTCAACTGAAAGTCGTAATGCTGTGGAGGGAAAATAATCAAGCTAGCCAGTTAGAAAAAACAGCTTGTTAGCATTGCATTTCTGATCAAAACCAATGGAAAATGACCAAACCTGTAAACATTGAGCTATCCAAGTAAGGAGGTTTATTTTGAAAAGCTAATACTGTCTATTTTGTAACACAGGGTGCAACTACTGCAGTTAATCGCTAACTGGGTATTTCTTGGCTGTTTGTAGCGATTGGTTTCAATGCTGAACGCTAGCAATCTTCTCTTTTACAGATAGCCAAGACAAAAACAGTATGATAAGTGCATGTTCAATAAAAAATAATAAATCAAAATGAAAGCTGTCAGAGTCCCAAAAAGGAGTTCATGTCGTTTCCCTTATTGTGCCGATTGTCAGTCTGTTAAAAGTACATTCTCTGACTTTGTTAAAGCATCAAATAGTGCTGCTAAATCTTCAATTTTGCTCAGATTTTTGGATTTGTTGGCTCTATTGATTGTTTCAACAACATCAGGTTGTGTTCCTTAAAGTGATCCGGGCCTTGTTTGCTGGAGATTCAGCCTTAACGTCAGTAATATGAATGTTGTTTCAAAGTTGATATGATGGAATTGCCTTCTCAGTAATCTTGATTTTAAATTTATTGCGAGCATCAAGTACAAGATAGAACCATTTCAAACAAATAGCTCATTTGTAGACTACACATCCATTTGAAGGAACTACGTACATTTTCAAATTAGAAAAAAGAAATTCCTTAGTCAACACAACAGGAAAATATTACATTTGTCGTTATAAATATTCACACACATGGCTTGGGTGTGTATCAATGTCGGTTTACACCGTTAGATCAACAACATTGCTCATCAATTTAGTTTTTTTCCTCAAATGGATATGCAGTGTTTTGGAACACAGCTCTTAAAGTAACCGATTTCTTGCAGTGTCAGTTGCCTGCTACTTCTCTCTTTCTGTATTTACTATCTGTCATGTCTGTTCACTGTTATGGACCGTCTCTTAAATACTCACCACACTCACCACTAAAATAAAGCATTGATTCCTTAATGGCAGCCATTTGTTGTGGTTTGGTTTTGTGCAAATTCTGATCTCAATGTGTTGTCTCTTTCCTTTTTCTTTGTCTTTAAATAATTGTGAGGATTGCTCATGTCCATGGTCTTATCACTTGCCTCACAGTGTTAGCTCATCTACAGCTGCTGCTGCTGTTGTAGACAGACTCAAATAGTAATATATACAATTAAAACATTAACAAACCATCAATTAATCATCAAGATTAATATTTGACAGCATTGAGATGGCCTATAGACACGGAGGTGTGTATTTAAATCTAATGGTGGCATCCAGCCATGATGCAGCCTGTTTGCTATGTGTTTGCTGGCTTGTTTTGCTATCTTTGTGGGGACCAGGTTAAAACACTTGTATTGTGAGGACATTTTGGCCAGTCCTCACCACTGAATAGGTTTGTTTGAAGGCTAAGACTTGTTTTTAAGGTTAAGCTTAGAATTAGGTTCAGGTTAGGTTTAGCATTGGGGTTAGGCATTTAGATGTGATGGTTATTGTTAAGGGCTAGGGAATGCATTGTGTACAAGTTTAGAAAGATATACATGTGCGTGAGAGACAAAGATTGAGTGACGTCTTCCACTAATATGGTATATTACTAACTTTGATTTGAGAATTCAATTACATTTTTGTTTATGCTTTTGTTGTTCAGATATTTAAATAGCCGACAGTTGTAACCCATGATTTTGAATAATTTGTATATTCTCAGCGATGGCTGTATACAACTTTAAAAGCAGTCTGTGTCTGCACAAGGGTCACCTTCGCAGTCCACTATTAGTGTTGGACTACTACAACCATAGAGTATCTATTTAATATTCAACCATTGAGTGCTTAGTGTACGATCTAGCAAATACACCCCAGAAAAATACCTCAAAAATTCCTAGAAGTTCTTTAGAAACCACACTGAAAGCCTCAGCCACTACCTAACAACAAACATGGCATCACTCAAAACAGGTGTCACCGATTAACACCCTCGCAACCACTCAATACACAATTAAATATTATACAATATACTATATAATCAGACCAAAGCTAAGCAGCCAAACACATCCAAACACCCACAACCTGCTTAAATGAAAGCAAATTGACAATTTTTGATTGATAAGCCATTGCAATGTATCGGTTTTATTTGTATTTTGTTCTTTTTGAAAATGACCAAAGTGTCTAAACCAACCTGCAACTTCTCATAACAAAAAAAACAAATCAAGAATGCAATACTCAACACCCAAATGACACTTTCTGGATCCTATTTTGAAATGATAAGATCCATGTTTATTGCATCAGATTGTACATTCATTGATTCTGTGTCGACCCTCTAGAGCACTTGGAGAGATGTCATTGAAGACCATTTAACTATAACACAAAAATGTCTGCAATATGACAGCTTGTGTTTTTCTTTTGTGTGAGTGATTAAAGAACACTCAACTTGTCGATAGTGTTTCTGATAGTCCTAACTCACTGACTGGCTGCTATTCAGTTAAAAAAAGTATACAAATAAATAATTGAGTCAATTTCAAGTCAATTAAGCATTCTCTTGGACTGAGTTTGTTTTTTACAATTCCATATCAATAGTTATGCTTCAGTCCACCACGTTTGACTGGATTCAAATGACCTGCGAACTAGGAGTTCATTCAAATGAACTGTCATGCAGGCTGTGTCTACAGGGAGCAGTTTAGTGAAAAATCAATGCAAACAGGTGTGCAGTATATGAAGGTCTACCTCACTTTTGCATGAAATCTGCACAGCGCAGTGAACACCGTCAGAGAATAATTTGCTTGTTTGTGCAAAATAACAATAAAAATGACAAAGTGACTATGGACGTGTCTGTTTATTGATGATTAATAAGAGAACATGCCGTCCTGCCGCCAAATACACTTTACATATACAAACACTACATAGATTTGAATGTCTGTGCGCACACACACACACACACACTATATATATATATATATATATATATATATATATATACGTATGTATGGACTGCACACCTCAACACAGCAGTCAATTACTTTGAAGACACAGGAGAAGGAAGATCAGGAACCAATACTTTTGGTAAGATGGGAGTTTTGTTATCGTCTTATTGTGGGTTTAGTTATTCATGTTTTATTATTGAAGAGTAGCTCATTTTAAGGGAATTGGGGAAACAAAAAAACACGTTGACATTATTTTTGATCACAAAAAGGGATGACTGTGATTTCAGTTTGACTTTACAGTGTAGCATAGATAGTCCAATTACAAGCATTTTTACTTTTGATGCAGTTTGCACCACTTGGGATATTTCCTTTAGCCTGTTATGCATAATTGCACCCTAGTACCAGGTACTCTGAGTAATCTATCAAACCTATTTTTAGTTCAATCATCTTAGCAATAAATGTGTTGTGGCTCTCAGGCGTGACGGATGGCAATGACGCTTATTGGTTGGTCAGTTGGTCCACAACTACGCCAACTGTTTCTGTTTCCAAATGTGAATTTACATTTCCTGCATTAAGACAAATCCTAAAACAAAAACCGATAAATCTAACCAGGTATTGCATTTCAAACTAATTTAATATCCTCGAGACACTAGATCACTACCAGTGATGCTCATCAGCAGCTGGCCCTGACCTCACTGTAGAACAATAATGTGCAGGGAAAATTTGCTTGAAACAATTTACTTTAGAATGACATCAACATGCAAAACACTCAGTTTTGCTTCTGTCTGTCACTTTCACACACGGTTGCCATTAAGACACTCCCACACAGATGGATTGATATATGTAAAGTTTTAAAGAACAGCAGTCAGAGGGTTTGGACGTGTGGATCAGAAACAAACACAGCTGACGAGGTGGGTGTCCTTTAATACACAACGATTTTCAGTTGATAGTATTCAATGCCTGCGTCACGTTCATTTTCATTTTAAACTCTGTAATATCTAATATGAATATACAATTTGATTTTTATGAAAAATGAATATGAAGAAGGAACTGAGTTTAATAAGATATTTTCTTTAAAAAAATGTGTGTAATTACTCATCAAGGTTAGCAAAATTTTACGGAAGCTCATGTCTGGTACAAAAAGTAAAAAGTGAAAACTTACTACCGATGAAAGAATAAACACATTTGATGAATTAAATTGAATAAGTCCAAGACTTGACATTTAAGTCAAAATTATAAGATAGTAAGCCAACATTTTTTTCCCAAAACTACAACATTTTGAGTCAGGATCTCATAATTTGTACTTATTATGGTTAATTTTATTTTTGTCATTCCTAATATTTCATCTGTTTTTATTTAGCAACAATGGCTTCATAGAAATTCATTCAAGTTGTACCGTAACTTAATTTTCCTCACACTGAGAAACACTGAGCAATGCTGTTATACATTTACAGACAACGCCTAAAATTAATGTCATTAGGGACATTAGTAGTTGTTGGACTATAATATGGAAAATATATATGCTGCTTCATATACAAAATAACTGCACAATAAATGTTTTAAATCACTTTGAAATGAAGGTGATTGTTGTCTCATTGTCTTAATTAATTAGTCTCTCACTTTCTTTCTCTCTTTTCTTCATCAAAGCAACATCATACGAATCAATATGTCAGTCAACTCTTCCCACTGCTTCAACATGGAAACTGTAGCTTTCATCTCCATTGCCTTCAACATCACTAGGATATTGCTCTTCGTCCCCCTCTCCATCCTCATCCTCTACCTGGGTTACCAACAATGGCGGCGGCAGCGCTCCTTTGCAACGACGAGGCACTCTGACATCTTCACCTTCCACATGGCTGCTATGGAGCTGATGTATGCCTTTGGGATTGCATTCACCTTTTGTGGCATCCATACTGGTCTCCCACAGGTGACCATAGTGGGGATTTATCTGTCTTCTATGGTTTTACCAGGACAGCTGTGCTTTCACACCCTGACCTGCGTGGAACGATACTTGGCTGTTGTTCATCCCGTCACCTATCTGGGGCTGAGACAGTCAGGTGGGGTCAAGATACGACATATCAGCCTTGTATGCGTTTGGCTGCTGTGCTTTGGATGGGGTGGTTTAACAGTTCTGTTTATTCCTGATCTTCCCATCATCCCATTTTTCTGCTCATTGGTCTTCTCTTTAATTGTCATAACTTTCTGCAGCCTTTGTGTTCTCTGTGTTCTGATTCGTCCAGGGCCAGGGGAAGTGGGCGGGGAAAGAGGGCGAGTTGATCAATCAAAGCAGAGAGCTTTCCATACAATCAATGCTATAATGGCAGTTCTGTGGTTGTGGTTGGCAGGGTTTCTTGTTTGTGTTGCTCTAGACAACTCACAGCTGCTGAACTCCAGTGACAGGTGTTTGGTGCTGGTATCTGCAAACTGGTTTATTCTGCCCAGCAGTTTGGTTTTACCTATGCTGTTTCTACACAGAGAAGGAAAGCTGCTCTGTTGCTGTTAAAGCAACGAATAAAGACAACAACTGAGCTTTACATTTGATATCATTGGATAAAGTAAAGGAAATAGAAAATGTATATTGTCTGCATATACAGGTTTATTATCTGCTTGTACAGTAATATTGTGTGTATATCCAGTTATATAGTCTGCATATACAGTTATATTGTTTCCATATAAATCACTTTCATTGTGATCATTGTGGTTCAGAATTACTGGGTTTTGAAGCAGCTTCCCTCAAAATAGTTGGATGCAACTCACACAAAGAGGTTACATTTGATTTTCATTCATGCAGACAAATTAGCAATATTGAGTGTTGTACACAAATTAACTAGTGTACAAAATTAATTCAACTATTGAGTTTAATGACTCATGCTCCCAAAATATTTTTAACACATTTATTATGCATATATGTATATATACATGTATACATATACACAATATGTCAAAAACAAAACAATATTGTTTAAAATCTTTCATATATCCACATGTACATTTTATGTAATTAAAACATTAAACAGAATTAGCTCATTTAGATCAATTGCCTGCCAACTTAAACTGTATATTTCCACCCAACTAATAGCAACCGAAGCTGGACAAAATTATTGAACCAGCAGAAAAGAGTATTGAGAAGACAAGGATAACACTAACTAATTTCTGTGCACAAATTAAAAATAATAATATGAATTAAGTCACTGATGAGCATAGACTAATGATTTGAGTTAACAAGTCATAAATTTGAGAGGACATATCCGAATAAACGCATACGAGAGCTCAAACTACTACTACTAGTTTATCTGAATTGACTAATTTAAGAATGTGAAATAAGTCATTAGAGTGTCAAATACAGATTTGGGCCGAAGAAATATATTCTCAAGAACAAATTATAAATTTAGAGTGAATAAAGCCTAACTTATATGAGAGCACTAATTAACCTGTTCACGATATTGAATGTGACTGTTCTTTGTTATATGAACTGACTTTTAGTTATGTTATATTATGGATTATTTTCTTACACTGTATCTTTCTTTCTCTGTATTTAGTATTTAACAATGCTGTTCATTGTCATGGATCATTACTTTATCCAATCACTGAAATTAAAGATGCCTTGATGGGAACCGATTGTTGTGGTTTGGTTTTTGAAGATTATGTAATAGAAATTGGTCTCTGTGTTTTGCCAGTCTTTATATCCTGTCTTGAATGACTTTTGAAAATCCTTACATTTGCAGCACATAAAGTTATTGTAATTGCCGAATACCTTATAGAGGTCAGCTGTGGGAATTAAGATAAATATGATGAGCCGCACTCCCAAGGATACAAAAACCAAGCAAAAGTGCAACACTTCTTTGTAATGTTTCTCAACATTTACCCCAAAACATTTCGTTACTGCTATTAAACTAGATAAAACCCTAGAGCTCGTCATGCTGAGTTTTAGCTGAATCTTTGTTAATGTTGGTAGCAGCCCTGATTGCAGATTTCATAGCTGTCTCGATCCAAGCGTGAGGGAAGGCTGTGTCTTCACCAGCAAAGTGCACCCTGCCTTCACTTCTGAAGAGCTCTTTAGCATACTTTAAATGCTGGTAGGGTGTGAAGAGAGCGAAGGCGCCCAAACTGTGAGGATCCATGCTCCACTTCTTCACCACCACCCCTGTGCAGAGAGACCTGACATGCTCACCATGGATCTTTGCCAAATCTCTCAGAGACAGTTCTTTCAGGTCTTCATCGCTGGCACCTAAGAAGAGGAGGGAGTCGTCAGACCAGGTGTAGGAAGCCAGGAGGACGCCGATGGTCTTATTTGTTGGGAAACTGTGGCTGGGGTAGTAGATGTAACGCGAGGGCCCGTCAGTGATGCTCTTTCCCCCTCGGATGCCGTCCTTTTCCCAGAACCTCTCGCTGAATGTGAGGATGATTTTAGTGGAGCTGTCATAGTGGGCTGCCCTCAGGGCCTCCATCTTGTTAATGGAGAGAGCTGGATCAAAGTCCATGAAAAGGGCTGCTTTGGCTGTGGTTGTTACCAGAACAATTTCGGCAGAAAGATTCATCAAAGAGGACTGTTGGTCTGTCTCATACGAAACAGTTACACCTTTATCTGACTGACTGATGCGTTTGACCTTAGAGTTGAGGAGAATAGGGGATTCTTGGAGGAAATTAAGAAAAGCTGTGGGGAGAAGGTCCGACCCACCAGTCACTTCTGAGTACCTAAATAACAAAAAGACAAATAGATTCTCTTATTGGATGCATTCTAGTAGAGACTTGCAGATTTGCAATATGTTTGTATGCTGTGTTTTAGCAAACACATTTATAGTTCAATATTTAGATGATTAACTGTTTGAAATACTGGGAGTCATTTATGTCTATTGACATTAGTTCTAGGCGGCCAACATCAGAATCAAGCTTTGATTTAGATCTGGAAGCCATTTATCTTACAACAAATATAAGACAAACTAACATTATCCAAATCAGCCAAAAATAATGTCTTCCTTTCCTGGTTTGTTTAATCCTTTCTACACTTCCTGCCCAGCTCAAACAAAGTTAACGATTTGCTGGTGAACGCTGTGGAGCATTTAGCTTTAAAAGAGCTGGATGTATTGGTGAAAATCAAAGTAGAGCAAAGGTGATTAATATCTGATGTATGTTTGTTGGGTGGCCACAAACACAAGTCCAAATTAATGCTAATGTTTATATATATATAATGTTGTGTATGTTGGATATGCAATTAAGCGATTGTTTCTCAACACATTCACCATAATAACTTTATACGGTCAAAACATGTAAAAACTGTAGAAAACACCAAATGGTAAAGAAATCTAAATTTATTTTGATGCCCAATGTAACACCATGGAATTACAATGTCTTAGTTCAAATTAATCAAAAAACAACTGGTTTTCTCATAAAATAAGTTAACAGCTGATGTACAGATAAGGTTAAATATTAATTTCATACATATATATATATATATATATATATATATATATATATATAAAACTGTGTCATCTGCAAAGAAGTGAAGAACTTCAGTTTCCAAGATTGTTGATAGGGGATTTAACAATTTTTACTCTGCTGTGATAAATATGTTTTTTTATTGAGTTGTTGGGGTGTTGGTCCTCACTTCACATCATCCTTGATGTCAGCCTGGTCATAGATCATCTCAGTCACTGCAGTGTACATGAGGCTCTGTTCATTAAGCAAGTCTCCAATCATCCTCACTGCTTCTGGACTCCGACATCCTTGTTCTCTCAGATAGTCCTGTGAAATAAACAAAGTTCCATGTCATGCAGTCAGTTGGACTCAAAACAAAATGCTTAAAATGTGTCAAAAAATATGTATGTTAAATGATTTCCTGTAGTGAGGTTTTTACTGGAAGAGACTAAACAAACTCATCAAGAAGGCCAGCAGTGTGCTGGGGTGTCCACTGGACACAGTGGAAGTGGTGGGAGACAGGAGGATGACGGCTAAGCTATCATCCCTGATGAACAACACCTCCCACCCCATTCGGGACGCCCTGGCAGCTCTGCGCAGCTCCTTCAGCCACCGGCTGATTCACCAACGGTGTGTGAAGGAGAGGTACCGCAGGTCCTTCCTTCCTGCCGCTGTCAGGCTGCACAACCAGCTGTGCTGCCAGTAGACCACCAAACACAGACAATATGTGCAATATAAATACACTGTGCAATACAACAATTATTCTGTCTGTACATATCATATTTTTTGTTTTTAGTTAGTTATATTTTAGTTATTGTGGATTTTAATATCCTTTCCTGTTTATTACTTATTTATGATACTTGTTTTGATACATTGTTTTTTACTATGTCTCTTGTTTGCACTATCCACTATGCTGCTGTAATCCTGTAAATGTCCTCACTGCAGGACTAATAAAGGATTATTTTATCTTATCATATCTTATCTTATCTTATCTTACACATTAGTAATCATATATTTATGGACACTTCTGGAGGTGGTGGAACGTTTCATCAACCACTTGTTACCCTTGCTTTCTCCGTACAGAAAGCTCAACCAGTCCTAATTGTTTGAGTTCATATTTTCATTCACAGCTAAATATATAAAAATGCTTGGGGAAGGCTAAATAACATCATATGAGATACTTTTCTGTATTTATTTACTCAACACAGTTCACTCATTCTACAGAATTTCATGACATCACATTGTGTTTTACCTTTACAGAATAACGATCGTATTTTATCAGTGCAGCCCTGCAACCATGAGCCTTCACATCATGTTTCATCTGCAAAAAACAGAAAAAGAAAAAAAATCAATTGCATTGATGAAGTCAGTTGAATCATCTATTGAGCTGATGCGAGTATTCACAAAGTGAGCTTTGATTTCAAAGTTTATAATGAAACATGAATGTGTAACTCAACTATATGGCCAAGCCTGAGACAAAAAACAAACCAATGGTTGGGGCTCACAAACCAAATAACTATGTGAATTGAAGCCGCCATGCAGCAATGCCATTGTGTCTGCTAAATCCAATATTTTGGTCCAAAATAAAATGTATTGCCATGAAATTCATACAGAATTATTGCCACTAGAGGGTTAACCTTAATTACTTTGGTGTTTGCCTGATGCTAAATGTTAGATGCTACCATCTGTTCATATGAGAATTTGGTAACATTTGTTCTTATAGACACATTTACAGTTTGTAATGAATGATGGCGTATGTAAGTGTGTGCATGTAGTTTGACAACAAATGAAGGTAAAGTACAATAACTTTTCAAGCTATGCAAGGGCATTAATAACCAAAGATCTGATCAGATGTGTGAACTTGTGCAACGTTCTTGTGCAACAATTCACTTAATGTGTCAGAATGTCTAAAGCAGCAGGTTTGTTGTTTTCAGTCAAGGCCCTTGGCCTCCATCTCTCCTTCCTTTCCTCGGTCTTACGTACTTTCAGCAAAGCTCGTTGTAGCAGCTCATTGGCTGATGTCCCTTTTTCACTTTGCCACACGTTGTATTTGAGGACGTCAGGGTTTTTTTTCACTGTGTCCATCTTTTCCAGCACCCCATTAACCAAGTAAAAGGTGTTGGGGTCATCCATGATGAATTCATTCAGCTTGACCCCCAGCTTTTCAGCAAACCAGTGGACAATTCTTTTGACAGAGGAGGTGATAGGAGCAGAGTTAGCTTGTAACTGTAAGGTCTCTTGAAACAGCGACAACACAGTCAGTCTCCACTGACCTCAACAACAAAATGTATCAACTGATAAATCATACTTTCTTTACTTCTTTATGGCACACAACAGGAATGTTTTATTCTTGTACCATTGTATTGTACAACTGTTACAATAGCTTAACTATTCATTGCAGGACCTTTGGATTCTATGAAGTTCTACTTTATTGTTCCCTTTAGCATTTTAAATAGTTTGGTAGTATACAGGTCTGGAAGGTATCCTTGTCAATCAACCCAATAAAAAGCTGGTAGCTTCATTAACATCCTTTTTACACAATCATGTCAGTCTGAGAGGGGGAGGGGTAAATGTTTGATTTGAGTTACATAAACTCACTGGTGAGAACTTGGGATCCTCATGGCTCCCAGGTCAGCATACCAGCCTTCTTCTTCATTCCTGTAGGTCTCCACTCGTCCTCCAACACGACCACTAGCCTCTATTATGGTCACCTTGTCACGACAGATTAATTTGAACAGATAAATACACGTAAAGCCAGTCATGAAATGTTTCAAAGGTAGTAGATATACAAACTAGGTGTACGTATGGAAAGCCATTAGAGCTCTAGTTGAACTGGTGAAAGCCAAAACAAACCAGCTGGAGTGTCTTTTGATATTACTAGTTAACTAGTAAGGCCTAAAGTGTTTACTAGTTGAACTAGTGAAAGCCAAAACATAGTCATGCTTGTTTCAGAAAATGCTAATGAGGATTTGGGGAAGAAATATGCATTGCTTACTCTTGACTCTCTCGTTCAAAATTATAATAAAAAATACCAACCAATCAGGACTCAGGATTTTGCCATTGTATTTGCAGTAAGTCCATTTGTCAACATGTTGGCCTGAGGAACTGCAACTAGTTATTTTACCTAATTATTTCACTAGTTAGGCTAAAAATGTTCACTAACTAGTATGGGCCAAAATGTGTACTAGTTACACTAGTTGGGGTATTTTGACCTTAACAGTTAGCTAGTCACACACACATTATCTTACTAGTTAACTATTCAAGACACACATGCTTTCTAATTAACATGTTGGGGTCTGTTTTGTTCTTAGTAGTTATCTAGTGTAACGCTGAAAGAGTTATACATATTAACTAGTGAAATTGTATCACATCACTTTTTAACTCATACGGTCAAAATATACCAACTAGTTATCTAGTCAGCATATTTGCCTTGACTAGTCTACATGGACATGAAGCAGGTAGGTGACAAAACGAGTATTATTATTATTATTATTATTATTATTATAGTGATTATTGTTTGTTTTTTTATTCTGAAGACAATAGGTAATTAGGGAGCAATTTTGTCTCTCACTATGTAGGTAGTGCAGTAAAGTGTAGGTCACTAGTTGCCTAGTGGGCTGGATCCATGTTTGCCTAGTTAACGTCAGTGCTTTGGCAACTCACTAGTTAACACGTAAGACTTTCAGTGTTACATCAAAAAGAAGACTAGTTGGGGCTTTGGTGGCATTAAGACAGTCTAATATAGCAGCTAGGCTTCTTGGGTCATCAGGTCTCAAGGGAAAGTATATCTGTGTGTCGTCTGCATAGAAATGAAAAGAGACATTATGACGTTGGATGCTTTGACCAGGTGGGAGCATGTAAATGGAAAATAAAATTGGACCTAAAATTGAACTTTGCGGTACACCACAGGTAATGTGAGATGTAGAGGATGAGTAATCACCTATGGTGACCAAGTGGGTTCTATCTAAAAGGTAATAAAACCAACTAAGTGCAGTGTCCTTGATGCCAACCCAAGTTTTAAGAGTAGAGACCCCGCACTTTAACTGTCCCGAACTCCAGAAATTTTTTCACAGAAAATGCTTTTTGTTGTGCAGTGGGTTTATAACATTGTGTGTAGCGTATGAGCCCGTTGCATGTACCTGGTGTCCTGCGTCTTGCAGGAGCTTGGCAGCCGTCAGTCCAGCCATGCCAGCTCCGACAATAACCACATGATGAGATGTATTTGTGTGAGGGAGGCCGGTCTTCACCGTGTCCAGAAGCTTATCATAGTCATTGTCCTCCAGACAGTCAGCCAGCTCTTCCTTCAGCCAGATACCAGCAGTATGGCCGGGGTATAGTGCAAGAAACAGCACACTGACAGCAACTGGAAACATAGCAAGAGTAAAACACACCACTTAACTCGGTTATGAAAGATATTTAACATTCATTGATTCATGCATTTGACCAAACAGAGCAAATTCCTTGTTTATCACATAAAACTACTCAATAAATAAAGAAAAAAGAAAAGAAAGTATCTTTATTATGCATTATGAAATCCACAATGTGTGTTCTTTAACTCTATTTCATGTCACTTTTCTACTGAGGGCCACCTTGATATACATTATCACTATAAGACCCGACAACTTGACTTAAGAATGAAGTTGATGTGATGTCCTTAAAGGACTAAAATTGAAAAACTGCCATACAATTAAATATTAATACTTTCATTGATTTAATTCTTTCAAACAACTTCTGTTTTGATTAAAACTACCAAATATTAGTTTATTTAAAAAAATAATATTAAAAATGCCAGCCACTTTCTGGGATATAGCAATAAATGGGATCAAGACTGATATCAAGGAATTGCATTAAACACTGCAGTGCTCCATAATACTGCAGCAATGTCCCCAGTTGAAACCAGGAAAATAGCATGTATTTGCCCCATATTACAAAAATGAGAAAATGGCTCAATCTGGTGGAAAATGGTAAAAACTACAGTTCTGAAGCCACGGCTCCAGTCTGATAGCCTAATATAATAGAATATGTGATTTTAGGTTGGTGGTTTTAATGGTTTGCAATGAGGACATATTTGAGTGTCTGTATTTTGGTTTCAGTTTTCTTTGAGCTTATTATAGGAGCTAAGGTTCAACTTCCAAAATAAAAACACTCACACTAGCTGAAAATATCCCCAGTGATGGACAATGGTTAAGATCTACATGCTGTATTAGATATTTTCTTGCTCAAACAACTTTCCAAATACTCTATAGGTTTGGCAGATAGCAGTAACTTCCTTTTTTTATTGAGTATAAAACAAGTGCAGACAATTACATGAACACATATATACGACTCAAGAAATTACACAAAGTAAGACAGGGAAAAAAACAAACTGAGGAGAACAACATTCAGGTTTAGACTGAAGAGTATAAAAGTGAGAAGGGGAGATCCAGCAAAATGTATATAAGTGGATGTGTGTGTTTGTGTGTGTGTGTGTGTGTGTGTGTGTGTGTGTGTGTGTGTGTGTGTGTGTGTGCCCGGTTCTTGTGTAAAAAATGTAGGCTTAATAATAAATAAAAAAATGCGTTAACGCACGATAATATAATTGTCAGCATTAATAACGCGATAATAGCGACTTACCCAGCACTAATATATATATATATATATACACGTATATATAAACGTATATATATATATATATACGTATATATATATATAGGAAAAAACACAAAAAATAACAAAAAATATAATAACAATTCTAGTAGAGATAATTATAAATGAATAAATAATCAATAAGTTAGTTAATTAATAACTAACTTATATATTAATAATAGGTCATTATTATGTATACGTGTGTGTGTGTGTGTGTGTGTGTGTGTGTGCGGGGTGGTGGCCCAAAGCCCCCGATGTGGCAGCGGCGTGGCGACTGAGGGGCTGGAATCCCATACTTACATAGCAGTATCTTCAAATAATTATTAAAGATGAATAATGATAAATGATACAAAATAATTCACATCAAATTCTAGATACCTTCAAGCCTCCAAAAGTCTATTTAAATTTGTCCGATAGCTTAGGTAAGATTTTTTTATTTGCATACGATTTTGGGAATTATAAAAGATTTATTTAAACAATATTTTGTCGAGATAAAAGAGATCACAATATTGCTGCAACATACTCACATAATTTCCATTTCACCACACGTGGTTCCATCTCAGTTCGGAAGCTTGTCGTTTTTCTGTCTTTGGTGAAATGAGGAGAAACAGGAACAGCCTTCAGCTTTGTCTCCAAAGCAAACGCTTTTTCTTTCATGGCATTCACCTCGGTTGTTTGATCCCTCGTATTTGGATGGCTGGCCGACTATCTTCGCAGAACTTTGCTCCGTCTCCAAAGCTGTGATTCATAAGATCTCCGTGGCTGCTTTTATGTTGTTCGATCGAGGATCATGTGTTGTCACATGCTTCCCTTACCCAATTGTAGAGGATCTGTGGCGGTGACAAATACATTTGTTTGTGTTCTTTCACAAATTGACTAGGTGTGGGCAGTTTCACTTGGCATTGATAGCACTTGAACATACTAGCAATGATTATAACATTGATTTTCAGTTTGCAGCTTTTCATTGGAAATTTGGGCTTGCACTATCTTGTTTAATTGTTGGGTGAAGTTTCACTGGAAGTTGAGCAATATCTTAGTTCTTAACAAACACTGAATGATAGCAAAACAAACATCTTGACAAATGCAGCCACAAACGTTGAAAGTAATGGAAGCCAACACCTGAGACTTTGGGAATAAAAAGGGTGCTCCAGTTTTCCTCCCATCCCACCACCAAAACATGGTTGATTAAATGAATGATAGGAAATACCTAGATTAAAATGCTTTATGTTTGAAGTTTCATCTTACATAAAGATAATTGTAAATTTACATCTCCTGCATTGTAACACAAAGACCCAGAAATCTAAGCAGTTAATCCATTTCAAACTACTAAAATATCCTCGAGACTCTAGATCACTACTAGTGATGCTCATCAGCAGCTGACCCTGCACTCTGACCTCACTGTGCAATAATGTGAAAAGAAAATTTGCTGACCACAATTTCAAGTATTAAGTGACACAAATCTGTGAGCATTTGATTGACAACATGCAACAAAAACAACAAAAACACAGTCCTGCTGCTGTCTGTCACTTTGACACATGGGTGCCTTTAATACACTCACACCCAGAAGCATTGCAACAAAAAAGGCAACATACATATATAATGCAGCAGTAATATGCATCCATATTTACAGTAAGACAGTGACAGGGAACATTTTACTGCACACTAAGTATATGAGGTAGTACTTATGTTATGGATAGCACTTTAACATACTGAGGATGAACTAGCCAACGATTGTCTCTCTGCAGCTTTTCATCAGAATTGTTGGGCTTGCACTAACTTGTTTAGTTGTTGGTCGAAGTTTCACTTGGTGTTGAGCAATACTTTATTATTTCTTAGTTCTTAAGAAACACTGAATGATAGCAAAACAAACATCTTGACAAATGCAACCGCAAACGTTGAAAGTAATGGAAGCCAACACCTGAGACTTTGGGAAGGGGGGGGGTAAAAAGGGTGCTCCAGTTTTCCTCCCATCCCACCACCAAAACATGGTTGATTAAATGAATGATAGGAAATACCTAGATTCAAATGCTTTATGTTTGAAGTTTCATCTTACATAAAGATAATTGTAAATTTACATCTCCTGCATTGTGACACAAACACCCAGAAATCTAAGCAGATAATCCATTTCAAACTACTAAAATATCCTCGAGACTCTAGATCACTACTAGTGATGCTCATCAGCAGCTGACCCTGCACTCTGACCTCACTGTGCAATAATGTGAAAAGAAAATTTGCTGACCACAATTTCAAGTATTAAGTGACACAAATCTGTGAGCATTTGATTGGCAACATGCAACAAAAAAAAGAAACACTGCTGCTGTCTGTTACTTTGACACATGGGTGCCTTTAATACACTCACACCCAGAAGCATTAATACATGTAAGAATCAGCTACTAGAGAAAAGCAGTCAGTGAGAAAGATCAGAAACAAACACCTTTATTACACAACGACTTTCAGTTCAGAGTCTTAAATGCCTGCTTTGTGTTCACTTTTTGTTGAAATGAACTGTATTCATGTCTGGGCCTTCATGTCTGGGCCTTTTGAAGGACACCACACAAAATATACAATTTATAATTCAGCCATCAAGTTCAATAACTTAAACTTACAAATGACACATTTCCTAACATTTTAATTGTATACAAAACAGTATTCTTTAAAATGTAAAATCTTGAGTAAATCCACACATATAGCTCTGGTAACAATACCCTATTGTCTCTGTGGGGTGGAAACCTTGTACTTCCAAATGTTGTTATTTTTCTTTTTTATACAGTTACCTGTTCATCAACTTGAGCTCTGATGTTAACATTGTGATTAAAGAAGTGTATACTGAGGAGACTAGCATAGCTAGCTAGCTAACATAATGTTATGCACTTACTCCCTCAGATGCGGCTGTTCTAATCAAAGATGTACTTAACCCATATCTCAACATTCACTCAATTTGAGCTTGATATTGGTAAATTATTTATAATTTTATGATACATGCAAGTACGTGTCTCATGTATAAAGACACACAACTCAAGCAGTTTTCAATTATTTAAAAAACAGGGTTTTTTGTTTTTGTTTTGGACTCACTAGGTATCCCCTTGAGTGACAACATTAACCTTCAGTGTCTCATCTAGAGTGTCCATTGCCTGACAACTAATATATATATATATATATATATATATATATATATATATATATATATATATATAGTATAGTATATTTGCACCAAACTAACAGCAGCTTAATACGCTGGCCTTGTTTTAATGTACTCTTAATTTGTTTGTTTTTTATATTTTATAAAATGTTTCATATTTGCTATTTTTAAATTACTGGTTGTCTTTTATTATGCACTATGTTTATTGTCATACTCTTAAATTACACATCAGTGTATTACAGTGTCACTTTCTTGCCTTTTTTCTCTCTGTATGACCATTTGTCAATGCTGTTGTTTTTTATGCAATCGACAAATGAAATCATTTCTCAATGGGAGCCTTTTGCTGTGGTTTGGTTTTTAAAGTTTTGTTTTGCTAGTATTTAGTCCTTACTGAGTGACTTGTGAAAAGGTTACAGATTCTGACAATTAAGTGTAATAAGTTATGAAGGTCAGGTTTGAAAATGACAGTTATCATTATTGTTACTGTAATGCACACAAGCCATCAGTTGAGGTCGACAAAGATCATGGAGTGCTTGTTGCCCTTTAATAATGTGCAGCATAACCTGGCGGGGCAGTCTTGCTATTAACAGCAGGAGGCAGTTTATACATTATTAATGCTCTTTAAATGCCTCTCATTTTTGCGCTTCTACATTTTAGAGAAGATTTCTGAGCATCATGAGTTGAAAAATATTTAAAGTAGAGGGGAAAGATAGCAGTGGTTCTTGTTATTTAGCACCTATTTGATCAACAGAAACATCAAGCTTGGAGTGACATTAGTGGTGCACATACTATTGATTTCAAGTGAGTTACATCTGATTATACTTTCACCAAGCAACATTAAACCATTTTCAGTGCTGAAAATCCACCAGTTTCATGTGGAGTTGAGCTGGACAATCCTGATGGGCCTCATTTCTAAAGCAACCAAGCAAAAGTGCTAGATTTTAAACCCTAGAGCTCGTTATGCTGAGTTCTAGCTGAATCTTGGTTGATATTGATAGCAGCCCTGATTGCAGATTTCATAGCTGTCTCGATCCAAGCGTGAGGGAAGGCTGTGTGTTCACCAGCAAAGTGCACCCTGCCTTCACTTCTGAAGAGTTCCTCAGAGTACTCTAAATGCTGGTAGGGTGTGAAGAGAGCGAAGGCGCCCAAGCTGTGAGGATCCATGCTCCACTTCTTCACCACCACCCCTGTGCAGAGAGACCTGACATGCTCACCATGGATCTTTGCCAAATCTCTCAGAGCCAGTTCTTTCAGGTCTTCATCGCTGGCACCTAAGAAGAGGAGGGAGTCGTCAGACCAGGTGTAGGAAGCCAGGAGGACGCCGATGTTCTTATTTGTTGGGAAACTGTGGCTGGGGTAGTAGATGTAACGCGAGGGCCCGTCAGTGATGCTCTTTCCCCCGTGGATGCCATCCTCCTTCCAGAACTTCTTGCGAAAGGTGAGGATGATTTTAGTGGAGCTTTCATAATGGACCCCCCTCAGGACTTCCATCTTTCTGATGGAGAGAGGTGGATCAAAGTCTATAAACAGAGCTGCTTTGGCTGTGGTTGTTACCAAAACAATGTCAGCAGAAAGGTCTGTCAAAGAGGTCTGGTGGCTCGTCTGATAGGATACAATTACACCCTCATCCGATTGGCTGATACGTTTGACCTTAGAGTTGAGGAGGATGGGGACGTCAAGGACAGAAAGAAAAGCCTTGGCTAGGAGATCTGACCCACCGGTCACTTCGTCGTACCTTCAAAACAAAAGGAACAATTTTTAGTCCCTTTTGTATTCGGCACAACCAAAAGTACGTAAAGTAGGCAAGAGTTCTGTCACAACAACACACTCTCACTCCCAACTCATTAAATACAGACAATACGGTCAGTGGCCCTAAGCTTCAAACTAAGATGCTCTACGTTCCCCTCTAGTGCCAGTTTTGGCCGTGTCAGGTAAGGCGTGTCAGTTTCCACATGTACAGTTTCTTGTCACTGGAGGTTACAGGATATCCAACCTTCATATTTGTTTATAATTCATGTAACACTTGACTTCTTTATTTACAGGGTTTGTACAAAGGCATTAAAGTAGTCCATGAATATTAGATATGAGCTTATAGATAATTACAATCCCTCCTTGGCTTAGTGGAGGTTAGTTTATGGCGTTTTGACTTATTGTCTTTTTGATTCTTCACAGTTCATTTTGTTTATAGGCCCTCTGGTGTTTAAGAGAATAATGCAATGAACAGTGCATAGATAATAAACGTTGTTGTGCATGCTTGGAGCTTGCACGGCGTCTGCGGAGGCTCTACGGTGCCACGCCCGAACATAAATGATAAACAAACAGCTCCTGGACGGACGTCCCGCGATTGTTTGACCCATCCACCTGTCTTACTGTCCGCCCTGTGTGTGGACTATCTCGCTCTTCATACTATGTTATTTGGGTTGGTGGGTTTACGTTGGAGTTAGTTGAAAGCGCTGCGTGTCGGTATCTGTCTAACCGTCGGTATTTGACAAAAGAGAGAGTGAGATCTCTGTGGTTGAAACGAGTGCAGCACCCTGAATGCCTTTGTGCTCTCTTCTCCCCACTTGTTTCAAGTAGACCCGGGCTTTGAATTAAAACACATCTTTTGGGACAAACGTAAATGCACAAATGTGTTAAATCAACCAATCGTACGTGGTGTTGTCGCTGACGTCGCTCTGGATGTAGATCATCTCAGTCAGCGCCAGGTGCATGAGGCTCTGTTCATTGAGTAAGTCTCCGATCATCCTCACCGCTTCTGGACTCACTCCACCTTCTTCTTTCAGATACTCCTGTGAAACAACACGCAAATGTGTCCAATCTGCATTAGGGGAACCTAACATTCACATCATTTGTTTCTGCAGCAGAGTGTCAGACTCGGTGCTCATTTTGTGGAATTCCACCAGATCACGTTGTGATTTACCTTTACAGAATAGTGGTCGTACTTCCGTAGAGCAGCTCTGCAGCCATGGGCCTCCACTTCATCTTTCACCTACAGATAAGATCCAGTTTACAGTGGTGCCTCTGCACACAGAAGCCTCGGGGCGATGCAGGATATAATATAACTAACTTTACGCAGCTCTGTTTCGGTTCAAACTGAGCTAACACACACACACACATGCGTCTAGGTGACAAATTTAACTGTTGTTTCAAGAGCATTCAAATGATTATAATTCTAAGTATATTTAGAGGAAATATTTTAAATGTTCACCCTGTATTGTCACAGTGTTTTCCCTCTGTGTCTGATCAGCTGCCCCTCCCCAGTGTATTTAAACCCTGTGTGTCCCCTGTCTCTGTGTTGGTTTGTCTGCCCTGCAATGCTTCCCGGTATGTTCCCTGCTACCCTGTATGTATCCCTCATGCTTTTGTCCTAATTTACCTGATTCTGTTTTGTGTTTTGCCCATTCATGTTTTTTCCTGGTACACATTTTTCGACCCCGCTGCTCTGCAAGTTTTGTTTTTGAACATTTTCTTGATAATTAAAATCACTGTAACCATCCCTCTTTCCCCCCGTGTGTCTCTGTGTTTGGGTCCATCCCCTGTTACTGTTTTTGCCTTAACCCTGACAGAACGAACCAACACTGAGACAGAGGACACACAGGATTTAAATACACTGGGGAGGTGCAGCTAATTGGACACAAGAGGATTCAATCAAGGGCGGGGCAGACAATCACACAGGCGGGAAAACATACAAAGACAGGAAGTGAAGTGAACACAGGACAGAAGAGGCAGGGAAATTCAAAATAAAACAGGAAACAAACTAAACAAAAATCAAGACTGTGACATGTATGTCCTGTAACCAGGGCATCTTAAAAATGTTCATTATTCAGCCAAATGTTTCAGTTCTATTCAATAAACATATTTTGACCTCCATATAATCAAATCCATGCTTACTGGGAACTTATATTTTTTTTGTGTATATATTGATGCTTTGTTTTAATAACAACAACACAAAATTGCATTCAGTCTCCAAAATTCTAGAAAAAAAACAAGGTTTCAGCAACGGGGAAAGAAAAACAGCTATTATAAAATTTACTATATGACATTTAAGGGGATATAAATTGAGTCAAAAGTGCAGAGATGTTAATAAACATCTGTTTAGAACAATATCTTTCAGCTCATATTGGAATCAGATTCCCATGGATTAGGCCGTACGCTGCATCACTCCTTTCTGCCCTCTAACACAAAGTACCTTCTGCAGAGCTTGCTGTAGCAGTTGGTCGGCTGACCTCTCCCTCTCTCTTTTTGGAAGTTTATACTTCAGGATGTCGGGATTCGCTTTCACTGCGTACGTCCTCTTCCGCAGCCCGTGGACCAGGTAATAGGTGTTGATGTCCTCCATGATGAACTTATTCAGCTTGACTTCCAGTTTATTAGCAAACCAGTGGACGATGCTGTGCAGAGATGAGACACTTGATGCTGGCATGTAGCTTTTACATTCGAAGAGATTTGAGTGAAGACAAATAAGACATTGCTAACAAGGGCTTATGACTGTGGCATTTCCACACTGTGCACAAACAAAAGATGAAATACATTTTCTGTTGAGTTTCTTTTAGTAGTTTCGTATTGATGCCCAACAAGGATAATTTTTAACTGGCTAAAGGTTCAAACACTGTTGCATTGCTCATTTAAGACACATTTTCACTCACAGGTGAGAACTTGGGATCCTCATGGCTCCCAGGTCAGCATACCAGCCCTCTTCTTCATTCCTGTGGGTCTCCACTCGTCCTCCAACTCGACCACTGGACTCCAATATGGTCACCTTGTCACGACAATTAAATAAAGTGCTTAATAGGTGTCTGATTCCGGATTTGGAAACAAGAAACCACCACCGATGCAGTGTTTGTGTTATTGTTTGACTTTGGTGCTTTCAGGAATAGTTTGGATTCAAAAAAGTCACACAATAACGGAAACTAAACGATGGAGGCAGCGGTAGACCAGCAACTCCTGTGTTCTGAGAGGTAGAATCACTGTTTTTGTCAAAGGAGTCTTGTATCTTTGAAGAGATCATAGATAACGGCTTCAGTTCCCCGTCAGAAAGGTCTCTCTGACAGAAAGGTGAAGAGGTGAAAACATTCTGAATATAGCTGATATTGACTGTTTTAGGTGTCTAAAATACGTCCACAGCAGTACATTGATTTACTCCGTGCTGGTTCTCCTGCCTGTTTCTCCAAACTCTATCTACTGTAGTAATACACTGACTGTGGAGAAGAACCTCATGCAACCCCAATTTAAAAACAATCCAAACCATTTCCTTAAAATTGGCTCATTTACACAGTTTTGCAGTTTAATAAACCATTACAGTTTTCCTTTTGTATCAGAAATTATAACAAAGAAGGTGAAACAAAATGTGCATTTATTTACCCTCTGTGCATGTTTTACCTTATGATTTACAATTTTAAGTAGTGCATCTTAGGATTGTTACAGTAACCTGTAACAAAAAGTGATTTTTGCATAACATTGAACATGAGCCGGTCAGCCTGTGATTTGTGGTGGCTGCACATTTCAGTTTGTAGAAATGCTTTTTTTTTCTGACCCCTGGTGGCCAACAGAAAATTAAAGTTGCTTTATGGTGTCATTCCGTTGCATGTACCTGGTGTCCTGCGTCTTGCAGGAGCTTGGCAGCCGTCAGTCCAGCCATGCCAGCTCCGACGATAACAACATGATGAGATGTATTTGTGTGAGGGAGGCCGGTCTTCACCGTGTGCAGAAGCTCCTTGTAGTCATTGTCCTTCAGACAGTCAGCCAGATGTTCCTTCAGGCTGACAGCAGCAGCAGTGTTGCTGAGGTAGAGAGTGAACAGCAGCACACTGACAGCAGCTGGAAACACAAAGAGAGAAAAGACACCACTTAACTCCAACAGGGAATACGTCAAACGATTCATAACCTTGCTTAATCCTGGGATAATTAATTCAGCCAAAAGACTAAAGCCAAATTCAGGTTGAAAAAATTTGATTTGAGGCGAGACACTGAGAAAAAAACCTCTGCTCTGTTCTTTATTACCCTTAAAACAAAAAAGTCATAAAGTGAAGATTCCAAGAACAATTGGCTCCATTAAATCACCTGCTTATAGCAACTGAAAGCTTGCAAAATTATCATTTAACTCTGTAACTGTACTTTCAACTACAGCTCCCATGAATGGTAGCTGGGTTTCCTCCATATCTGTGACTCTTTAGCTGTAATCTCTTCTACAGGGTTCAGTCCTCTCCATCCTGCTGCTACAGAACATGTGAACTCACCATGACAATAAACGTGTGACGGTCTAGGGCTCAAGGGAAATCAAAACAGAAAAGAGGTTTTCCTTCTTCACAAGAAACCCACAGTGCTGGTCTCATTCTGCCTCTATGACTCTCTAACTTGTATTTTAGGGCTTTGTGATTATGCCTGGATAGTAATGATATTTTATTCAAGGGGAACACTGTAGATTTATTTGGTATCGTTTTACTTTGAATTTGGTGTTATTTGTAAAAAAGCTCAATTTAAACCCAAGAAGATGAATTCATTCATTATTTATTCTCCATATATCCTAAACTGTACGCTTTTCTGTAGACAAATGACAGTTCTTAGGTTATGTTTGGAATTAATTGAAAACAATTAACTAAAAGTGTACAGCGGGAAAAAAAGTCTTTTAACATTTAGTCCATCTTGATCATTGATAATGATCTCAAATTTAACCTAATATGATCAGACATCTACTACTCTGGGTTATTCTATTATATGGTGAAATATGGAATAACATTGTGCATGGATCAGTCTAGAAAACTGAAGAATTTTCAGTTCTCAAAAGTGACAGTCAAAAGCCAGTGTGTTAATGTCAGCTGATCTGCTCAGCATGTGACACACACAATATTCCTGTAAAGTCCAGTGAAGACTCTCCTCATTCGTCATGCAGGGAAAACAAAACCTTGCTGCTGTTATTACTCATTTAAAAAACTGCAGAGGAGGAATCAGATCAAGGAAGTGATGACACATACTTCACATATTTGAAAGCAAAGACCAATGACTAAAACATTTAAACCAAAATTGAATGCCAACATGACAAGGGGCAGTCTGATTGCTTAGTTCAGATATTTAATCTGCTTACTATTTGGGGAATTATAAAATATTCCCCCACTGGCTCAGATACTTTCATCCCCAGGACAATATCTTACAGTTACACACACTTGCCACTTTAATAATATACTTGTTTTAACATGCTGCTATTTGTTTGTTTACCATTTAATAGTTTTCCATTCTTAAATTATGTCACCTACTATTGCTCTGAGTTTATTGTTATGCACCATTCACCTAGTCATATTCCTTGCATGTGCAACGTACTTGGCAATAAACAGTTCTGATTCTGGTTATTTTGACAATACTTTGTCTAAATAAAAGAAAACACAATATTGCGGCAGAAATACTCACATAATTTCCATTTCACCACATGTGGATCCATCTCAGTTTGGAAGCTTGTTTCCTTTCCGTCTTTGGTGACAAATAAATAGAAACAGAAAGAAAAGGGGTGCTTAGTCTCAGTCACCAGAGACGTTCACAGGAAGAAACTCAGCCTAACAGTGAGACCACAGACAGAGCAGACTGAATTAAGTTTCACTTTCGTTTCCATGTTCATGGTTCTTGCATCTGTTGAAGAGATGCAGATGCATAGATAAAGTAGCAGCAGACACCGGGTTCACTTCACCACCGCAGCATCTTTTCTCTCTTACAGTTTGCGTGTCTGTGCTTGTGTCTCCGTCTATGTGAGAGCAGAGGAGCTCGGCGTGATATTAAATGATAACAAAACATTAAAAAGTATGACTAAAAAAGCACCAGTAACGTGGGAGCTTATCAATACTCCGATGTTTAGATTTGTTAGGTAATGTAAAAACACAAATGTGTCTCTCTGGAGCCAGTGAGTGGAGGTGCAACATGGCAGAGTTTCAGGTCATTATACACTAATGAAAACGTAGTTATGCATATTATATTCCCTTTCTGCCAATTAATCCCCCTAAAAGTTGCCTCTCTGACAGTTACAGTGTCCAAGTTTACATTTATGTTTATCGTGTTCTAATTCTTTGTATTTTAAGTATATTTCTGTTTTACATGAATGATTCCTTTGTGCTGTTGCTGTCTTAAATATAATATATATATTAATATAAATTATATTTGTACTAATATTTATTTTAATTTGCACTGTTTTATGTTTTGATATTTCTTTTACTTTCATTCAATTATATTAGAAATTGTTGCAGTGATGTAACTTTCCATTCAGGGTCAGTGTAATGTGTTGTAAATTAAACTAAAATGAACCTCTTTTTAGACAAAAAAACTGATAATTTCTTATGCTAATATATTCGTAGAGAGATTATACAATTTTTAAGATGAAAGGGTTCTTACCTTTTGTGGAGCTTAAACAAGGAAAGCTGGTGGTACAGTGACCCGATGTGAAGTTGTAATCTCTTATATACTGTAAATTGCATCAATGCTGGAATTTTTCTCTCATCTGACCAGGTTGACCACAAAGGGCATGACTCTTGTCTGTGTCTACTATCAGGGTTTGGCTTTCAGTTTCATATTCATCAAACTCGTGAAAATCATCAAGAAGGAGGCCGTTTTCAATCTTATGGGAACTTTGCCAGAAAAGCAACTGCATTGAGGAAGTGAATCAAGTATCTGAGCATAGTCATTCATCGAAAGATTTTAAACACTACTTCAACCTTACTGATGGTAACAGTGTAAAACTAAACTAAACTCGGAATTTGGCAATTAGTCAACTTGCTTGGGAAGGGAAAGTATATTGGCATCGGCACCTGGAAGGTCCAAAATGGATGAGGCTATCATAACAGCTATGTTTTATACAACTCTTCTATGCTGATGATGAACTCCTCTAGAAAAGAGACAAATGCATTTGCTTGAATGTTGTGCCAACTACTTTCCAAGGATGTGTGAATTTGTGCAACTTTTTTCCATCCTTCCGTCTTTTGCTCTGTCTTACATACCTTCTGCAAAGCTTGTTGTAGCAGCTCGTCGGCTGATTTCCTTTGTTCACTTTTACAAATTTTCTCTCATCTGACCAGGTTGACCACAAAGGGCATGACTCTGTCTCTATTTACCATCAGGGTTTGGTTTTCAGTTTAATATTCAACCAACTCGTGCAAAATCATCATAAAAGGAGGCCGTTTTTAATCTTATGGGAACTTTGCCAGAAAAGCAACTGCATTGAGGAAGTGAATCAAGGACTTTTTAATCTGAGCATAGTCATTCATCTTAGATTTTATTTGCTAACCACCTCTGTCATTCTCACAGCCACATGGTATTTTAAACTGAGTTAGTCTTTAAGAAAGTATAGAGTACTTTATGTATCTGATCCACCGCAGTGCATTTTGGTGTTGATACAACACATTTTTAGGAAATTGTTTATAGATATAAAAACCCAGCAGACGAAGTACTTGACAAATCAAGGTATTACATCACAATAATCTAAACATGTTGTATAAAGGTAATAGTAGTAGTAGTACTCATAGTAAGCTAGGAAAGGATAAACATTTAAAGATAAACAGGTAAAATTGTTCGTGAAAAGTAACGGTTGAAAGCTCCATCTTCTGCCACTCCAAGTGGTAGTAGTAGGATGCAAACGGTCAGGTATGCATCAAGGAAAATGACACAAATGCAGCCTGGGCAGAAAGTAACAGTTAAGTGATTTAATGGTAATTAAAATCATGATACATAAGCTCACAAGTGAAGGGAGCACATCCAGACAGAAGCAGGTGAGAACCACAGGTTAACAGGAATGGGACAGGAAGCAAAGGCAGGAAGGAATATTGACAATGAGGTCAGGAGCAGGTGGAGGTGGGCTGGTATAAATACTGTGGGGGGTATTTGGGGAATGACGAGCAGGTGAGCAGTTGGATGTAGGAGTCAGGTGACTGTGACCGGGTGGGAAAGTCTGAGGGGCATCAGGTGGATGGATGGGGAATGGCAGGTCTGGAGAGTTCCTAAGAAATGCATGGGCATGGGGCAAGTGAGAAGTGCCTGGAGACACAGCAAAGTAAAAACAGCCGAGCTAGTAATACAGACTTGACCAAACAACCTTTATTTGTTAAATTACATGAACATATTATTGCAACAATAGTCACTTTGTAGTGTTACTAAGCATCCACATGAACATCAGTTAAAATGATCACATTTGGAATGTAACAGGTGAATTCGTCATTAGACAAAAAAATAAATAAAGGACTACATGTACCATTTGTCAATGGCAATCCTTTGTTTTAGTTGTAGATTTACTTCTGTGAATCACAGCCACAACAAACATATGTACCATGTGACAAGCATACCTGTATCCCCTGATTGATTATGTATAATACTATTAATTAAGTGACACTTTGAAGCAAGAAGGTCCAGGGTTCAAATCCAACAGCTGGTTGAGTTCTTTCGTGCTCAGTGTGTTCCCACAGGCTAAAGACATACAGGTTATGTTAATTGCTGACTCTATATCAACATAAATGGTGTCAGTAATAAAATGGCATCCTGGCAATGTGAGCTAGGTTTGGCTGGATTGGAAGGTTGATGATTAAATGTATATTGAAATTAAGTTTTTTGGGGGATTGTTTTCAATCTTTATGAAATTGATTCATTTTTATTTGTATACTAAACAAACACTTCATTTCATTCTATGACAGACGCATTTCAACATATAGTACATTTCTGTGGCATTAGCTAGATATGTAGCACCTTTTTGTGTTCTTTTTATGAATACCATACAGTTGTTTAGTCTCGGTCATCCAGAACCTAGAGGTCATCTCTAGGTGGACCTTTAGCGGTTTTTAAATTCAAGACGGTCACTTTGTTAATATTGATAGCAGCCCTGATAGCAGATTTCATGGCTGTCTCCATCCAAGCATGAGGGAAGGCTGTGTGTTCACCAGCAAAGTGCACCCTGTCTTCACTGCTGAAGAGCACCTCAGAGTACTCTAAATGCTGGTAGGGCGTGAAGAGAGCGAAGGCGCCCAAGCTGTGAGGATCCATGCTCCACTTCTTCACCACCACCCCTGTGCAGAGAGACCTGACATGCTCACCATGGATCTTTGCCAAATCTCTCAGAGACAGTTCTTTCAGGTCTTCATCGCTGGCACCTAAGAAGAGGAGGGAGTCGTCAGACCAGGTGTAGGAAGCCAGGAGGACGCCGATGTTCTTATTTGTTGGGAAACTGTGGCTGGGGTAGTAGATGTAACGCGAGGGCCCGTCAGTGATGCTCTTTCCCCCTCGGATGCCGTCCTTTTCCCAGAACCTCTCGCTGAATGTGAGGATGATTTTAGTGGAGCTGTCATAGTGGGCTGCCCTCAGGGCCTCCATCTTGTTAACGGAGAGAGCTGGATCAAAGTCCATGGAAAGGGTTGCTTTGGTTGTGGTTGTTACCAGAACAATGTCGGCAGAAAGATTCATCAAAGAGGACTGTTGGCCTGTCTCATACGAAACAGTTACACCTTTATCTGACTGACTGATGCGTTTGACCTTAGAGTTGAAGAGAATAGGGACATTGAGGACATTAAGAAAAGCTGTGGGGAGAAGGTCCGACCCACCAGTCACTTCTGAGTACCTAAAAAACAAAAAGACAAATAGATTCTCTTATTGAATGCATTCTAGAAGAGAGAGATTTGCAATGAGTCTGTATGCTGTTGAAGTAAAAGTATGTATAGTATATATATATATATATATATATATATATATATATATAGATTATGGAGAGCAACCTGTAGTCATTCGTGTCTATTGACATTAATTCAAGGCTGCCAACATCGGAGTCAAAGTTGGATTCACATGACTTATTATACCAAAAATCTAAGACAAATTAACGTTATCTCCATTAGACATAGTATTGTCTTAGTTTTCTGGTTTGGTAAACCTTCTGTACACTTCCTGCCCAGTTCCAACAAAGTAGCGACTTGCTGGTTAACACAGCGGAGCAGGTAGTATCAAAAGAGTTATGATAATTTGGTGAAAACCAAAGCAAAGCTATGTAAGTTAATATTGGACGTATATTTGATGGGTGGCCAGAAACACAACCCAATGAATGCTAATGTGTGGATTAAGTGAAAAATTAAACTTTGAAGACAAAATTTATGAAACGGTGTCATCTGCAAAGAGGTGTACAGTATAACATCAGTTTTCCAGACCTTTCATGACAACTGTTTGATTTTCATCACCTTTTCTGGCTAGTGGTTTAATATTATTGAACTCTACTGTGCAATTGTTTTCACATTTTGAATAGCTGGCAGTTTGGGGTGTTGGTCCTCACTTCACGTCATCATTGATGACAGCCTGTTCATAGATCAGCTCACTCAGCGCAGTGTACATGAGGCTCTGTTCATTAAGCAGGTCTCCAATCATCCTCACTGCTTCTGAACTCAGACCTCCTTCTTCTCTCAGATAGTCCTGTGAAATAAACAAAGTTTCAAAGGTTTTTTTGTGAAGTTGGGCTTAGCAAGAAGATTTACAATTTATTAAAACAAACCTATTTGATCAAATGTTTTCCACTAGTCAGATTTTGAAACATCAAGAACCACGCATTCATTTTATTTACACTTATATAGGTGAGGGAAGTTTGAGCAACCTGTTTCAAATGGTGAACCATCGGAAATGGCACATCTAATTGATTCTATTAGTAAATCACTAAAATATTATTTGTGATTCTCAAAATTCATATACCCAACACATCGTTCTATTTTTACAAGATTTGTTGACATCACGTTGTGTTTTACCTTCACAGAATAACGATCGTATTTTATCAGCGCTGCCCTGCAACCATGAGCCTCCACTTCATCTTTGACCTAAAAAAACAGAAAAGGAAAAAAATCACTTGCATTGATGAAGTCAAATGAATCATCTAATGAGCTGATGGTGTATCCATGAGTATTCACAAAATGAGCTTTGATTTCTAAGTCTATAATGAACCATGAATGTGTAACTCAACTATATGGCCAAGTCTGACACAGAACGCAAACCAATGGTTGGGGCCCACAAACCAAAGAATTATGAAGCCACCTAGCAGCAATGCAATTATTTCTGTTAAATCCAATACTTTGGTCCAGAGTGAATTATTTGTTAATGTTATATGTTAGCTCAACTGGTTTGTTTTCTTCGTCTAATTTTAGAAAACCAAAGATTTTAAACATCCTGCTTCAACCTTACTGATGGGAACAGTGTAAAACTAAACTATACTCGGCAATTAGTCAACTTGCTTGGGAAGGAAAAGTATATCGGCATCTGCACTCGGAAGGTCCAAAATGGATGAGGCTATCATAACAGCTATGTTGCACCATGTTTTATACAAACTCTTCTATGCCGATGATGAACTCCTCTACAAAAAAGATGAATACATTTGCTTGAATGTTGTGTTTGTATGTTGTCCTTTGCCAACTACTTTCCAAGGATGTGTGAATATGAGCGACTTCTTTCCATCTCTCCTTCTTTTCCTCTGTCTTACATACCTTCTGCAAAGCTTGTTGTAGCAGCTCGTCGGCTGACTTCCCTTTCTCACTTTTACTAACGTTGTATTTGAGGATGTCAGGGTTTCTTTTCACTGTGTCCGTCCTCTCCAGCAACCCATTAACCAAGTAAAAGGTGTTGGCGTCATACATGATGAATTCATTCAGCTTGACGTCCAGCTTTTCAGCAAACCAGTGGATAATTCTGTTAACAAAGGAGGTGATAGTCGCAGACTTTCTGCAAGGTATTTCTATGATGTGTAGCAAAGACAGTAAATTAATAAGGATCCCTCTGACATACTTGATGTGTAGGCAATCCCTGAATAATTTTAGATTTTTGGATACATTTGAGTCAGTTCTACTGTGCCAATTGTATGACCTTTACAATAGCTTATCTATTAATTTCAGGGCCTTTAGATTCTATCAAATGAATGTAAATGCTCAACTCAAAATATACAATCTTACCGATGACAACTTGGGATCCTCATGGCTCCCAGGTCAGCATACCAGCCCTCTTCTTCATTCCTGTAGGTCTCCACTCGTCCTCCAACACGACCACTAGCCTCTATTATGGTCACCTTGTCACAACAGATTCATACAACTGCAATTCCAGCTATTGCTGATACCACAAGTACTATGAAACGACTACTGTGAATATTGCTACTACTGTCAACATTGTTGTTAACATTTGTGAAGCTCTAAAATGTCATCCCGTTGCATGTACCTGGTGTCCTGCGTCTTGCAGGAGCTTGGCAGCCGTCAGTCCAGCCATGCCAGCTCCGACGATAACAACATGATGAGATGTATTTGTGTGAGGGAGGCCGGTCTTCACCGCCTCCAGAAGCTCCTCGTAGTCGTTGTCCTTCAGACAGTCAGCCATATCATCCTTCAAGCTGACAGCAGCAGCAGTGTTGCTGTGGTAGAGAATGAACAGCAGCACACTGACAGCAGCTGGAAACACAAAGAGAGAGAGAAGCACATCCAAATAGGGAACATTTATCAAGATATTTAAAATCTTTATTGATTGTTTATTGAGCATACTTGCTCTTTTTCCTGGTTGCCAAAGTGTGAAAGAACCCTCGAGTCAAAGCAACTAGATGTGAAAGACTTTCCTTTCTCCTTGTTTGCATCGCATAAACAAACACTTACCGGAGGCTGTCATGAAGACAGACTCAGAATAAGTCCAACAGTCAATAGAGTTTCTGTTCTGGCAGGAGTTTCTTTCGGAAAGTCCAGCTAAAAATGTGCCTCTTCTCCTTTCATCATACAGTGAGCAGTGTAATGCAATTTGTGATGAAAAAGCAAAAGTACAGCACTGATATCTTCAATGGGTCTGAATCACACTGTATAAATCATGGAACTAAGCTGACTCAGTGCCTCGGCCCATTCACTACAAACCAGATGAGATTGATAATTAAGTGTTCCCATGATCGCGAAATAAGGGTTTCAAACAGAGTTCACGTTTAAATGATTAAAAAAAAAGTCTTAGTTACCTGATTTCCATTTTGCCTCACGCAGATCCATCTCAGTTATGAAGTGTCTCTTCTTTCCCTCTTTGGCAACATGAAGAGAATGAAGAGCACGAGGGAAAAAAAGTAGACTGTGTTTCAATCCTAGAAAGTCCTGACTGATATGAGGAACTCTCAAGAAAAATATAATCAAGTAAGTCCCAAAGCTTTGATACAATTTAGAGGATTTTTACACATTTTGTAAATTCTAATCCTAATAAAATACTATATTTCAAATGTACACTGTAAATAATTCACATTAATAATTTATATATACATATATATACACACTACAGATTCTTACCCTTTCAGGAGTTGTCAGCATCTGCTTTTAGAGTAACCTGAAATCGTGAAAGAGTTTGGTCCTCGTATTTATTATACACCAGCACATCAGAATCAGGTGATCTAGAAAAACACCCCCAGGTCTCCTCCATCCCTTCATGATCTGTCACCGCTTACATCGAAGGGGGGGGGACAGGTTACACCCTTGACATCAGGCTATCACAAGGCTGACACAGACAGAGAACCACAGAAGAGCAGGCCAACAGGTCTCATGATCAGTAAAAACATTACTCCAACATCATCATCATCATTATCGTGTATATATGTCATCTTGTCTTATGGGAACTCTGCCCAAAACATGAACTGATAGGAGGAAATAAACAACACATTATTTCAATTATTGAGTCATCTTGGATTAGCTTTGCTGTCATTCATACAGTTACATTTTCAGTATTTATCAGAGGAGGCACCTCCCATACTTATGCTATTCAGAATGAGACACTGTGTCTATTTGACAACGTATGTAGTGTAATCTGTAATTATATTTTAAATATTACTGATCAAAGATAATTCCAAGACGACATATTAGGGCCATTGTAGATAAAGAACAACAACAAAAACCCCCCGTAAATTTAGGATTTTTGTTCTCTTAAATTTAATTAGATTTTGAAATTAAAGAAACAAATGAATTAAACTGTTTTGTAAATCACGTGGTTACGTGTTTTCAAGGAACCACGTCGCTTCACACTGAAACTTTTGATCAACCTCATCAAACACTGGTAAACAGGAAATGCAACATACACTATATTCAATTGCAAAGTACAATTTGATCAGGTCATCCACTGCAGGCGTAATACAGTGCAAGCCATGGCGTCCGTGGCGTGATGTGGTTGATCCAACCTTGTTAAAGATTATTTTTGGGCACTTTATGTCTTTAATTGAAAGAGAGAGTGGAGCGAGACAGGAAATGTGGGGAAGACAGTAGTGGAATGACATGCAGTAAACTGTCCGGCCAAGAGAATCAAACCCGTGACTTGCTGCTCTTACTGTGTGTGTCCTGACCACGTGGCCTAGAAGCAGGTGTGTCATGTGACTGTATCAAGACTAAAGATTCCCAGAAGTCAAAGGAAAACTGTCTGCAACATTTCATAATCTACTTTCATCATGACTGTGACAAACCCTCTGCAGAGTGACCACAACATCTCTAAACATTTGGATCACATTTGGATTGTGAAATGTGTCATAAAAAGATGTGCAGTAAAATTCACCTCAGAGCGTCAAGTCTCACTTCCTCTAAAAAACATGTACTATATAATTGTATTATGACTACATTGTGGTTTGGATGGTACAGGGACATCGTATAATGCTATTTAATACTTTGATACAGTTTAATACTTTGATAAATTGAAGTATATAAAATAAATGTGTTTGTGGGACAACATGTTTTTGATGCACTGTGAATGATGAACTGCAGGGGGCAGACAAGGAGTAGTGCATCCAATATTTGTGTGTGTGTGTGTGTGTGTGTGTGTGTGTGTGTGTGTGTGGTTGAGTGTTTGTGAGAACTAGAAAGAAAAGAAGGAAGGGAAAAGAGAAACTGACGGTGTATTCATGGAAACATCTTTGTGATAGGCACCACAGTCTTGAAATCAACGTAATAAAGCCAGAAACCGTTCAGACTGTTCTACAGCTGTCATACTATAAGTAGGTGGATGGGTCAAACTGGTCTTTTCTCCAGGAGACTGTTGTTTGTGCTGTCTTTGAAATAAGGAGTTAGTGTTGATTTATTTGCCACATTACTCCCGTACTTAAGTAACGCCACTTCTGTAGTTATTTTAACCCAAACCACGATCTTTTCCTGAAACTAACCAAGTACTTCTGTTGCTTGAATCTAACTAAGTAGTTCAAGATCTTTTCTAAACTTAGCCAACTAGTTGTGTTGCCTACACCCAACTGAGTTTCCTGTTAAGTTTATTTTGAAAAGATAGACTTTGGTAGAGTGCAGTTATACATCTTCAGTTCTGGACAGATTTACATGTAATTGCACTTTTAAACTTCAAAATTAATATAATGAGAGAAAAGATGTATTAAGAGAACCACTGTTTTTTCTTTTACACAAGACAATGCAAGAGACCAGTGAAACACCTAGAAATACCTGACAAGTGTCACGTTCTATGATTGTTGTGGGTGACGATGGTTCTGTCTCTGTGGAAACTCTTACCACCACGGAACGTACAAGCTGAGAGAGTATTATGCGGTTTACAACATGGCCACTTGCTGACGAAATGCTGTACGTAAAATCTAAATTCAGAATGTCACAAATTTAATAATACTTATTTTGGTCTCACTTTTCTGTCGAAAGTTGTTTAATGTCCTTCTCGTATGCGAGTCTTTGTTCTTTGGCTCCACCCACTGAGACTAACTTAACCACTGAGGCTATTTCCACCTCGACAGCAGCTCTGTCTCTGAGACAAGGTTTTCAATCTAAAGAACAAAGTTATTGCTGTATCAACAGCAGAAAAATGCCACACAGGAAGAGACCACTTCTCACTTCTGAACTCACTCTCACAGTCTGATGTTCAGATGGTCAGCAGTGAGACAACATGGAGGTCACAGCTCTCTGCATCCGACTGTGTCAGTACTGACTGTCTCCAATGAGTAAAAGCAGAATGATCAAGAGGCCGTTTGAACTGTTCAATTCTGTCATCTTTTGGTGCAAAATGTGTTTTTGTCTGTACCAGTTATGATATTTAACAGACCAATCAGAGCAGCTGTAGTTGCTGCAGGGGTCGATAAAACATGTGGATGCTACAAACACGTCTTAGTGATGTTAAGCTCTTTTTCTTTGTCTCTCCAGCAATGACTGTGTTGTTCCTGCTGTGTGCTCTTGATCAGAAAGTTGGTAAGTACCAGTTGGTTGATCTTCTCTAAGAAGTAGGCAGGGACATATGTTCTGATGTGATTTTGGTGATCTGGACTGACGTTGCCTTTATTATGTTTTCATGCACAGATACATTCATGTGTTTTAATTTGGTTACAATATTTTAGATTTATATTCCACTAGTTTACAAATCAATATCAACACAAATCTCCTGTTTTTATTGGTTTCAGGTTCAGTGATTCTTCGTGTCGTCGCAAACAGACTGCAGTTCTTTGAATATGAGTCTCTAATTGTCCATTGTGAAGGGCTCAATGGGGAACAACTCACATGTAGAACTACTGGTAAGCTGGATTCAACGGGGTCTTCCTGCATCATTCAAAATGTGTTTCCAGAAGACAGTGGAGAGTACTGGTGTGAGACTGGAGCGGTAAAGAGCAGCAACAGCGTCAAAATCAATGTCACTGGTATGTTAGCATTAATAACATAACATTTATGTCATAAAAAAATCATGACTTTAACTTGGCGTAAATATCAAACACATGTTTTTCAGCTGGCTCAGTGATCCTGGAGAGTCCTGTCCTTCCTGTGGCGGCGGGAGACGCTGTCACTCTGCGCTGCAGAAACAAGACGACTTCCTCCGACATCACGGCTCATTTCTATAAAGACGGCCTCCTCATCAGGAACAGCTCTACAGGAAACATCACCATCCTCAGTGTTTCTAACTCTGATGAAGGACTCTACAAGTGCAGAATCTCTGATGGTGAAGAATCAGCAGAGAGCTGGCTGACTGTCAGAGGTAAAACAGCAATGTTACAGAATATTATTTTAACATATATGTGATAATATTAGGTTTAATCATTGTCTTTCTGATCTCACTGAAGAGACTAGTCCTACCTTCTCCAGTCCGTCCTCGTCCAGTTCTGCCCCATGGATCGTTGTTACCGCTTTGTTGATGGTTCTGCTGTTGGCGGTCGGACTATTTCACTTTGGCAAAGATTATTGGCACAGAGGTAGGGATACATTTCACTAACAACTTTGCTGATAAGAAGCGCTCATAGCTACTGCTGACTGTAGTCTGTAGGTGATGAGTTTGACTTTGTGTTGATGCCGTTTAGTGTCTGTAGATGGTGCTGTTTTTTATGGCAGATAAACCATTGATTACTCATCTTGACAACCCAGTTCTGGTCCTAAATTGTTTTTACAAAAACTCACATTCTGTGCAGCTGAAAAGTGTGCCTCCCCCTAATGGAATCTCTGCATCTAAACTGCTTTGAATCTGAAAATGTGTCACTTTGTGAGATCGACCTTTCAGGGATTGAATGAGATTGTCAACAACAATGTGGTCGCAAAGCAAAGACAGTGAACGCTTCCCTTATATGATTGAGTAGGGCATGCAGCACAGATCTCACCCAACAAATGGTTTTGTTTTATTGAAAAAGTGTTTTATTGACCTGCAGCTTTGCTTACAGTTTGGGAGTGTAGGGGGAGAGGTGCAGTATTATTGATACTGGTAACCCAGCAGGACAGATTTCCAAACTAAATAGAGACCCAATTATAAAAAACAGCTCCATAAAGCTTGAAAATATGTTTATATGAATAAACACTTCAACATGCTAACGCATTTAAGAACAATTCTAATTTTGTCATCAGTTGTCTATTTCCACCCCTTTATAAATTAATCAAATCAATGTAATATTACTGTTACAAAATTAAGCACAGATCTAATGCAAACGCCATCTTTGTACTACAGCTTTGTTCTACCTGTCCACACTAACACTTGGACTAAGCTCAGTAGAGGATCAAGCAGGTGAGTACACAAACAATGCACCAGTATACTGGTATAGTTTTGGCATCCCACCCAGTAATGTAAAGTAAGATATTTTCTATATATATATATATATATATATATATATATATATATATATATATATATATATATATATATATAATATTTTCTATATTATATTTATTCATTTGGATCTTTAGAGCACTTCAAAAAATTACTATAAAGTGCTTCGTACAACGCAAAGAGGCAACACAAATTTCCTGTTGATTTTTTCCAATGATGTTTACTGAATTATTGATTAAAATGACAACTCTACTTGTGAAAATAAAATTGTGATTAAAATAAATGGCTTATGTCTACAGTATCTACTATGTGAATGGATGTATAGTTGTTTTCTCAGTCTCTGTGGAGGCCAATGCAGCGGATGCAGACAAAGTGACGTATGCGGTCGTAACAAAAAAGAGGAAGAAGAAAGGTACTTACCCTGACATTATCTTTGCTTTAATTTTACTGTGACATACTTTTCCTACCTCATATCCTATACAGACCACAATAAGCAATATCTACATTGTGTATTTATTCAGTAAAACAGCTCACATTTTTTAATGTATCATTTGGTTTAGAAATTAACTGCCATGCACATTTTAATGGTAATAACCATCAACACAGTCTCATGTCAGTTAGTGAATTAGTCTCTGAATGCTATCTATTGGTTTTGTGTATAAGGACGCAAACTGTCCTTTTTCTGTTGTTGCTCAGCTCAACATCTTTTCCGGGATGATATTACAAAAAGACAGTTAGGTTGAGGCAACAAAACCATAAAAACACTTTGGGACACATGGTTGAATGTTCTGTTTGTTGGACACATCCTCCTCCCTTCCCATCCTGCAAGTGCTCTTTGTTGGCTGCAAAGTCAGGTGGATGTGTTAAATGTACGCGTCCACCATGGAAAAGCATCCTAGTTGACTTTCCATTGGCATTGTTTTCATGCTGAGTGACAAAAAATAGTTCAAAAATATGAGACATAAAAAGCAGGAATTCAAAATTGAGAGAAAAAGTGCACAACCCCAAATGTTAAACTATCCCTGGTTCAAAGAAAACACATTGAAGGGAACAAACAGATATTCAAACTTAACCGTAACTTTATCCAGAGCATTATTACTGATGTTGATATATTTGCTCATCAGCTGACTAATACTGTCTCTCCTTCAGATGAGGATGAATTGGCGTTGAGACCTCTTTACTACACATTGGGCTCGGGTGACACTCAACACCTAGGTAAGACTTGTGATTGAAAAGCCATTTGAATGGTAACTGATTTTGGTAATAACCAACATCGGAGACAAATTTTGTGATAAATTCAGTGAATTTAGTGTTCTAGTAAGTCAATATTTTGACAACACATTGACATAATTCCTTCTATTTTCAAAGCAGAGCCCTCAGCAAGTAAGATATTTTCTATATATATATAATATTTTCTATATTATATTTATTCATTTGGATCTTTAGAGCACTTCAAAAAATTACTATAAAGTGCTTCGTACAACGCAAAGAGGCAACACAAATTTCCTGTTGATTTTTTCCAATGATGTTTACTGAATTATTGATTAAAATGACAACTCTACTTGTGAAAATAAAATTGTGATTAAAATAAATGACTTATGTCTACAGTATCTACTATGTGAATGGATGTATAGTTGTTTTCTCAGTCTCTGTGGAGGCCAATGCAGCGGATGCAGACAAAGTGACGTATGCGGTCGTAACAAAAAAGAGGAAGAAGAAAGGTACTTACCCTGACATTATCTTTGCTTTAATTTTACTGTGACATATTTTTTCTACCTCATATCCTATACAGACCACAATAAGCAATATCTACATTGTGTATTTATTCAGTAAAACAGCTCACATTTTTTAATGTATCATTTGGTTTAGAAATTAACTGCCATGCACATTTTAATGGTAATAACCATCAACACAGTCTCATGTCAGTTAGTGAATTAGTCTCTGAATGCTATCTATTGGTTTTGTGTATAAGGACGCAAACTGTCCTTTTTCTGTTGTTGCTCAGCTCAACATCTTTTCCGGGATGATATTACAAAAAGACAGTTAGGTTGAGGCAACAAAACCATAAAAACACTTTGGGACACATGGTTGAATGTTCTGTTTGTTGGACACATCCTCCTCCCTTCCCATCCTGCAAGTGCTCTTTGTTGGCTGCAAAGTCAGGTGGATGTGTTAAATGTACGCATCCACCATGGAAAAGCATCCTAGTTGACTTTCCATTGGCATTGTTTTCATGCTGAGTGACAAAAATTGTTCAAAAATATGAGAGACATAAAAAGCAGGAATTCAAAATTGAGAGAAAAAGTGCACAACCCCAAATGTTAAACTATCCCTGGTTCAAAGAAAACACATTGAAGGGAACAAACAGATATTCAAACTTAACCGTAACTTTATCCAGAGCATTATTACTGATGTTGATATATTTACTCATCAGCTGACTAATACTGTCTCTCCTTCAGATGAGGATGAATTGGCGTTGAGACCTCTTTACTACACATTGGGCTCGGGTGACACCCAACACCTAGGTAAGACTTGTGATTGAAAAGCCATTTGAATGGTAACTGATTTTGGTAATAACCAACATCAGAGAAAAATTTTGTGATAAATTCAGTGAATTTAGTGTTCTAGTAAGTCAATATTTTGACAACACATTGACATAATTCCTTCTATTTTCAAAGCAGAGCCCTCAGCAAGTACCAACCCATCTTCTAAAGAGAATGCCTTATATTCTACAATCCCGTAGGTAAGACTGAAGTCAAAACTGGCTTTTTATGCCGCATCCACATCATATTGGATGAATTGTAGAGATTGGAAAGACTAACCTTTACTGACACAGGCATCCATGTTTGTTTGAGCACTGTATCATAAGCAACAAGTAGGGTGTAACAGACCTTACAGTGTTTCTGAAACATAATTTTGACTCAAAGTCGAAAACACATACAGTATATGGGATAACTCAGATATTAATTGACACCGCTTCCAACAGCATTTCCCTTTACTTTTTGGTCAAAGCTTTGATTCTAATGCTTTTAAAAATTAGAATAATAATAAAATATAATGTAAAAAAAAGAATATAAAAATGTTTGACTCCAATTTGGGAATTGTTGTATGAAGTCAATATTTTTAGATGTAACCTAAATGTAATCATCAATTAGGAATTTAAAATGGTTGACATTTAATTTGGAATAAGCTCTGTGGTAATATTTGTTAAATCAATAAATCAGTCAACCAATCCATACTTTCACTTCAGTTTATCTTTCAACACACAAATATGTTATTTGATAATAAAATAATCTTAAGTCTGTACTTAAATATTTCCTTGACATACTTTTACATTATGTTCTTATGTTATGTGTCTTACAGGTTACTGAGCAACAGCTGAGTGAAGGGCGAGCTTTAAACAATCACATCTTCACACAGTGTACCTAAATTAGCAAAGCCATATGAGTGAAATAAGGAAGTTCAACACCCAATGTGTACTGTATTACAAAACAGTAATTTCTTTAGAAAAATGTAATAAGTTATGCATAATAATAATTGAAGAATAAATTGAGCATAACGTGTACATTGTGTACTTTAGGCTAGATAGTGTAACTACCACATTATGTATATTCATATTAAATAACGATATATATTATGAGCTGGGCTGACTTTGTTGTAAGGTCATGTGAAGCATTTTAAAATGAACTAATGTCATCATGCAGCCTTCATCTGAGTTCTTTGGTGAACCAAAGCATCTGTGTCTATTTTTAAGAAGTGTCAGTTTATTATGGTCAAACAGTTAAACCGACCTGTTCCATCTCTGTCTGTTCACATGTGTGAGAACAACGTTCACACAGCTGCCGCAGCTTTTAGATACACTCACTGTGGTCAACTGAACAGTGTTGCGTCTCTTTTATCTGAAGCACACATACTGGGCTTGTGATTGAATACTGTATTATCTTTGCAATGTTGTGAAAATAGCACGTATCTCATGTTAGTGTAAAGGTTACCGATAAGAAGATGTGGAATAAATAACTACTATTACACTGGAGAAAGGTCATCTTGAACATCAATTTGTGTTTGTTCTGTGATACGGACTCTGTTCTTACATTAATGAATGAAGGGTCTAAACAATGTGTCATGATTAAGAGATCATGGCCTACAGTGACTCAGAAACTTGGTAAAATAAACTTAATGTAGGCATTCATTTGCAATGCTGCCCTCTTCCTGCAGGCTATCTGCTTGTTATCCAGCATTCATGTAGCGTTAGCAGGCTTTATCCAAGATCCATCAACTCCAGTCAATGAGTCACTGTCTGCCCTCTGCCGACAACATGCTAGGCTGGAGGGGTAAAATCCTCCAAAATCGTAAAGTTACAGGACAACAACCCTCCAAGAGCTTCCACTTCCATAATAAAGCCAAGCCTGACACAAAATCAAACCAGTGGAAGCTCTTGGACATTTTATACAACTCTTCTATGCCGATAATTTATTGCATTTAACAATTTTTATGTAAAAGGTCATGTGAAGTGTGACATTTTTTGTAGCTGCTATAATTCAATTCAAGGTCATCTGTACAGCCCTACTTCACAAATCATGAATTTGCCTTAGAGAACTTTACAATCAAAACAAACAAATGGCATCCTCTGTCCCCGGACCCGCACATCGAAACAGGGAAAACTCCCCCAAAAAACACTTTAAATCTTAGGGAGAGAAACAGAGGAGGAATCCCTCTCCCAGGATGGACATGAGTACAAAAGATGTCATGTGTACAGAACAACATAAAAACGTACAACACAGTCAATCCATGGGATGGAAATGACACATTTGAGAGTAGTATAAATATATTTGAGAGCAGTAACAGCATCCTGCGATAAAGGCCCTCAAGGAAATGAAGAGGGTATTTCAATCAGGAAACAAGGAGGAGCTGAAGACTGTGCAGACAGAGCTGAGGTAGGGGAAGGGAAAAATAGATATCGGATAAAAATGCAGGATCAGTTGCAGCAGAAGATCAGTCTCATCAGGGTGTTCACCTGAACAATAAACTGGACTGGACAGACAACATGCACTTTACAAAAAGGGACAGGACACTGAGGTTTTTAGGACTGCATCGATCACTCCTGAGGACCTTTTTCGACTCTGTGGTGGCGTCAGCCATATTTTATGGAGTGGTCTGCTGGGGCAGCAGCATCGCGACTGCCGACAGGAAGAGACTGAACTGGACTGGTTAAGAAGGTGATGAGAAGAGAATGATGGTTAAGCTATCATCCCTGATGGACAACATCTACCACCCCATGCAGGACACTGTATCAGCACTGTGCAGCTCCTTCAGTAACCGGCTGCTTCAACTATGGTGTGTGAAGGACAGATACCACAGGTCCTTCCTTCCTGCAGCTGTCAGACTGCACAATCAATACTGCTCCCAGTAGACCACACATACCAAAACCTGACTATTCCTCATTCATGTATTCATTAATGTGCAATATAAATCCAATGTTTCCACTGTGCAATATTCATAATTTGTTCACTCCACAGTGCAATATTTAACAACCATTTAGTCCGGCTATGTTAGTTTTTGTTGTTTTTTTGTTTACATTTTTTACTTATTTATTATACCTTTGCTGTGTAACTACGTATTTATTATACTTCTTTCGATCTTGTTTTTCTACTTATGTCTTTTGTTTGTTTGTTTGTTTGCACTATCCACTCTGCTGCTGTAATCCTGCGAATATCCACACTGTGGGACTAATAAAGAATTATCTTAACTTATTTTATCATCCAAGGCAGGCCTGAGCTAGCCCGATCAAGAGTCACTGATAGTACAGGTCAGTAGCTTGTTTAATCTCATTATATTAATGGTTCAATACGTTACGTGACGTTAAGCTGCTTCAGATGTCAGTAGTTGACCACAATTGAGTGTATTTAAAAGCTGCAGCTGCTCTGTTTGTATAAACAGTGTCTTCAGACGTGAGCAGATAGAACAATACTGTCTCGCTCTAATAAACCGCTCACTCTTAAAAATAGACTCTGATGCTGCGAGACAGCTTAAAACCACATCAGTCCATTTTGAGAAATACAATAAACAGCCACACAGCTATGCTCAATGAATCCACATATTTCCTGCAAGCAAGTTTTATTTTTTATTAAGAGTATTCGCCACACTCCAACTAGTCGTATCACAAGTATAACATTTGAAACAGAAGTCCTCAAATGACACATATAACATACATTAATATCAAAATATTACATAAAATCTAAAATAAAATAAGGTGTAAACAGCATCTCTCCTTCAGTCAGACGTCTCTGCTCTCAGTGACCTGCACGACACACAGGATCAATATGAATTATGATTTAGAATATAAAAGGGGATCTATTGCAAAACATGTCCATCCTTACACGTTTTAGAACTAAAAATATTTTTGAATTCATACAAACATAATTATTGTGGGTTTAATGTAGATTACTTGTTACAAGAATTATTATTATTTTTGTAACTTCAAGTACAATAATTTCTCCTTCAGTTTCATACAGTTCTGTTGGCAATCGATTATATCAGTGCACACCAATGTATTGTGTTTAAATACTTTGTAAATCTTGCAAAAAGAATTAGTTTTTGTAATTAACGGTTTGACTAGCAGCCACAAGAAGTACTCTAAAAAGCTAAATATGGCAATTTGAGACGAGGTGCGCACTGGAGACCAGTGTGCTCTGATACTTACCTAATCAATGGTATAATAGAAGGTGTATGCATCTGTTGTACTTTGCTCGGGACCTGCTGAGGGAGTGTCGATGACTGGTGTCGCTGTAAAGCTGAATACCCCTGCTTCTGCAGTTGAAATAAATGAAATGCTTCAACCATGAATTTAACTTATAATACAGTATGTTATTGTAATTCAGTGGATGCTAAGTTAGGTCCCTCAGAGAGGAGATGAGTTGCAGTGAATTGACCTTTCTTGACTGTGTACTGAATAGGGAAGCTCAACCACACAGACCTCGTTGAGCCATCAATCTCAATGTGAACACAAAGGAGAGGAAATTTAACATCCAGGAGACAGAAACCTAGGGAGTGTAAATTGAGATAAAAGGCCCTTTTCCAGTCCAGAGTGTTGTGGCAATGCACCTGAAGCTGTTTGGAAAAATAAATTGAAGAGTTCTTTATAGTCCTATCTTAAAACAAATTCAAACAGTGCTTTCTTTTGCACATTAGTGTTGGCTAAGGAGAGCCTCCTCCATCAGAGTTCAGGCAGCACTGACACACTGAGGGTCCTACCTTTTTCTGGATGTGGTTTTCTCACCTGGTCTGTGCACAAGAAGCATGTAGCTATATAAATCAAACACCCAAGACTGACCTTTTGACATATTTGACTAGACCAGGCTGTCCTTTGCGGCTTCGTGTCACAAGCAATGTTGCTTGTGACACAAAAGCAACATTGGTTCAGAAAATACTGTTGGAAACAACAACCTGCAGGGTGGTGAACTTGCATACAAGCACTTTTTTTTTACATAGTTTATAAGCAGCATTCTAGGTTTGTTTGTGTAAAGTAAAGTACATGTGTAACTGATGTTTGCTCTGGTGTGAGAATACATGGCCCTCTGTGGATGAACAGTCCAGACACTGAAAAAAACACGCAAACACTCGATAGAATTTAAAGAGGTTGTAGATGTTGTTGCTGTATATACTTGTAGGGGGTTTGGTAGAGGTCATCAGGTTACTGTCATACATGACATTTTCTACTTTTTAGAACAGAAAGATATTAACAATTGCTGAAGAGATTACATTTGTGGAAAATTTTCGTCTTACTTAAGATAGCTTTGATGATGACAAGAATATTTACACGCTTTGTGTGCTTCACCTGCTTCCGTTTCCCCTGAGTTTGATCTTGGTGTTGACTCCGTGCAGACCAATTCTGGAGTACAGAAAAGAAAACTTCCATTACAATGTCATCATCAGGAAAAATGGAAAGCAAGCGCAACAGTAAAACATAAAAAAAATGTTCTCAATATTTTTCTTCTGTTTCAATATACTGTACCTCTGCGTTTTCCACATAGACAAAGTCCCGCCAGCAGCAGTGCCAATGGAAACATGACCACAGTGATCCACAGTAGTGAGAGATTTGGGGGGTGATGGTGGGAAGGTTGTGTCTCTTCATGAAGTAATAGAGGTTAATGTAAGAGCTTTGTGTTATAAATGTGTGATTCTTCTGCAGCAAGTGTTTAAAAATGGTTCATCATTCAGGGTATTTGTTGTGTCTCACCTTCGACAGTCAGCCAGCTCTCTGCTGACTCTCCCACACTACTGAGGATGCACTTGTAGAGTCCTTCATCAGACTTGGAGACATTGTGGATGGTCATGTTTCCCTCATAGCCGGTCCCTTTTAGGGTGCCATCTTTATAGAAATCAGCTATAAGGCCAGAGGACGCCATCTTGGTCCTGCAGCTCAACGTCACATCATATCCCTCCATCACAGGAAGAGCAGGACTCTCCAGGATCAGAGGACCAGCTGACAATAAGGGTTTTATCAGTTATTCAATGCTATTATTAATTCATGTAAAAAGAGAGCAAGGATATAAGGTTCTAATTTAGTGTATTAAAATACAAACATAGCATGATTTTTTTATCTCCATTAAGTCCCCTTTTAATATCCTAATGTAATGTACCACACATATCAATATTGTTACAGCATCTTTTAAATGGCAGACTATGTTGAATTTACATGAACAAAACCCAGAAATTACCATTATTATTTTTTCTTTGTTATTTTTGAATAAAATCATGTTTAACATACCACTAACATGGATACTGATATAATTACTTCTGTTTCCTCCTTTAGCTTCACACCAGTATTCTCCACTGTCCAATGAAAAGGCATTTTGAATAACACACGGCTCTCTTGAAGTCTCATAATCAGCGCAACATATTGTTTCAACTCCCATGATCCTCCTCATTACTCTCCACTCGGTGATGTCATCGAATCCCTCACAATCAAAGAAGATCGAGTCATATTCAAAGAGCTGGAGCCTGTTTGGAACTACACGAAGAAAAGCTGCATCTGAAAATAAGACGTTCATTTTCTCAGTAAAATATTTGCAGTTGTGGTAGAAATGAGTCATGCACTTGTCAGCAAATCAAATGAATGCACATTAAGCATATATGGACATAAATAACTTCTACTTACCAGATTTCTCTGCAGCCAGAAGCACCAGTACATTTATTACTGGTGACATAAAGGAAAATAGTAGATGCTTTTATTTGCACATACATTACGATATAAATGTTTAATAGTGGCAGATTAAGAGAGAGACAGACTCAGTACTCACACAGTCTGCAGAGAGCTGTGACATCCATGATGTCTTGCTGCTGACTGTCTGAGCATCAGACTGAATGACTGATGAATATTGTGTAGGTGGGAACTTCCTCTTCACAGATTATTTCTGGTGACTGAAAGGTTAGAAGGTTTGACTGTGTGTGCGACATAGAGATAATTTGAGAAAGTTATTAGAGTGTTTATATAGCATCAGGGAATCACAGGTTTACAGCACGAATTCACAAAGATTAACAACAACGAACACATTTAAATAATCAGGTAAAACTAGATATGTAGCAACAATCCATTTTGGAGCGGGTTAACCAGGCTATGTCCCTGTTCAAACAGATATTAATACTGTGAAAACTAATGCATCTTCTTTCATATCAATAAACATGGATCAACTTGTGTTGCTATGTGAAGCTCAGGGGATGAAAGCCTTGAACCAAGAAGCACAACTTAAATAGTTCACTTTTACTGTTAAAACTAGGCAGGCACATAAAACATCAAACATATCCAAAATGTTACCGGATGTAGTAGAACATTCTGGTTTTGTTGGCATACCACATTTGACATACTATGTATTAAGAACATAAATGTTTTTCTGGCATACTCAATAGTATGGTACTATTGGTATTGGAATTCCTTCTTAGTGACTCTTCCTCTCTTTTCCTCTCGGGTCAAAGACACACAAAAAAGACCCTCTTCTGCCCTCTGCAGTATATCAACCACACATCCATTTAATTACACAGAATGCTTTTTGATTCAACTTCCTTGTTTCGCCCATAACATGTTGATTTATGCTCTGCTGTTTTATATCTTGCCACTAGTTACCTTTTATGATCGACAATGTCAAAGTTCAGTTCCAACTGTTAATATGTAAGCAGTTGTAGTAATAAAGTAAATGAAACACAAAACTTGTGATTTTGTGTCATTTCACTCAAGAAAAAAGCCACGTTGAGAAACAATATACATGATCTGACAGTGTCATTCACTGTGATGTGTTGGAACTGTATGGGTGGGGTTGTCATTCATGTATTTATGTACATGTATGTATTTTTTTAATTCAGAATGTTGTGGTGGGCACCATGCAGTTGCTGCAACTCCACTAAAGGAGTTCTGATGTTGGTACACAATATAAATGTAAAAAGACACTCTTTGAAAGATAATGACAGGCACTCATCCAGACATGCTCCTCGTGTCAGCCAACTTAAAGACTGCAAACACAGCCACCCACACACACACACACACACACACCACAGACTTACAGTTGGTCAAAGTACACATTTGGTCCTGCAACGTAGGCGATTCTTCGAGACACAAGGTATGTCAATTTTAAACAAAAAAAAGGACTTAAGCAACATTTACCCTAACTTTTCATTGAAATTACAAATGACCTACTTTCAGAATAACAGAATAAGAGCACATCTACAATCAATCGACAACACTTTTTATTTCTAAACAGTTATTAGAGTCAATATGTACAGTCAGTACTTTCAAATTTAGACTAAACTAATGATCTTCATAGAGTGTATTTGAATTTAAGTTTTGAATCCTGTTTTTGACAACCTAGCTTGTATATCAAGCTTTGTTTCCCAAGTGTATGTCTGTGCTTAGGTTAGCACATGACACCATAGTGACTACCAATACTTCCTTCTCATGCCATAGTAAAATGTATTAAAACCAATGTCTACTATGGAAAGCTCTGGCTATGATCAACACTGCAGTGATGAAAAATCTGTTATTTATAATCTATGCTATTTATAGTATTAGCAAAAATATTTAAAGCTATTCAAATATGGATCGATAACTGTGCAAACTGCCTTGAGCTTTATAAGACTGATTGTTAAAATATACTGTCAAAATATACTGTCAAGTTATTTTTCAATTGTTTATTTTAGTTTTCAGGATGTTTCACCACTGGGAAAGAGGAGCCATTAAATCTCACCTCAAAGCTGTCAATACTTTGGTTTTTTATCACACTGCTGTCTTCCTTCTCCTCACACACTTTTGTGGAGGTAAGTTACGTACAAAAAACTGGAACTGTTTAAAGGTAAAAGGTCACAATTTAAGTTAAGTAAAATAAGTGAAACCAAATCAGTTATACTGGAGCCAAACTTAATATCATGAACATTTATAGTAGTTGGTGCAATAACTATCCGCTCTCTCAGGCTTTGACATAGCCCCGATATGTTTGCAAGGGTTTAGGGATGTGCTACAGACTTTAGCGTGGGGCTTTGGTACCCCTAATCTGGGTGAGGTGTCTTTGCGTAAAAGTTAATGCTCAATAGACGTTGAATTGTAAAGAAAATGACCTGATGTGTTAAATCTCAGCAGGTGGAACATAACATCTAAAAGTATTTTTAAAGCCCTAAACATTCTAAATTCTTCCATTTGTCTCTGAGCTCTAGCAAGCAGTGTGTGCTCCCAAGAACAATCGTCCTTCCATCCTTCATGGTGGCAGCACGCTAAGTATGGTTGTCCAGATGTCCTTTTCCTCAGCAACATCTTCCAATTCCTCCTGGGAGATCCCAAAGCATTCCCAAATTGCATAAAATATGCTGTATAATCTCTACACTGTGTCCTGGGTCTAACCTGGGGTCCCCCACCAGTTTGAGGTGCCCGAAAGCCTTCATCCAGCAGGAATACTGATCAGATGCCTGATCTACCTCAACTGGCACCTCTTGACACCAAGAAGCAGCGGCTCTACTCAGATCTCTGAAGTCCTTACTCTGAGATCTCATTCTTTTGGTGACTACCCAAAGCTCATGTACATGGGTGAAGGTTAAAACGTAGATTGACTGGTAAATTAACAGAACTTCATCTTCAGGCTCAGTCCCTTCTTCATCACAATGATCTGGGACAATACCCGGATTATAGCTGATGCTGTGAGAGGCTAAAAGAGTGATTCACGGACCCCGGACGAATCGGAATAGTGAGATCCGGGTGGGGAGCGTGCCGGTCTGGAGCATGGCCCCTGTCTCATGGGGCCTGGTCGGGTACAGGCTGAGAGAATCCCATTGAGTCTTTGCCACCTGCAGGGGATATAGGCATTGGGGTAGGGTGAGGACTTAGGCGTACCACCCTTTGAACCGTAAACTAGTTCAGCCACCAAGACAGTTTGGAAGCTATACCCCAAAACCAAATTTACTCAAATGTTCTATTGATGAATTATAAATGTATTAAGAGCACAATCATTTTATATAGTGAAACAAGAAAAGGAAGCCACACGAAGGGAAATACGCAGCAGTTAAAACTACTTTTGTCTCTTCCTCAGGTCAGTCTCAGATGGTCGGCCCTTCCAAGCCAATACTCACAATGGTTAGTGATGACATCATGTTGCCATGTCACCTGGAACCTGCCACTGATGTTGTTGCTAAGACGCTGGAGTGGTCGAGACTGGACCTCAACCCCAGGTTTGTCCATGTGAGGCGTGATGGTGTGGAGCTTTTGGTTAATCAGAACCCATCATTCGTGGGAAGAACTTCAGTGGCAACTGACAGTCTGAAACATGGAGACATTTCACTGAAACTCTCCAAAGTCAAACTCTCTGATGAGGGAAAATACAGATGCCACATTCCAACACTGGGTACATCTGTGGTTGATCTTGTTGTTGGTAAGATATTATTTAATAGTCTTATCTGAACTTCTGTTTATTAAATCAGCAATGTGATTTTGGTTACAGTGATAACATTTAATACAATGAATATTGTCCTCTCTTTTCTCATTAGGTGCTCTTTCCTCCCCTGTTGTTATCATAGCAGAGATTGATAAAGCCATCAGAAGAGTGGTGTTACAGTGTGAGTCTAGAGGCTGGTATCCAGAGCCGGAGGTGTTGTGGCTGGACGGTGAGGGAAACCTCCTCTCTGCTGGACCTACAGAGACAATCAGAGGTCCTGATCACCTCTATACTGTCAGCAGCAGAGTGACTGTGGAGAAGAGACACAGCAACAGCTTCACCTGTAGAGTCCAACAAAGGAACATCAACCAGACCAGAGAGACACAAATCGGAATTCTAGGTGAAAAAGTTGTTTTCTTTCTTTAAAGTCATCTTGTATACAAATGTCATGTTGTTTCTTTTGTTTGTCATTTCAGATGATGTATTCATGACCACGTCTTCTTCTGGTGTTCGTATTACGGTGGTCTTAGCTGTTTGCTTCCTGATTTCCTGCATTTCTGTAGCTTTCTTTATTTTTGGGAAACAAAGACAAAACAAAAGCCGTGAGTTACAAACTTTAACGTATTTCTAAATGTCAATAACTATCACACTTTATTGACTGTTGTAGCACAGGTCCTTCCAGAATTCCTGGGTATGATGTGATCACTGCATTACCAACAAACACAATTTTGTCTATTTTATGCTAAACTTTGTACGTTGCAATTTTCCTCATGGCAGACAAAATGAGTTTTAGTACAATAATGAATAAACAGGTTTTAAAAATAGGACCTACATCTTTTTGTTTGTACAGGTTATAATTTGACCACCAGCTTTTATCTCAGAATTTAGTTCTGTTTTGGTTTTTGCACCATTTCTCCTCAGTTGTCCTCCTCTGTTTGTATACAGATAGCAAGATGGACTGTGACAATGAAACTAAAGATGGAACCGGAGAAAAATATCCACTTGTCGAAAGATGTACGAAAACAAAGGATTTGGATGATGAAATGTTACAGGATAAAGAGGAAGAAAAGAAAGACATTCTACATGTGATTTCAGTTTTGATGGAACAGGAGAAAGAATTGAAAATCTCCAGAGAAAAAGACATGTCACTGCTGAGGGAGGTGGAGCTAGAGAGGGAGAAGAATGAAAAGAAACTTGAGTTAGTAAATATAAAATACTCATGGAACAAAGGTGACAAAAAGTCAAGTCTATCAAAGATCAAACATGACCTGGACAACAAAAATACGAAATATCATAACCGTTTAAAGACCACACAGGAAATACAACATAAAACAGATGAAATAATGAAAATAATGAAAGAAAGGATGAAGAAAGTAGAAAACCAGATTGAGCAATTTCAGAAACAACATGAGGAGACAAAGTGTGACAGAAGAGATTCAGTTGAACCTTCAGTCAGAGCAATAGAAGAAAAAATACTAATTCATTAACATCAACAAACATTCCTAAAATATAAGGAGAGTTAATCACAGACTGTAATACTTTTGACAACACTTTAATTTCAATATGATTAGTTAGATTGTGAAAAAAAAAAAAATTTTGTATCATTGATCCCAATTGTATAATTGTGATGATTCTTTGTTATTCCATGGCGAGGATGTTCTTCACTAAATACAATCTGCACATTGTTATTGAAATATATTTTGTTCTGTAATTAAATTAGTAATCATGTTGTACTGGTCTTTTTATTTTTATTTTTACAAATGATGCAAAATCTCTTCAAATACCCTGAGTTACTTATTTTATTCCCGGATCTTCAGATTTCTGTATAATTTTTATTGCAACTGAAAATGTCTTAAAATATAGTAGTAGTTAAAATAAATGTTTGCTTTTCAATTGTGTTAACTGAAAAAATGTATTATAATATCTATCTTCATAATTTCTCTTAATTTGTTTTAGTTATTGACTGATCTTTTGTATTTAGTGTTGCACTAGATGTCATGTGTGGATCATATTGTTTCCACAACCTGTATATGAAAAATGTATTATTTTATATTGTATGGACATTGGCCTTTGGAGGACAACATTGTCCAATAAATGCTCGCACACTAGAGGTGGTTTCTTGGAATGGGGACAGCTGCTTACATCACAAAAAACACTAGATAAGGAATATGGCAACATATTCATCCTGCACACACGTAACTGGAAGAAGCTCTGATAACCAATTTTATCTTAACAAAACTCAACAAAACTCAATTCCAACATCAAGCAACTAAATGCTTACATAGCAAAACCCTGCTAATGGTGCATGTAGTAATTTTGTTACTTCTTGCTGACAAAAATGTCACTATTAAAACTAAGACTGCACAGATTGCAACAATAAGTCTCATCACTTGACCAGCAGAACTCAATAAACTAGCAGCCGAAGAATACGAAAAACAACTTATATAGCCATAATCATAAATCATGTCTTACCTTTGCAGCTTTGTGATCCAACTTTGGGTCCAGGGCATATCAATGCTGCTAATAGCCACTCAAATGTTCTATTACAAGGTGAATAGCAGGGTCAATATCACTATAAAGTGCCTTTGGTGTCCTCATCAGAATCACTCAGTCATCATGAAAATGTAGCAGAATAATGAAACTCTGAGGTTTTATTATAAATGGCCAAACATTTACACACATATCAGTACAATGATAAGTCTCTTGAAATGTGTTTCCTTCATTTTATACAGTTTTTTTTCATTGGATGTACGTGATTTTGGCATGTCCCACACACTGCTCTGCTAACTACAGTTTGCGTAATAAGTGGTTAAATGATACTAAATCCCCCAAAAATGTATATGGTTTTATTGTCCAAAACAAGCTATTTGATAAAACGAGTCATTTTGATCATGTATAGTCTATTTTCATAATCATATTGAACATTTTGCATGTGTCCCTGAAATTGCTGTCCACCCTGTCATTATGGGGTAATTGCCCCTTTAAGAAACCCTCTGATGTTTTCAGTTACATTACTACCACCATTTTGTCTTTCTTCATTGGAGGCTGAAACAGTGGCTAGTTGCAGAGTAAGTATTTACACTTATATTTCGTAATTTTCATCATATTATGTGTGTAGTTGGATGTTGTCAAGCTTAACATGTCCACTCTGTCGTAGTGAAATATCAATTAATATAAAAACCTTTCAGAAATTTGAAAGATATTTGTTAAACAGTACACAGTCACCTTGCTAATTGATTCATGTTGCTAACTGAAGGTCCACCATGTGCTCATTAAATGCTAACATTAGCCAAAAATGTCCACCATGTCATTGTCCACCCTATCATCAAGCCTTCCATGACAGGGTGGACATGGTTCGTGACAGGAAGGACATGTGCGTAGTTTATGCCACAAGCTGATAATGTTACACATATTACAACAGTTATTACACACATTTTATAACAGTACATGCTATACATAGTAGGAGTGGACAATATGGACTTTTTTGGCGGTATCAGCAACCCTAGTTTGATAAGGCAAGCCTAGTTAACCTGGACCGCCAATTAGTGTGTAAGGGAACATTTTGAAGTGTCTTTTTCAAGGAATGAGCTCAAAAGGAGCTGAGATAGCAAGGAGATATCGGGAACGTCGTGATGCTGACCCGGACAGAAGAAGAAAGTACCTTGAGAAAGAGAGGGACAAATGGAATAAAGACAGAGAGACTGGAAAGAAGAAGGGTGTCAATGAGCTCAGTGAGAGAGAGAAGAGGGCAAAAAGAAAGAAATGGAGAGAGGCAAAGAGTCAAGCCAGAGCCAGAAACAGGGCCAGTGCTTTGCTACAGTCAGAGACACCACCCAACTCCCCTGCAGCTCCTGAAAATCAGCCTGAGCCAGGGCCCTCCAGGTTAGATTATTGGAAGATTAGCTAATAAGACTTATTAAAAAGTTTAGATTTATTTGAAGGACAATTATCAACTGTTTATGTCCCCATAAAATGACGTATTGATAACTAACTCGCTAAAATCTTACTAAAAATCCTTACAAGTATTTTGTGTTTCAGGCAACGGCGTCAAGGGGAAAGCATTCGAAGAAGTTCGAAGAGGAAACTGAAAAATCAGATAGAAATATTGGAGGCACAGCTCGCAAAAGAGAAAACTAAAACTGAGAAATATAAGAAGAGGTTCCATAGGGCCAAGAAAGAAAGTCTCAAGACACTCAAGACAACCGAGAACCATGGGGAAATCACCACGTGCAAAAGTCAATGCTCTGTTGGGACGTCTAAAAGTGAATTCACCCATCAAAAGAGCTCTTCTTTTCCATACATCCATGATTGAAGATATTAGAAGAAAATATGAAAATGCGAAAACAAACAGAGAGAAGCAATTGATAGCAAAAGTGGTCTGTGGAAACATTCTGAAGAAGTACAAGCTCCAAAAGCATGCCCAGACTGCTTTTGGCTGCTCTAAAAAGAGAGCAAAGTATCCTGTGGATCTTACCTACTGTGGGAGGAGGTGCGTCAGTCGAAATGAGATTAAGAAGAACGTTACATCGTTTTTTCTTCGAGATGATGTTAGTCGAATGACGACTGGCCGCAAACAAACAGTCACACGGCTGAAGAAAAAGATGCAGAAGAGGTTGCTTACTCATACAATGAAGAACTTGCATAGGAGGTTTCTCTCTGAGCACATTGGCCATGTGTCATACACCTCCTTTTGCCGTCTCAGACCCTTTTGGGTGGTAACCCCCTCTTCCTCTGACCGTGACACATGTCTCTGCAAAAAACATGAGAACTTGCAATTCATGGCCAATGCCTTGCAGAGCCAAGGGTTGCTGTCCTCAAAAAACATTGAGGAAATGTCTGAAGCAACCATGTGTGACCCGAAAGCCAAGGTCTGTGCTTACGGTGAGTGCAGTGAATGCCTCCTAACTTGTCACCCGATGCTGAAAACTCCTGGGGAAGAGAACATTTGTTTATCGCAGTGGATGACAGAGAAGATCACGAAGGATGAGAAGGTGTCAACAATCACAGTGAAAAGGAAGATAACAACAACGGAGCATGACCTTAACGCAGATTTCCAGGAGAGGCTTCTCCATTTTAGGCGCCATGTCTTCAACATTAAATGGCAGTTTGATGCCTACAAGGAGCTCAGGAGGAGCCTGACGCACAACGAGTCTATCTTGCATATAGATTTTAGCGAAAATTACTCATGCAAGTACAGCAAAGAAATACAATCTGTGCATTTTGGAGGCTCACACCAGCAGGCCAGTCTGCACACTGGAGTGCTCTACACTGCTGGTGAACAAGCGCCGCACACCTTCTGCTCCATATCACCCTCCAGAAGACACGACCCTGTGGCCATCTGGGCCCACCTTGATCCAGTTCTGAAGGTAGTGAGAGAGCGACACCCTCAAGTCAGCATACTTCATTTTTTCAGCGACGGGCCTGCAACGCAGTATCGACAAAAGGGAAATTTCTTCTACCTCTCAACGGAACCCTACAAGTATGGCTTCAAAGAAATAACGTGGAATTTCTTTGAGGCTAGTCATGGGAAGGGGGCACCAGACGGTGTGGGTGGGGCCCTCAAGAGGTCAGCAGACCGGATTGTGGCCCATGGAGGAGACATCCCTGATGCCCAGAGCTTGTATGACAAGCTCTGACATTTTTTTTTTACATAATTTCCGTTAGATCTATTGCATTTATTAGGCCATTCAATGACATTTCACAACGTGTCCACCCTGTCATGCCCAAGGTCCACCCTGTCATGTCATTGTCCACCCTGTAATTTTCATGTTTTATGAAAATAAACTAATTATTTTCACAAGTTAGCAAAACCCTTTGTGTGATTCCTTTATAAACAAATGAGGGCCAAATAAGATTGTTTGAAAGTTTGACCAGATATCTTTGTTGTTAGATTTTATTTAGAAAAGAAAGTGCAACTCTCGCAGATTTTATAGAGAAACAAATAGTTTGCCATAATTTCATTATTATCCAAATATTTTTCCCATTAACTAAAATATATTGTTGAGAAAGGGACTAAATAGCTTTCTGAAAATGTACATTTTATAATCACTACGTAATTACAATGTATTTACTCTACTTTGAATTTGTCCATGACAGGGTGGACATATTTTGCTGTTTGCATGTACATTATCTGCTTGCAGTTAATTTATAAAAAGTGTTGGAGCTTGACCAACATGCATTTCTAACAGCATAACATTTACTTAATACAATGAATATGAAGTTCAATGGAAAATCTCAGGGTTTTTTTTGGAAATGGGGAAGTCTCAAAGGCACCTTATGGTGATATTGACTCAGCAATGGTGATAAAGGATTTCCTTTCAGGCGACTTTTAGAGATTTTAAAAGGTTGAGAGACCAGACTGCGTTAAGACTTCTGCAGGTCTTATGGTTATCGAAATAATGTATTTATGGTTTTCGAAATAATGTGATTAGGGCACTCCACATGGATGTGTCGAGAAGGCTATTCCTTAAGGATTCCAGAAAAATCTCCAAAAGGGATGACGGGGGAATCAATCTGGATCCGGTGCTTTTCCAGAACTTTTTCCCCTAGCCATTGTAGCAGTAGGACTGTTTCAGCAGCATCCTTGTTAGCTGACAGTTCGTTATATTGTGAACAATGTAGGAGTTATTTTGCATGTGCAACTATAAAGCTAGTCTTGCTTTGGTAAATATCTGTTTCAAGTCGTTTTAAAAACAAGTTGCGCACTCTTTTTTAAACTTGAAATTAAAATGGATTAAAACCAACAAGACTCAGTGAGATCTCTGATCAGTTCTTAGTGCATTAATGAAAGAGGGTCAACAGAAGGAAAACATTTAACCCACAAGCTTCAGATAAAAAAGCAATGCGTCTAAAAGCTGAGTCACTTTGATTGACAGAAATCATCTCAGTTCCACACAGATATGAATTAGGACAGGTTTCAGTGTGTTGAAACACCTGTTTAACCTCATCAATAACCATTATATGTTACAAGTATCACATAACCTCCCGAAGGACCCATGTGAGCTCCTCAGAGAGCACTGAAACATTCTAAAGGAACACTAAAAACACTTCAATAACCTAAAAATCAGCCTTGAAAAACACTGGGAGAGGTTTCAGTCTGTAAACTTTTTTTCTCGAAAAGTTGATGAAGTTGAACTTTCTGCAGCATCAGTCTAATATTTTCACTTTCTCTGCTTCTCTGTGTTGATCAGACCTTCAGATGAAACAGTAGTGAAGGATGCCAACAGCCAACATAGGAATGAGGGTTCAAACTAAGTCCACCTGTTGTGAACATTTGTGGCTTGAAAGTGGACATGCCAAATGATGTGCTATGTTATCAATTTTAAAACTACATTTTGATTGGTGTTGCGTTTAAGTTACTTGGAAACAAAAACACACCAGTTTTGATCATGTGATGTGATCAACTTAAGTGTTAAGGTGTATGAACAGTCATGTCTTACTGATGGCTCAGAGTAAGTCACCTTCTCTGGGCATTCAGAAGTCCGATGTTCAAATTCCTGGGTCTTTATGTACAGTTGTGGTCAAAAGTTTACATACACTTGTAAAGAACATAATGTCATGGCTCTCTTGAGTTTCCCCGTCATTTCTACAACTCTGATTTTTCTCTGATAGAGTGATTGGAACAGATACTTCTTTGTCACAAAAAACATTCATGAAGTTTGGTTCTTTCATGACTTTATTATGGGTTAACAGAAAAAGTGATCAAATCTGCTGGGTCAAAAATATACATACAGCAGTGCTAATATTTGGTTACATGTCCCTTGGCCATTTTCACTTCAATTAGGCGCTTTTGGTAGCCATCCACAAGCTTCTGGCAAGCTTCTTGTTGAATCTTTGACCACTCCTCTTGACAGAATTGGTGCAGTTCAGTTAAATTTGATGGCTTTCTGACATGGACTTGTTTCTTCAGCATTGTCCACATGTTCTCAATGGGATTTAAGTCAGGACTTTGGGAAGGCCATTCTAAAACCCTAATTCTAGCCTGATTTAGCCATTCCATTACCACTTTTGATGTGTGTTTGGGGTCATTGTCCTGTCGGAACACCCAACTGCGCCCAAGACCCAACCTTCGGGCTGATGATTTTAGGTTATCTTGAAGAATTTGAAGGTAATCCTCCTTCTTCATTATCCCATTTACTCTCTGTAAAGCACCAGTTCCATTGGCAGCAAAACAGCCCCACAGCATAATACTACCACCACCGTGCTTGACGGTAGGCATGGTGTTCTTGGGGTTAAAGGCCTCACCTTTTCTCCTCCAAACATATTGCTGGGCATTGTGGCCAAACAGCTCGATTTTTGTTTCGTCTGACCACAGAACTTTCCTCCAGAAGGTCTTATCTTTGTCCACGTGATCAGCAGCAAACTTCAGTCGAGCCTTAAGGTGCCGCTTTTGGAGCAAGGGCTTCCTTCTTGCACGGCAGCCTCTCAGTCCATGGAGATGCAAAACACGCTTGACTGTGGACACTGACACCTGTGTTCCAGCAGCTTCTAATTCTTGGCAGATCTGCTTTTTGGTGGTTCTCGGTTGACTCTTCACCCTCCTGACCAATTTTCTCTCAGCAGCAGGTGATAGCTTGCGTTTTCTTCCTGATCGTGGCAGTGACAAAACAGTGCCATGCACTTTATACTTACAAACAATTGTTTGCACTGTTGCTCTTGGGACCTGCAGCTGCTTTGAAATGTCTCCAAGTGACTTTCCTGACTTGTTCAAGTCAATGATTCGCTTTTTCAGATCCATGCTGAGCTCCTTTGACTTTCCCATTGTAGCGTTTGTGGGCGTTTGTATCCAATGAGCCCTATTTAAATGGCCTCAGAGAAGTCACCAGCTGTAGTCACTCATAATCACTCACAAGAAGTTAAGAGGCCATGCTATGAAGCTCATTTCATTGACACAACTTTCTAAGTCACCAAAATTGCTAATTCATGTTGCTGTATGTATATTTTTGACCCAGCAGATTTTGTCACTTTTTCTGTTAACCCATAATAAAGTCATGAAAGAACCATGTGTGACAAAGAAGTATCTGTTCCAATCACTCTATCAGAGAAAAATCAGAGTTGTAGAAATAACTGGAAACTCAAGAGAGCCATGACATTATGTTCTTTACAAGTGTATGTAAACTTTTGACCACAACTGTATCAACAATCTTTGAACAAATTTTACCAAAATCTTTGACAATGAATCCAAACTGCAGGGTGTAAGTTTTCTGACTTCCTCTGCCTTTTGCTTGAGAGGTTAGTTTGGCTCCCTGGTCTAAGAGCTGGTGGACTTGGTTGGAGAGGTCATCAGGAAACTACCTGCACATGGGTAGATGCTCTTTCTGTCAATCTGTTTTCAACTCTTGTGGTCTAAAAGGTGACATACCATATGTGTTTCTACTTTATCAATTACAAACTAAACATTTTAATTGTTGTAGCGTTTTAACTCTAAAGAGACAAAAATATACCAGTTCTGAGCATGTGATGCCATTGCCTCAAGTTGTAAGTAGGTGTGCTTAAAAAAACAATTGACTAGTGGTTGCAGTCAATTAGTCACCTCTAGAATATGGAGACTCATTGTACAAATCCCCATCCGGCCAAGTTCTATTAGCTCACAATTTAGCACTTCATGCAAGTGATATGTTTTCATGTGCCAATTGTCAATCTGCTTTGACCCGGATCATTACCACTTGCTGCTGTATTTAACATCAAATTTGCATCTCAATTGAAAATGTATGAAATAAGGTATTTGCCTGTGAAGCTAGCTAGCTTGAAGCATGCTAGCTCCACCTGCTGGGCACACATGGACTTACCCCTTCTCTGTTTCCTCCTTGTTGGTTGATGTTAGAAATTCAGAAATTCGCTGGATGAAATTGACAAGAAATTGCAACGAACGCCGTTTGCGCAAGCGTCAAATGAAACCACTCATACCAATTACTCCTATGTGACATACCTGTGGCGGGCTTGAACCCAAAATCCCCTAAATCTGTGACAATGAATCTAAAAAGCAGGGTTGAAGTTTTGTGACCTCCTTTTCTCTGTCTTTTGCTTGTGAGGTTGGTTTGGCTTCCTGGCCTAAGAGCTGCTAGACTGGGTTGGGGAGGTTATGAGGAAACTACCTGGACATGGGTAGATGCTTTTCTGCCAATCTGTTTTCAACTCTTGTAGTCTAAAAGAGTACATGCCATGTGCGTTTCTACTTTACCAATGACAAACTACATTTTTTTGTTGTTGTAGGGTTTTAACTCTGAAGAGGTTCAAATCCCCATCTGGCCAAGTTCTTTTAGCTCACAATTTAGCACTTCATGCATGTGGGTATATTTTCAAGTGCTCATTTTCAATCTGCTTGGACCCAGATCATTGGCACTTGGTGCTGTATTTAACATCAAATTTGCATCTTAATTAAAAATGTCCGCTGCTGTAGGATACAAATTAAAGTAGAGCAAGCTGCAATGCCATTTTGTAAGCTTTAACCTTCATTTAAAATAAAAGAATTTGCCCATAAAGCTAGCTAGCTCCACCTGCTGGGCACACAAGGACTTAGCGGTTCTCTGATCCCTCCATGCTGGTCGATGTTGGAAATTTAGAAATTCGCAAGTTGAAGTTGACGAGTAATTGCGACAAATTGCGTTCGCGCAAGCCAGAAAGGAAACCACTCATTCACTTATCCCAATAACTCCTGTCACTTACCTGTTGCAGGGGTTGAACCCACGTTCCTACCTTGGCTGTCAGCGTCCTTCCCCACTGTTCCATCCACAGGCCAGATCACCGCAGAGAAAATAAGAGCATTAGACTGATGCTGCAGAAAGTTCACCTTCCCCAACCTTCAGAGAAACAAAGTGTATGGACTGAAACCTCTTCCAGGGTTTTTCAAGGCTTTTGTATGGGTTCTTTAGGTGTTTCTTGTGTTCCTGTAAGATGTGTCAGTGCTCACTAAGGAGCTCACAAGGGTCCTTAGGGAGTAAATGTGGGCCTTCAAGATGTAGTGGTTATTGATGGTTTCAAGAGGTCTATCAAAACACTGAGACCTGTCCTCATTTGTATGTGTGGGACTGAGTTGATTTCTGACAATTTAAGTAGCTCAGCTTTTAGAGGCAAAGCTTTTTTGCCTGAAGCTTGCTTTTCTACTTTAACCATTCTAAACAAAATTTTATAATTATTGTTGTGTTTTAATTTAACAATGATAAAAAAATATCCCAGTTCTGAGCATGTGATGCCATGGCCTCGAGTTGTAAGTAGGTGTGCTTAACAACCAAGGTTGACTGTTGGTGAAGTCAATAAGTCACCTCTTTGAGAATATGGATAGTCATGGTTCAAATCCCCATCTGGCCAAGTTCTTTTAGCTCACAATTTAGCAATTCATGCATGTGGTATGTTTTCAAGTGCTAATCATTGCCACTTGCTGCTGTTTTTAACATCAAATTAGCATCTTAATTAAAAATGTATGAAAAAAAGGTTATTGCCCGTGAAGCTTGCTAGCTTGCTAAGCTAGCTAGCGCCACCTGCTGGGCACATATAGACTTACCGTACTTTGTTCCCTCTGTGTTGGTCGATGTTAGAAATTCGCTAGTTGAAATTGACGAGAAATTGCAACGAACGTTTGCGCAAGCGACAAATGAAACCACTCATCCCAATTACTCCTATGTGACGTACCTGTGGCAGGGCTTGAACCCAAAACCCTTGACAATGAATCCAAAAAGCAGGGTTGAAGTTCTGTGACCTCTCTGCCTTCTGTTTGTGAGGTTGGTTTGGCTTCCTGGTAAAGGGACTGGTGGGCTGGGTTGGAGAGGTCATGCGGAAACTACCTGCACATGGGTAAATGCATTTTCTGCCAAAGTGTTTTCAACTCTTGTGGTCTAAAACATGACATGCTACTTTACCAATTACAAACTAAATTTTTAAATTGTTGGAGTGTTTTAACTCCAAAGAGGCAAAAATATCCCAGTTCTGAGCATGTGTTGCCATTGCCTCAAGTTGTGAGAAGGTATACACAAAGCCATGTTTGACGGTTGGTGCAGTCAATAAGTCACTATTAGTCACTCCTCTAGAACATGGATAGTTTTGGTTCAAATCCCCATCTGGCCAAGTTCTTTTAGCTCACAATTTAGCACGTCATGCATGTGGGTATATTTTCAAGTGCTCATTTTCAATCTGCTTGGACCCAGATCATTGGCACTTGCTGCTGTATTTAACGTCAAATTTGCATCTTAATTAAAAACTTCCGCTCCTGTAGGATACAAATTAAAGTGGAGCAAGCTGCAATGTCATTTTGTAAATTTCAACCTTCATTTAAAATAAAAAAAATTGCCCATGAAGCTAGCTAGCTAGCTCCACCTGCTGGGCACACATGGACCTACCCGTTCTCTGATCCCTCCGTGCTGGTCGATGTTGGAAATTTTGAAATTTGCAAGTTGAAATTGATGAGAAATTGCAACAAACGGCATTAGCTCAAGCAAGAAATGAAACCACTCATTCACCCATCCCAATCACTCCTATGTCACTTACCTGTGGCAGGGGTTGAACCAGCATTCCTACATTGGTTGTTAGTGTCCTTCCCCACTGTACCATCCACAGGTCCGATCAACACAAAGAAGTAAGAACATTAGACTGATGCTGCAAAAAATGTACGTTAATCAACCTGTAGAGAAACAAAGTTTACTGAAACCTCTTCCAGTCTTTTTCAAGGCTGATCTATGTTTTCTTTAGGTGTTTGTTGTGTTGATAATTTTGTAGATAATTAATGGTGTGTAAATCAAAGGTTTTTCGATATACATAGTATGTATATGAACAACAAATTAACAGCAAGAAAAACTACTCATCATACTGATTCAAATATCTATAACATCCATTATATCGTGCTGCTGACTGTCTGTGCAGCATCACAGAACAGATAAATATAATATGGGTCACAACCACTTCCTGTGTAGTTTGTTAGTGTTGATGTAATGAACTGGAGGCAACCTCCGGTTTTTAAGAGTAAAGCCAATGCAGAAGTGTTTAAAACCTGCATTCTTTCTAATGTCCATCAGGGTCACCAAATATGGTCACTTCTGTTCACTTATTACAAAAAGTCAAGATGGTGACAGCCATAATCCAAGATGGCAATGGCAAAAATGGCGAACTCAAGTCTTTAAAAACGAAAGTCCACAAACCAATGGGTGACATCACAATGACTATGTTTACTTCTTATGGGAAGATAGCTGGCTTGCTAAGATAGCTAGCTCAATATTTAGGGCTTACATGGACTTACCTGTTCCCTCCTTGCTGGTGGAAATTCAAAAATTTAAATTTAGGTGAAATCGCAATGTTTTACATTTCAAGTGTTCATTGTTCAGGACAGAGAAATTATAATAAAAACAATAAAAATAACTTTATTTACATAGTACCTCCCAAGTCATGTTTACTTATATAAAAAACTACACGTATTTATTTAAACGTTACCAGTAAGCTAACGTTAAAATGTTTGATGATGACGCAACGGTTACCTTACAGTTAACGCCAGCTAACCAGTCTGCAGCCGACGTTTGCATTTACAGTGAGTAAGCTGACGATGACTTTACGCCAACTAGGAGAAATCAAAAACTCTGCAACAGCTCAAATCAACCACTTATTTAGTTACTTATTCCCGTTCATCCCATCTGGGTATTAAGGCTTAACCGAGATCTCTCCATCACATGATGGTCCTGCATCACTTGCAAAGTCAATTGAACAGATAACAGTGATAACAAAAACAGCCCAAATGCCCCAGTGAGCATTTTTCCGTTGAAAAGACGTTTAAAAGACGTCTACGTTCACCGTTGAAAAGACATTCAAAATTGGTTCAAAAGTGAAAGTTTTTTCGCCGACTATTCATAGACGTTGATTCAACGTTCACGTTCAGACCAGATTTTTCCGGGATTTGCAATACTACAATTTTCGTCCTCTACATTGTGCTAATAGTAGTAAATCATCATTTCAGAGGCTTAATAAGAAACCACATCCACATTTATCAGTTGAAAGACAATATTGCAAATCCCGGTGAAATCTGGTCTAAACGTGATTGTTTAATCAACGTCTATAAAAAGTCGGCGAAAACAACTTTCACTTTTGAACCAATTCTGAACGTCTTTTCAACGTCACCGTGTTTTAAACGTCTAAATGCTCACGGTTCAATATGTAGTAACTAAACACTTACTCATATCACACATCATCAGTTTCCACTTACAGGACAAAGACCAAGTGACACAGGAAACAATTAATTTGTGTTTATTAAGCAACAATATAGTTAAATATCAAACAATACTCTTCATATACAACCATAGTCTCTGTCCTTTAAATGTCGTCAAGGCCACACAGGAGCCGGTTTCAGAAGGTCTGCAATATTTTCAAGGTGGACGTCTGTAAATAAAACAAGTATTAGAAAAACATTTTCACTTTTAGACCAGTTTTGAACGCCTTTTAAACGTAAAGATGCGACTTGGATATTACACAGTATAATTACTTTATGTTCTTTGTATATTGCTTTAAGCCAAACAATGTTTTGACCGTCTTCTTATTTGCACATTACTTTGTTTTACTCACGTCATCCACATTTAAACTGTGTACAGCCCCACGCGCTCTGCGTGATATACTATTATTAGCACAATGTAGAGGACGAAGAATTTTAGTATTGTAAATCCCATTGAAAACTGGTCTAAACGTGAACGTTTAATTAACGTCTAGAAATGGTCGGCAAAAAAACGTTCACTTTTGAACCAATTTTGAACGCCTTTTCAACGGTGGACGTAGACGTCTTTTAAACGTCTTTTCAACTATAAAATGCTCGCTGAGCCAAGTCACGTTTGATCGTATTTATGTTAACGCTACCAGTAAGTTAACGTTAAAATGTGTGATAATGACAGCTCAAATCATATTACTAATGTTAACCACTTATTTATTTCTCTTCCCAATTTTAAGATGCACCAGCCACCTGTTTAGCTCTTTGAGGGCTTAATGCAAAATCTTGTTTTTTGACCAAATGCTTCTTTCATTTATTTTTTTTTATCTTAGCTGCATTGTTGAAACAAAATTAAAACATGGACATTATAAAAAACTAACCAATACAATTGCATTTTTATGATTAAAATTTTTTTTATTAAATGTGTAGTAAATTCATTTACTAGCTTTTTAAATTTAAATTAACAATAATGTCAAAAAACTAACTTTTAAAATTTGAGACGGTCCACATTAATTTCAAGTAGCTCACATGATCGGAGTTGGGGTTCAATCACACTTCACCAGGTCGCCTCCGGACCATCTTCAGGGCCGATCAACACAGAGAACCGGAGGGAGAAGGAAGATGTCACTGAAGCTTCAGAAACGTCACCTTCATCAAGCTTCTGGAGAAACAAAGTTTACAGACTTCAGCAAAAAGAAACTAAATAATGCAGCGCTGCTGTCCTGAATGTCTCATGTTCAGACTGTGCTAACGTCCTCCTTAACCACGATTACAGCAAGTAATTCAGTAGTCAACGTCACAAAAATACAAATGCAATGATTAATAAAGACGCAACAGGAATGTGACGCCCGGCCTTCAACATGTTGCAGAATAAAACAATTCTAAAGCCAAACAGCTAGCATGCGCCTAGAACAATGTTACCTATTTAAGCTAACGCTAGTAAGCTGCCTCTATTTCAAAGCATGAAATATGTATTAAACGTGCAAAATAAGGCACCACAGATTAAATAAATCTAACATGAACACTTGTGCACGTTTCTCACCTGCACACACAGCAAAGCCACGGAGAAAAACACATTACAGCAACTACTTCAGTGACTAATGAGATGAAGTAGACACAGCATGAAATGAAAAGCCATGTGCCTGGAGTAGCTACTTAAGCTAGCGTTAGCTAGCAGCCTTATTCTCTATCATAAATTACTCTCAACATAAAAACATGGTTTCACAAATAAAAACGAACTCAACGTAAACGTATATGACATGTTTCTCACCTGCAAACACGGCCATAGGGAGAGTGTTGGATAAATATCAGCCTCTCTGTCTTATTGTCAGACTTTCTCGTCTCATCTACTGGTGTCACTGAATATCACACCAGATCTTTTTCTGCCTACTTCCTTGCACTTCAAAATAAAAACATTTTCTGTCAATGCTGTCAGTAGTAATACTGAATTATTACATGAGCAAGATTATCATGTTTCACACTCATAACTAGTGTAAATAATGTAAAAAGTGTGGTTTAAAATTAAAAAAAAATGTAGTTACCTTAAAACAATTCAAAACTCTTAAATACAAAATATTATCACATTACCTCTCTGCTCGCGTCACTTCACTGGCTACCTGTATCTTTTCACATTTCATTTAAATAAATAATTTACAATAAATTGAAGGTTTTCCTCATTTAAGTTCCTTTCTTTTTCAGGCAGGGACAAGGTGTAAAGTAAAACAGCACCAGCTCATGCAAAGTGTTCTAACGTGTACGACAGCCGGTATGACACTGCATCACGTTAGCAGTTAAGATCACCATCATGGCAACCTTTGAGTGCTGCTGGATGAGACACAGGTGGTTGAGATGAGCTCATCAGTGTAGTTTGACACACATCCTAACATGTCCTACTAATCTTCTTGTAGAATAACCCTGGACAGTCTTAATTTTGTACCTTGGACCTAGTTAATAAAAGTGACTACAGTTCAGCTCTTAGACCTCAGCTGATGTTTTATTCTCATTCCAACAAAGAAAATTAAAGGAAACCTCAACTTTTCAGTAAGCTCATTTAAGTCCTTGCTCTAAAACTCCCATTTGAAGCTTTTTTCATGCATTTTCAACTCTTATCTGTACTCATTTCAAACCCTAAAATACTCTGCATCATTCATACATTAGGAGTTCTATATAACTTTCACACATTATTGGTGTTATTCGACTTTTAAGACCAGCAATATAGTGTAGAATCAGCTTTTCAACATCAAGCATGTAAAGAAAAATCAATAAGTCATTTTACTTCACTGGTATACGTTTATTTATTAGTGAAAACATGACCTAAATAGTACATGTCTATTAACATTTAATATTAGACCCATTGTTGATAATTGTAAATATTAAAAAAAATAATATTAAAAGCAGCAGTGGCAGCTTCAGCAAAGCAAGGTGGTTTAATTGTAACTGATACCCTTTATTATCAAACACTGATAGTTAGCTGGAGCACTCAGATGAAGACTTGTGATGATGATGATGATGATGATGATGTTTAGCAGTCTATTTGGAGATGCTTTGAAAAGCCTTTTTTTTATTTTTTTTATTTTAATTCAATTCAATGTCAATTATGTAAGAAATATAATTAAGTAATAAAAAACACCTCAATTATTCCCATAAGCATACAGATAGAAACAGGCCAAGTACAAACATTATTTTTAAGTGTTTTAAGTTTTACAATTCATGCACTTTGTAATGCAGATAAACAATCTATTGCCCCACAGCTCAGTTATCACTTTGTTTCTTTTGTTATTATATTTACTTGATTTATTGCTAAAAACTGACAGTATTGTTACCACATTGCTCTTTAGTTTTCTTTGATTGTACCAGGCAGATAAATATACAAGGATGTAACAAGATAGTTTTTGATGCGAAACAAACAGTACTCTTATTAAATTTAAATTTAAAAAAAACTATTGCATACTACAGCGTACAAAAAGCATACTAAAAACTAAAAGTTCTTTCATGCAAAGTTTATTTTAAACTTCCTTGCACAAATAGCGTGACGTAAGACGTTTGTCCATCTCCTTCAGTAAGGTGTTTCTTCTTCAAAATCTGTAAGACACAGGAAATACACAGATGACACATATTCATGCACAAAACTATATTCTAAAGAGTAACTACACCCACATTATTAATGCTGCTATCTGGTGGTTGCTGCATGCTCTGTCCACACCTTGTACATTGTATAACAGGATGACTGACGTCACAGCTGGTCACATGGGCCCAATGTCTCCAGGTAGGGAGTTAACTAACGTCACCTGTTAAATAGTTGAGTGTGAGAGGCTGCAAGGGCTTGCAATAGTGTAAATTCAAACGGGACCGCACTTTGCCGCGACATACAGTTACCTCAGCAACGTAATAATTTTATTTCATATTTTTTTTTAAACTTCTTTTGGGCTCGATCAAATAATCTATTCACTCGTTTTTGTCAAAACAGCTTCAATAACAAAATTAAATGTTTGATGAATAAAGCTGTAATATAGTCTCTGCTTGCATTCCTCTGCTTTCATGTGCTATTTTAAATCCTTAATGTTTTAGTGTAAATTCAAGTCTCCAGAAATGCTGATTTTTCAGGTCTCAAAGTCCTTGAGTGTGGAGACTGAGATTGGCTTCTGAACAACAGTGTTGATTTATTTTTTTAATCCACCACTAGGGGGAGGCAAAGTCACAGATCCAACTGGTTCTCACTCTTAACTTAAACAGCCCAGGTCACTGTTACAAAATGACTCCTATTGTCACAAAATGTCTGCCTCAGTTGTTTTTCCTTCTCTCCTCATCCCAGGCAAACATTAAATTAACTCTCTGGACTCTTCTGTCCACATCCATGAAAACAGATGCCCTCAGACCTTCACACCTGCCCCAATCACCTGACTCTCTCATTCACCTGCTCACCTGTTTCCACTTTCCCTCATCAGTATGTGTCAATAGGCCACCAGCCCCTTTTCCCCCAGTTTCTAATCTTAAAATGTCTGCAATTCTGTGGTAACTAAAAGTGCACGGTTGAGGTTCAGGAATAAAAGTCTTCATGGTGTATAAACAGAAAGGTTATCTTCCAACCTACATGACCACAACATGAACATATGTTATTTTTAGCATTTGAACAAATGGCCAATGCTGGGTTGTCTTTTGTGGGCACAGTCTTGTTTTAGTCCCTGTTAGCTGACAACTGAGGCATAATAGATTTTAAATGAGGGCTTTTTGAAAAGCATTTTTAAGACGCTTGTGTTTTCACAGTTATATTTTGTTCTGTTGGTAATGACTAAGATGTGACAATGTCTTAAGATAATATGAGAACCATTTTGGAGAGCTGGCGAAGTGTCATCGATGGTGAAGGTGGAGCGATACGCTTGAGGCAACGGTTCATCGTTATCTGAAACAGAGACACACGATCAGTAAGACGGACGATTCATCGTCCACATTACGTCATACTGTAGCATGTTAAACCTTCATGGAGGACTGAAGACTGAAACACCCATCTGACCTTTTTCTGTCTGTGGTTTTGTGCTGTAGTTTGTCTCAAGGCTGAAGCTGAAATTATCCGCAGCGTCTGCAGCGTCTAAAACAAAACATCATGTGTGATGTACTTAGCTGATGTGAATTCATCAAACAGAAGTTCTCAAACTATTTTAGTCACGACCTCAAAGTGACTTTTAGTTACTGATGCTGAACTCTGAATGCAGACATATGACGGATTAAGCACTTTACCTCAAAGCGATTTAAATTACCTTCTTTCTTCTTCTTCCTGTCTTTTTTGACGACAGCATGCAGATCCTTTTTTGGATAATTCAGCTTTGCCTCTAATAAGACTGAAAGATAAAGGGAAATATTTATTATCATCCTATATCAGCAGAGTCATTTTGTAGAATCTTAAGTGAGGCAGAAATACGTACACGGGTATGTACAGAAAAAACGTTTTTGAGTTTGTTGATTTATTGTTTTAAAAATATATGTTAAATTGTATTATTTAGATAATTCCACTCAACTTGTTTCACTTTGGGTGGACTTGTCTCAGTAGCAGGTGAAACAGTGGAAAACTTCAATGATTATTTAATTTAAAGTGTTTCATAATATCAATAACTTCTTCACAAGTGATTCCCAGTTAGATCCAGATCAAGTATATTTAGCCACGCTCTTGATGTGAGTCCTTGTATCAGCACACTCTCACCATCTGGCATATGATTGACACAATCATTTAAGTCATTTTGCGTGCAATAAGAAAGCTGTTCTTGCTTTTTGAATGTCATTTGTAGGAGAGACTGCTTATGGTGGACTAGAGTGGAGGTGGATGGGTCAAACAAACTTGTAACCAGGAGACCGGAGTTTGAGGCTGGTGTCCTAAAGTTGGGGATTCATGTGATGTGTTTTTCTTTTATGTTGTTTGCATACGTTTTTTACTTAGTTTAAGTACTTATTTCAAGCCCATCAATGTTTTTCTTATACCTTATTAAGTGGTAAATCAGGTTACCAGTACCTCGGCAAGCCCGGACCCCTGGCCACTCCTAGTGCTTGAATGCCGCACAGGACGGGCCTTGCCAAGAAAAGGAGTGGGATTCATAATAACTCGACTGATACTGAGTCCGTGAGAGACTCATAATTGGCTACATGTTGATTATATATGTTTCTGACATTGAAACAACAACTGTAACCGTCCAAGTTTCACCCCAAATATTTTAGCGTTAATTAGCGACAGCTGAAAGACCTGCAGAACTCTTGAGTCAATCACCAGAATCATCAAACCTCAGGAATAATTTTACTACCTAGCTGTTTCTTCCAGTAAAGTAGTCCCATCACCAGCAGCTGCAGGAACAACACGACAGTGATGACGATCCACATCAGGATGTAGTAATGGAGGGAAAAATGATTGTCTTTGTCAGTTGCTGGAAAGATGACAGAAAGTACTTTCTTCATCAAAAGGCTCAGTTTTTAATATTAAGCATATTGCAGGTCTGAGTTTGCGTTGGAATCTTTCTGCTCCTTACTTGTCACAACTCAAACTATACACTATACAAATGGTATACTTCTAAAATGGTTTCACCTTAATCATCTTTGATGCTGTAAAAATTGGCTTATTTAACACAGTTGTACAGTATCATATATATTCTGTATCATTGATCCAATGGGAAAATTCAGAATAATTTAAAACACATTTCCTCAAAATGCATTCTTAATAAATTCAATGTCTTTGAACATGATGTGGTTCATAGTTTTATACGTCTTTTTAACTCTATTGCTAATCTGCTAACCACTAACAAGTTCATGATGCTTGAAATGGATCGTTCATTGTAGGATTGCCTCAATTATTTATTTATTTATTTTTTTGCACCCCTTCTTTGAGGGACATGTTATTCAATTACATCTTAAAACAGAACTTGCTTCTACTCTTTTGGTTTTGGTTGCCTGCTCTGAATTCATGCCTTTTTGCTAAACACTACTATGATAGGCCTGGTTAGCTTTGCTTTTAATGAACCATTTATGTCTGTACGCCGTGTGTTTGAGTCCGGACTTTATTGAGCCATTCTACTAAGTTCTGTGGGTTCAGTCTTTGCCTGCATTACATGAGTTTGTGCTGATTCACCCATCTGCCTAGAGAGCTTGCCGTTAAGTAGATTACAGCAGTTAACACAACTAATGTTGAGTAAAATGTTGTCTAACCTTTGACAGTCAGGCCGATCTGTGTTGATTCTCCCGCTCCAGAGATTCTGCACTTGTAGAGTCCCTTATCAGACTTGGAAACACTATGGATGGTCATCTCTCCTGTAGAGCTGCTCCTGATGAGGCGGCCATCTTTAAAGAAATCAGCTTTTAGTTCAAAGGGAGTTTCCTTCTTTCTGCAGCGTAGAGTCACAGTGTCTCTCTCTGACACGGGAAGAGCAGGGCTCTCCAGGATCACATCACCACCTGAAAGATGCCATAATATTTGATTTGTTACAAAACTCATCAGTGGCTCATTTTTAGATATATGCTTCTCCTGTTTTGGGTTGCTTATCCCAGCATGCATTGAATGCACCCGCTAACCACACGACTGACAAATTGTCCACTGAATTACTAAACAATTCAGCAATGTGTTCATGTATGTAGTGTCCTGAAAGCTGTCTGGAGACCTCATAGAGGTAACGTTCTTAAATCAATAAAAACATCAGTTATTACCATGCTTGTCCTCATTTACCTGTGACAGCTAGTCGGCTCTCTGCTGATTCCCCAGCTCCAGAGATGTCACACTTGTAGAGTCCTTCATCAGACTTAGAGACACTTTCAATGGACATGTTTCCTGTGGAACTGTTCCCAATGAAGAGCCCATCTTTATAGAAGACTGCTGGGAGGCTGGTGGATGAAGTCTTTTTTGTGCAGCTCAGAGTCACAGCATCTCCCTCCATCACAGGAAGGACGGGACTCCCCAGGATCACATGACCATCTGAACATCAGTAACAAATATTTAAAAGCAGAAGTGCAATAAGTACAATACTAAACATAACGAGGCACTTATATTGTGGTTTTAGAGTTGAAATCATCTAGATACAATCAACATACCAGTGACAGTGATGGTGACAGTGTTGCTTCTCTCTCCTCCTCCACCTTCACACCAGTACCCTCCACTGTCTGATACAAAGGCAAAGTCAATGGTGCAGGTGACAGTTGATGTCACCGTGTCCTTTGAACAATTTTGAAAGGATTCCTTGACTTTCCTCACTGTACAGCCAGCTGAGACATTAAACCCTTCACAGGTAAAACGGAGGGACGAGTACTCAAAGAGCTGCAGTCTTGTTGGAACGATGCGAAATGCTGCATCTGAGACAAACAGGGAACAATATAAATGAAGAACTTGGTTCCCAGAAAGAAACATGGTGAATACTATAATGAAGGAATAAAACGTCTGCAGAAATGTCTTAAGAAGAGAGCTTCAAGCAAGGCGCTGCAAAGCCCGGGAGCCCTAATTACAACAGTTCTGTCACCTCTACTTGCTACCCTGGACATAGAAACAGGGAGAAGACCCTGAACAGATGAACCCAGGTTCTGAACTGACTCATAAGAGGTCGGGAGTTAGAATGCAGTATGGGGCCAGATATCAGTGTTGAACAAAATTGTTACATTGATGTAAAAATGAAGCTCCTGCCACAGAAGAAGCTCTTGTACAGAGATGTTGTGTTTTCTTGAACTGGTTAAATTACCTGCTTTTACATTTTGAACCAACTGTGCTTTTACAGAAACAGAAAAAAAGCATAAGACTTAAACTTGAAAGTATCCAAAATACTAGCTGGCTTTAGCGTTAGGTTTTAGGGTTGGGAACAACTAACTGCTACTTACCAGGTGTGTGAGGATAACTTTGCTGAACATGTGCAACCAACAGCATCAACACAATCATCACTGGAAAGACAAAAGAGGAGAATTGTGCAAATGGATGCTTTTATATTCTATGTGGAAATAATATTTCATCACTAAAACATTAACAATCATTGCGGAGACACAAAAGGTTTGTGCTGCTGCAAAACACTTAAAATGCGTATTATAACAAGTGAAAAGTTCAGATATTTTTTAATCCTAATCATCGCAAAACAAGATTCGGCATCTAGATTCCATAAAGGACATCTGACACAGGCAGAGATAAAAGTTACTGGTGAAATGCAAGTCTGAATGTAACCAATATTTGGTTCATATGTTGATTCTTGCAGAAAAGCAAGAGATATGCTCAACTTAGTCATTTATCCTTACAATGTATTTTGTTTACTGCTGTTTATATAGAGGAACAAAGTACTACTATTGTAGTTCTCACCCAGTCTGATGCAGAGACCTCTAACCTCCATGATGTCTTGCTGCTGACTGTCTGAGCAACCAAAGCTAAATGCAGCATAATGCAGTTGAGAACTTCCTCTTCCTGTGCACTTTATTTCTGGTGTTAAGCAGACTTTAGCTCTAGTTTTAAGAATACTTCAAGTAATCTTAGATTTGGACATAACAAATCACTTTTATTGTGCTTTGGACTTGCTTTCTGCTACCCCTGCAGCTACAGCTTCTATTTTTCCTGTGTTATAACCCAAATAGAGACAGTGTTCTGTTGACAGATTACAGTGTAGTACATGTCTCTATTCATTCAGTAGATCTTGAAATATTTCAGGCTGGATCACGGTGGTGTACCGAGAGATATTACCATCCTTAGAGCCATGATGCTAGTATTCCTAAAACTAAAATAAAACAAAAAGAGAAATCTGGCATTTTGATTGGATGATTCAAACCAAGGTTTCACTGATTTGATAGCACAGGAAAAGAGGGAGGTGAGAGGGAGAACAGTGTCATGCATACGAGTGGTAAAAGAGTCAAGTATCTTCTTGTTTGATCTTGCTCCATATATCTGAGGTATATAATGTGATCTTGAATATGAAGCTCCACTCTGCCCCCTGCAGACCTGCCATATAGCTCATGTTTTATATCAGGTAGCCACAAACAATAAAGAGACTGTTGTCACTGTTATGGTTTCATTGGCTTCAGTTTTTTTTTATTATGTGTGGTATTTTATAATACAGAAGTGGTAATCATCTACCTGGATCAAAGTTCAGCCTCTTATAAATATGTAACACATTAACTAAACGACCAGCTAAAGGCTACAACACGTATTATGGATAGTCATCACTCACTGGATTGACATTTTAACTGAGCAGGTGGACATCTTATTTTTGGTCAGTAGTCAGTTGTAATTGTGAGTAAATATTTCTTTAGTTTATTTTAATGCCGACCCTGAAGGAACATCATTATTTGGACGAACTGCTGCTTTAGAGGCTTTTCCATCCTGGAAACAAAACAATTGAAGGGGTTACCTGAACACTCGGAGGTCTGGATATAAAAACTATTAATACATCAACCCTAGTCCCGAATACATAGGGACTGCGGTAGATAAGACGGAGCAGGCGCAGTATAGTTGTTTGATTTCAAGACTTTGACCGTGTGCATCTCGCTGACAGACAACATGCAAAAGGTAAGAAATCTGTTTTTAAATTCAACTTTCACTGGAAAGAATTAGATTTTTTAATTTAAAGGAAACTTACTTTTTGGAATGAAAACAAGTTTGCTGTAAGCATGCACTGTTTTAAGAGATCAATATGTTTATTTAGCCAGAATATCAAAATATTTTGTCCACATGATCTCTCTGTGAATTTAAATTGTTGTTCATTTTAATTTTCCAGCAGTGCGCGATGCCTCACCAGACGTGTAAATCTCAACTCAATGTTTTCAGCACTTTGATTTTCCATCACGCTGTTGCCTTCCTTCTCCTAACACACTCTCATGGAGGTAACGTATAGATACATATGATGATAACGGTCATTTATTGTAGAAATTGAGATTCAATACTCCTACATTCAGACTATGACCTCATGTATGCACTAAACAGGGTGAACAAAACATTTGAATCAACTCACAATAAAATGCAAAACTACCACTGACCTCAGGATTTAAACATACGAGTGAATCAACATCCTACTGACAGCAGTAAAAACTGAACATTATAAGTTTTATAAAGCTGCTTTTTGGGAGAGCGGTTGTATTGGATTGCATTATATTATAAATAGAGACAAAATTTAGTGTATATGAAATGATACTAAACTTTACACCGTGCACTGTGTGTAACAACTGTTGGACAATAGTGCTATTTTAGTGTCACAGACGGAGATTTCGCAGAGGCAAAGCTTCCTTGTGTGCAGAAACAACCTGTTGCAGTTCAGCCACAGTGGGGGGCGCTACACCCTCACTGAGGCGCAGTGGTGGAAATGAAAGTGAAAGTGTCTCCTGTGTTAATATGATATGGCTTGTTTGACTTTGGCAGGTCAGTTAGATAAGAGATAGAGACAGATACCCGTTGACCTAGATAGTGTCTGAATCGTAGTAGGGAAGTTAATCATTATTAACTTGTACGTGTGTTGTGGTTGTGCAGAGTTTATTGGGATGCCGCTGTTTTTATTTTCAAAGGCAGTGTTGAATACATACTAGAATTGTTTCTTGGAAAAAAATTGTGATTTCAGAGTTGTGTTTTTAGCCATTATAGCATCTTGACTAGAGGGTTGGCAAAGTTAGTATCTTGGCCACTTCGATCCAGACTGAAATATCTCAACAACTATTGGATGGATTGCCATGACATTTCAGCACAGTATCATGGCAGGTCGTGAAATAGTCACAAAATGCAATCTATCGGTTCGTGTACAATTGTCCGTTTTTTTCGTGTCTCTCAGGACAAAAATAGTAACAATGGAAAATCAATTAGGATCCTTATTCGGGGTGGACATACAAATGAAATACATCCACATGACTAAGCAACAGTCAGAGCAAGTGACGTACTTTAAAATATAATATTGTCGTTTTTCAGCTTGTAGTGTTGTATGTTGAACTTATTTATGTTGTGTCTATTTATTGTTAATTTCTAAATGCTATTAATGTTTTAATGTTATTTTAATTTATCGTAATAACTATGTGCCTTTTATTACCTCTGTGCCTTTTTTCTTATTTTTCCTTTTAAACAGACTAAAATAATTCCAAAGTACTTTTTACGGTGCAAATGGCAAATAAATCTCTTGAATCTTTTGTTGCCTAAACCTAACTGTTCGTGACAGTTTTCCTAAACCTACTTACGGGACAAACAGTTTGTGGTTTTGTTGCCTGAACCTAACTGCACTTAGTTAATTTAAGGTCAACAATAATGTTTTTCCTAGTCCTAACTAAGTGATTGTGTTGCCTTAACCTAACTGTCATTTTTCACGTAATGTCATCCTGAAAAAAAAACATTCCAAGCGACATGAAAAAAACAGACAATTTGTGTCCCTGTACACACAACCAATAGATTGGATTTTGTGACTATTCCACAAACTGCTGTGAGACTGTGGCTGGACATTAAGTCCAACATCTGCATCATAATAATCTTGTAAAATAAATGACAACATCATAAACATACTACAGATAATGTTTAGTCTATTGTTACCACATGGAATGTGTATAAAAAACTGATGTTTCTTTCTCAGGTCAGGCTCAGACGATGCTGGCAACGGTCGGGGATGACGTCACTTTGCCATGCCATGTGAGACCTGCCACGGATGCCGTTAACCAGATGCTGGAGTGGTCGAGACCTGACCTCAACCCCAGATTTGTCCATGTGAGACGGTCCGGTGAAGTCCGTCTGGTTGATCAGAATCCATCGTACAAGGGAAGAACATCAGTGTCCATCGTCGGACTGAAACAGGGAGACGCTTCACTGACGCTGTCCAAAGTGAGAGTCACTGATGAGGGGACATACAGATGCTTCGTTCCAGGGTTAAAGACAGAATCTAATGTTCAGCTTGTTGTTGGTAAGTGGACATTCTTGTTGAAGGAGCATCCTTTTTTTTGGTATGCAAAACACAGTCGTTACAGTCAATAAGAACATCTTTATATTAAATTTCTGCTAATTATTATCTGGCTTTTATCTTTCTCAGTATCAGGCACTATCATCGAGATAACCAAAGTCAGCAGTGGAGTGTTACAGTGTGAGTCTAGAGGCTGGTATCCAGAGCCGGAGGTGTTGTGGCTGGACGGTGAGGGAAACCTCCTCTCTGCTGGACCTACAGAGACAGTCAGAGGTCCTGATCACCTCTATACTGTCAGCAGCAGAGTGACTGTGGAGAAGAGACACAGTAACAGCTTCACCTGTAGAGTCCAACAGAGGACCATCAACCAGACCAGAGAGACTCACATCACTGTTCCAGGTAGAAATTAGTTATTTATTTAGCATCACTGTTTTAGATTCAAACAGCTGATGTTGGGTTTAAATAAACATGTTTTTCTGTGTTTTCTCCTTTCAGATGATTTATTTTCAGGCTCGTCTGGTTCTGGTTCTAGTTCCTCTGCTTCAACCATCATTGGTTTGGTTGTTGGCTTCATGTTTATTCTTGCGGTTGCCTTCGTTCTGTGGAAATGGAGAAAAAATAAAAACAGTAAGTCACAAATCTGCTTTTACAATGCTGAGATGGTTGTAGTGATAATACCCCTTTGATTTGGGGGAAATTGAAAATGATTAATTTGTTATTTCTATGTATTTTTTAAAATATATTGTTTTGCATTTATTTAACATCCTCCTACAAGTGTCCATTGTTTTCAGCCATTTCAATGCAAATGATTTTCCAGCTTGATCATACTTTTGTTTGATCTCATCATTCTTACATTCTTATTTTTATCTAAATGCCGGTTACCGTTTCTACACGCAGAAAAAGTGGAGCACCATGTTGATGAAGAAACACAGAGAAGAGGAGAGAAGAAGAGCAACTCCATAATCAATGATTCAGAACAAGAGTTCCTGATAGAAAGAGAATCAGACAACAGAGAGAAGCTCACAGCAGAAAGACCGATGATGAAGAATCAAGACAAGATGAAAGACAAACATCACATTGACTGTTTAAGTGAAGGAACAGGACGTTCATGTCAAAACGAGAAGGAGACACACCAGGAGAAGGCAGGAGGAGGGACTTACCAGATTGTCACCCACATTAAAAAGGACAGGACAGAAGTAGAGACAGGAAAGGATTTGGACGACACAGAGGAAGAAACACCTGCTCCACGTCCAGAACAAAGAGATACACACAAAGAGGAACCAGAGGACACATATACTGACACAGCTGCTCAGGGTAGAGAAGAACTAAAGCCAGCAGGTCAGGCTCCAACTGATGAAAAGAAGGATGAGTTGGAGGAGACAGGAGGACAGACAGGGAAAAGTGATGCCACTCCATGTCCAACAGAGGGAGAAGGACAACATGAGAAGAATACAGTAGAAAGAGAGATGATGAAGAACTCATCAAGAAGTGAAGGAACAGGATGTTCATATCAAAACAGGAAGGAGACACACCAGGAGAAGGCTGGAGGAGAGACTAACCCTATTGTCACCCACATTAAAAAGGACAGGACAGAAGAAGAAACAAGGCTGAATTTGGACGACACAGACGAAGAGACCAAATCAATGAATGAAGAAACAGCAGCTCCACGTCCAGAGGAGAAAAATTCACACCAAGAGGAACCAGAGGACACGAAGCCTTTAAATACTGAAACAGCAGTTCAGGGTCAGATGGACAGTGATGGACAACAACAGCTGCTCGGGGAAGAAGGAGGAATAAAACCAGCAGGTCAGGGTCTAACTGGCGGAGAGAATGATGAGTTGGAGGAGACAGGAGGACAGAAAGGGGAGAGTGATGCCACTCCATGTCCAACAGAGGGAGAAGGACAACATGAGAAGAATACAGAAAAGAGAGATGGAGCTCTGTCTCTAGCCGAAGGACGAACCGATCAGCTCCCTGAAGTACTTAATGGTTTGAACCAGAAAGATGATGACGGGAAAACAGAACCAAATAAAGAACCAGCAGGTCAGAATGCAATAGAAGAAGAAACACAAAGAAATGAAATCCAGCCAGGAGGAGTAATAAAACCAGCAGGCCAGGGTCCAACTGATGGAGAAAAGAATGAATTGGAGCAGACATTAGGAAAGACAGGAAATAGTGATGCCACTCCAGAGATAGATAGCGCTCCATCTCTAGCTGATGGACAAACCTATCAGCTCCCTAAAGCGCTGAACGATGTAAACAAGAACAATGAAGACACTAAAAAAGAATCTACTAACAATGAACCTGCAGGTCAGGATGCAAGACCGAGACAAACACGAAGAGATGAACTCCAGACAGAAGGAGAGAAAGACACTGAGGAAGACAACAACGTGGTGACCAATGACACAGAACCTCTATGTTCACTAAAGACAGAGACACACACAGAGCAGCCAGAGAAGAGTCATGACAGCAGAGATGGAGAGAATGGTATGAAACTCATAAACGATGATATAAGACAAACAGATAAGCCTCCAGCAGGCGAAAAGGAGGTTGAGAATGCAGAAGAAGAAAAAGAAACAGAGAAAACTGGACTTTCCTGTGAAACAGCCAGAGAAACAAATGGAGATGCACAAAACAGAAAGGAACAAGGAAACAGGAAATCAGGAAGAGAAGCAAGTGATTAAGAAGACAAAGAAGAGGAGACCAAAGAGAAGTGACAAAAATCTAAATATGGCAGGAGGAGAAGAAGAACATCATCCGAACAACGGAGGAGATGACGCTAAATATTTAAGCGGAAACCCAGATATGACGGAGGGAGCAAGAGACCAACAGCAGAGGACTGAAGACGAGGAAGAAGGGGATGTTTAGTGGTTTATGGTGGACTAGCAGAGAGACACTGGGGAATCTGGACAAAAGAAAGAGACAGATGTTTAGTATCAACTGCAGGAGGTGGAGAGACAACAAGAGTCAGAGAAAACGGAGGAAGACAAGATGAAAGATGAAACGTAGAAAGAAGCAGAGAAGAATGATCTCCAGACAACTTTTAGATATCGAGAAAGATCTGAAAAAGAAGAGTAGAACAGAAAAATACTGTAAATGAAAGTGGGAGGGCAGGAGGAGCTTTTACTGGCAAACTGATGCTGATGAAACTCCACAGAAGAGTAACTTTGAGTTGACACTTTATTCAGCAAAAAAATAAATCATTAAAAAAATGTTAATGACTTTGTGTAGGCCAGTGACATCATACAATGATGGTCTGAAGTTGGTAATTCACTGCTACACACATTTATTTTGTAGAATGTATAATTTTAAACTTTTTTATTGATAAGAATTCACAATTCCCATTGTTTATTTCATGTGTCACTGATTGGGTTAGGTGTTTTTTTATGTTATGTTTCTGACATTTACATCGTCTGCTTGGTTTAGAGGAAACGCACTAACATTCCAGCTTCCTTATGAAACAAATGCAACCAGTTGCTTTAATTCTTATTAAAAACCAAGAGACTGAACTTTTCAACAGATGAGGTGTGTCGGTGCATGAGTTTTTTTTTTATCATTATGGATGTAATTATGTTTTATGGTCTGAGTGCACTGTAAATAAATATGATACATTGTTTTATTTAGCTTTTCTAGTCTGAATCGTCTTTTTATTGCTAGTTTTTAATATTTTGCATAAGCGTGTTGATTCTTTACTTCTATTGTTTGTCCTTTATGAAATAAACTCAAAGATATCCCTCTGTCCTGCAGTCATTTTCTTTATTTATTTAAAACCAGATAATATTCTGCAGTCCTATAAATGTTTATACCAATAACTCCACCAAAAATGACTTGAAAACAATCTTTAAGATGTTTATGCAACATGACATAATAATTAGTTATATGACATCTGTGAATCAACACACTGACCTTTTTTTTGTATGTTGTTCCTGATCAGCAAACATGATTTTTTAATTAAATGCTAAGTAAATGGGATCACACACACAAACACACTCATGCACAGATAACTGTATCTGTATTCTGGGAAGTTCCAAATAATTATATTTCTACAGTGAAACAAGATCAATAATATTTCTCTATGGAAAAAGGGAGGGGCCTCAGTAAAACCTAAATACAATGTTACCATCAATATGTTATTATGGAATCATTGTTTTATTATTATTATTTAAACCTGCATGCCCTGATATGATATGATATGATATATATTATATGTAGCTTTTAGTCTGAAACTGGTGTTTTCTGAATGTGACAAATACTAATAACTAACTAGGTCTAACTGATCTACTTACATTTAGTTATACAGGAATGATTACAGCAACTAAACCCCACAAGCTCCACCTCCCATTATCTCAGTCATAAATATAACTCAACAGTTTTTTCCTTCTATGTGGTTCAAGAAGCCCGACTGCATCATCGAAACCTCACACGTGTATCAGTGTGGAGTTGAGCTTCAGGTCGGACTGGTGTAACGGCATCATGTTGGTGGTCGACCACAGTGAGCGTCTCTAAGTTCAACACAAAGCTTTGATTCTTCTTCTCTTGCACACAGTAGAGTCATCTTCAGTCAGGTGTCTCTGCTCTGTGTGTCCTGTAACAAAGAATACAGAAAGATTATATCAGTGGTAAAATGTTCTAAATTCAAGGGTCACTTACTCAGCTTTCTCAAGAGCTGAAACTTGCTTAGGTGTCATTACATAAAGGGACAGTTCACCCATGAATCAAAGAGACATATCTGTCCTCTTATCTGTCATGTTATTTAACAATCTAGATTGTTTTGGTGACAGTTCCTGAGTCAAAGAACCAAAACAGTACATTTCTAGAAATGGTAACGCAGTTACTCGAGATATTCTACGGACTTGTTGTGAACAGTTTCATGTGGGAACTATTTTCTTTCTACCAAACTACACCCGCCAACTGCATCACTTTATAGAGGGAAGTGTGCATCTTCTCATGGGCGAGTTTTTAGCGGAGAAAGTGACTATTTTCCCAGAATATTTCAGCACAGATGCGCGATTCAAAGGTTGAGCATGTAAAGACTGCAAAGAAATCTTCAAGTTCATGTGCAACGACTGTTAAGATGTAGAGATCAGTCTCAAGTCCTTCAGTTAAACTGAAGGTGTTGTTCCTGGAGCATCATGACAGCTTGGTGATGTTAAAACCTTTTAAAAACGAGGCCTATTTGCAGGCCTCAGCTCGAATAAAGATAAGAAATACCTAATTAATTGTATAAAAAAAAATAAAAAAATAAAAAAAAAAATATTTTTTTTTAATATATTTTTGAGATGAGAAAAATCATGGAACTATCAGAATACATGTTACTGGTTCACATAAGATAAGGATGGAACACAGCAGAACTTGGAAAACTCAAAAGCTCGATCTTGAAAAACAGCACTTTTAGGGTATTGTTTTTTGGAAAGTATGGGTATCCAAGACTTTTAATATGCTGGGCTCTTAGAACAACTGATATAGGCTCTATATACACAGCTATACATAGATACAGTGAAACATTTATGAAATATAGAGCATTTCAAATTAGAAAACTGATCAAATATTCCAATATTTGAGTAAAAAAGTATTTTTTAAATTCAAAAACACTCTATATCACTTCTATGTATCACTCATGATGTTCATTGAATCAATAGACCGAAGATTGGACCTTTTTTGAGTGTTTTAAGCTCTTTCTATGCCCTTTTTAGTTATTTAGTTTAAGGTCAAATCCTGCTTCAGACTCTCTGTTCAGGGCTGTATCTCAGCCCCCCCTTCTCCGATTTTCACCATTGAGACATCCTTCGAACCGTAGGAGCCAATAGAATTGCCTGGAATTGAAAGCTAGATGATTGACAGCACTATTAGCCAATAAAGCTCAAAAAGGTCCAGCTCTGAAATCTGATTTGCTGAGCTTCCAACCCTCCCAAGAATCCGAGGAGTGTCGGAGAGACACGAATCGAACGGATTCACACGGAGCACCAGCAGCTGGACAAACATGCATTGGAAGTACGGAGATATTCCATTTTTTCGCTGAGATTCGACCAAAAGTAAGTACAATATTCGATGAAAGCTGTGTGACTTTTTGTGTTCGAAGCTGAATATCTCTGCGATGGTTTACCGGGGAGAGAAATGGAAACTATGTCCGTAATCTCCGTCAGGCGCTCGTGCTTTTTCATGCTGCATGTTCGTAGGTAGCACGTTGCTAACGGAGTGTAGCAGCTGTTTGCTCCGGTCTGTCCCAGTCATATCGAGTATGATTTATGATATTTTGTTATTTGTTTGCTTGGCTGATGGGAGATGTGTTTGTCTCATGTAGAAGTGACCTAGTTCATGTTGTTCCCAGGACGCTGAGGTTTCTGCAGAACTATAACATCACTATATTCGTTCTTCGTGGGTTCTCTGCCAGTTACTTTTAACACAAAACTCTCTAAGTTTTGATGTACTCTGCGTCCAAATGGGGGACCCTCGGGTGTATAAGGAAGCTGCACACCTGCAAACCGTCTACCCATCAACACTGCAGTATCTCTTCACCCACTCTTCATCAGATAACCTGTTCTCGTCACAACTCGTCACATACTGACGCTTTGTTAGGACTCCTTGGTGTCTCTTTGTAACCGTGAAATTATGATGAACGTTGTGAATGCAAAGGAAAAAACTGAGGTTTTCGGAACCAAAGTGTGGGGAGTTTAAGATCACTTAAAATAATAAATAAGATTAAGAAGAAGTTGCTGCTGTCAGTCTTACCTTCAGGACCGGGACATTGAGAAGTTCCTGCTCTCTTAAACTCAAGTCTTTGGCTGCTGTGGGACTCAGGGTCACTGTGGAGCTGAATAATCCTGATTCTGCTTTAGAAACAAGAACAATTCAATTTCATGTTAAGACACAATAAATATGATCCAATAAAAAAAATTCATATTCATACTTTGTCAAAGTAATTCCTTGTTGTTTTAAAGACCTGAAGTCCTGATCTTCAATTTTAAAAGAATGCTTAAATCTAAAGGTACTTAAGTTTGATGATCTACAGCAGATGTCGGTGTAGAGTCTTTAACTTCTGTTTTTCTTAACCTTTTTAAAATAATAAATTCTGCAAAAGTGGATCTCCTGAAATCACATACTGACTCCATAGTTTTTAAAATCTTCCATGTATTATATACAATTGATGCAAAGTCTCTAAAATCTTAAATACAAAATGTACATGATCATTAGTGAGGTGACAGTAGTCACTGATGTAGTCTATGTGTGGACCTGATACAAGTTAGAACATGTAGCATGAAATGTAGCCGTGCTAACTAAAGAAGCTTGGAGTGTTAATTTAGAATAGATGGCTGAGACTGTAGCTGTTATGAGGCTTGATGAATCCTATCCTGCCCCCTGTGGTTTTAATGAAGAGTTTGTTGCGCGTGGTACATTGCAACAGCATGAAATGTCTCAAGCTGTTGCAAAGACATTTGCACACTGAAAACAAAATTACATTGAATAACTGCTCAGAAGTTCAGAGGAGGAAATGAAAGAGCAGTGACTAAATTTGCAAAATAAACTGCATGAGGCAGCTGATAAAGGTCGGGAGTCTGTCAATGATTTACAGAATGACAGAGACGGGCAACATTCAACAGGTATGTGGTCTTTGTCTAACATTTACTCTAAAATCAAGTTGTGGTCTCTCTAAACCAGACCTTCAGATCAGAACAGAACACAGCTGAAAGATCATCACCCATCAGTCCGTCTGTTGGCTGGGTGATTAGTGTTAACATGACTGATGTGTGTGTCGTGTCTCTCTATCAGATACATGCAAACAGATGTGGAGTGTTGGAGCATCACAGTCCTCATCAGGAGGACAGCAGCTCGGCCAATCACAGCTCAACCTCAGGACCTGTTATTGTCATTGGTGTCGACCAACAGGGCAAATATATCAGTCTCACAAACACGTCCCATGAGGTAATGTGTGTGTATGAAGAATGTAGTAGTACTTTATGAGTGTAGAATATGTACACAATATGTTAACCAGCTGTATTCAGAGATATTCTAATGAGCCAAACCAAAATAATAACCTTCTGTTTACTCTTGTGTTCATGTAAAGAGGGAAATGACGTCCAATCATTTATCAACACTAAGTAGATTCAACTGAACCATGAATCTGTTTGTCTCTCTTTGTCTCCTCCTCCTCTATCTCCTGATGTCCTGCAGGAACAACAGCTGGGAGGCTGGAGGTTAGAAATGCAGGACAACAGAAGAAGAAGAAACATCTCGTTCATATTTGAGAAATCTTTCAGTCTAAAGTCTGGACAAACTGTCACTGTGAGTCTTTGTTCCTTTATCAATGTAGCTTGTTGCATTTTCCCATTTTTCTTCTTTCTGTCGTCACTTGTTGAGTTCCATTTGAAATAAAAGATGATAATCATAATAATAATAATAATAATAATAATAATCATAATAATAATACAAATAATACATTGTTATTTTAATGAGTTCATGATTGAATGATTCTGCTCTGAAGTCAGTGACCTTTGTGTTTTACAGATGTCAGGTCCAGGTTGTGGTAACCGTTCAACCTCTGACCTCTGGTGGGACGAGTTTAGGTCGTTCAGCCTTAAAGACAAACTGAAGTTCAGCCTCAGCAACAACACTGGAGAGATCCAACATGAACTCAGCTCATACTTACTGAATGATAGTAATTAGTCTTCTGTCATACTGTGTATTGTCTAAACAGGGACGAGGAGACAAAGTTACCATCTGTAACACCACAAAGTATTCTTAGTGTTGCAAACATAATTCATCAGGATCAGCAGAAAAACACAAGATCACACTGATCAAATGTCATTACATGTTTCTGCTTCTGGTAAATTCAACAATTCATAACATGTTTTGTTTGAAATGTGGTGAAAAATCTGCATTTGTTTTTTTACTACTGTTATATATATATATATATATATATATATATATATATATATATATATATATATATATATATATATATATATATATATATACACATATATATATATATATACATACATATATATATATATACACATATATATATATATATATATATATATATATATATATATATATATATATATACACATATATATATATATATACACATATATATATATATATATATATACATACATATATACATATATATATATATATATATATATATATATATATATATATTTTACTGGAAATCAACTTTCATCGTTCAAATACTATCTTGACATTTTTAATAATCAAACAAAATAAAGGGTAAAATAAATCAAACTCACTATCAAAACCGTTCCCTTTGCCAGGAGAACCATGTGAAGTGTGTTTTATGACGCCTTCCAGCCCATTGATGTTGAGAGGGGAGGTTTGACATTCGTACTCAGTCAATCACTCTATACAGCAGAATGTTGTTAAAATGTGCGCTCTCCCCTCTGGAGAAGGATCGAAGGATCGATGAGTCTACCAAAGGATTTTAACTGGATTTCACTCAATGAAGCAACAACTTTTCTTTTTCCTCCTTTTATTTTGGTAGGTTCAGCATAGTAGTCGTTCAATCACTGAGCTTTTAGTATAATCACCTAGTGTAGGTAAAAGACCTTTAAACAGAAACAAACCCATATTCAATATGCAACTCATGTAAACAGGCAAAGCACTCATGATGGTTGTAGTTATAAAGCACCAGCGCCACATTCTACAATCTTAACATCATACATATAAAAGCACATACAGCCAATTCCCACTGCTGCCATAACTTAACACCAGGTCATATGATTCTACTTCATTTCAGCAGTCAGTGATCAAAAGTGAATCAAGATGTATTTATTAGATCATCAGCAAACAATTACACTCTGAAGCTATCACCATTTACTGCGCTTCACCATCACATGATTTACAACCAGACAGAAAACATAACCGGACAATCGATCATAAACAACACGCTAATATACGACAAAGGGTTCCAGATCCCCGTGACGTAATGCTAACGCTAACCAGCTGGTGACGCAGCGGTCCTGACGTCACATAAAGTCTCTCAGTTGTTGCTCTCTCAGCTCTCTTACCGGCTGCCTCTCCGGACTTTCAGAGCCGTCAGTCCCGCACAGTCAGACCGCAGATCTCCGCATCATGCGATCTCTTCTGGTGCGGCGTTTGTCCGATTCCGGACCGTATTACTGCGACACGGTGTGACACTGCGCGTCCCCTTATCTAGACTTCTAGCCAGATTGGTTCCGCCCTGTTTCTTCCCGAATAGTCAGATTTCCAGTATTAATTACAAACTGCTTTATTTACAATTAGCTTAATTCTTATTCAGTTCTTTATATTCCTTCTATTTACATAAAAGAATACCCTGTTTGACCTGACAGACACACATCTGCACTCTGCTGAGCTCACCTTTCTAGTTCACGATGACATCACTAAAAGAACTGCTGTGACGACTTGGAGACACGAGATGTCCTTGTTCAACGTGAGCATGTTCCCCCTCTTCAAAAGGCCGGATGCTGGACACTTTTCACAGTATTTGCTTTGAGAAATATCTCTTGTACTAGGAGGTACAACTTTACAATGTATAAGTAAAGGTATTATTTTGTATAGAGCGATATTTGTACATTATTTGATGTTTTGCAAAAACAGTTGTGCCGACAAACTTTTTTTTAATGAAACTACACTGTAAGTGTTTTCTATTCAAATAAACAAATCTGATTATTCTGTGTAGTTTCCTACAGTTAATTTTCTTTTGAAGGAATAGTCAAGTTCAGAAATCTTGGTAATCAAGGGGAGGCCATTAGTCTTGCAAGTATCTGATCTCAAACCAAAGTTGGACAAATAATGCAGATTATGGTGCTAGATGGAAAGTTAAAGAATCAATTTAATTTTGTCCTCATGGGACATAAATGTCTGAACCAAATTTCAGGTAAATCCATCCAAAAGTTGACACACATCACTAAAAAACCCAAATGTGAATTTCATGGTGACTATGGAGGAGGGGTCAGCGGATCACTAAAGTAGGAGTCACCATCTGGGATCCACAAATGTTTGAACCAAAATTCATGGCAATCCATCCAATACATTGTAAAGAAAAAATAAATCCATAGAAACAGGAAACTCCCCCAGAATCAAATTATATGCAAATACAAATGTTTAATCCATTTCCAAAGCATATTTTTTATTAAAACCTTGAGTTCTCCAGACAGTTATTTTTCTAACTTTACTGTAAATGACGGATAAAAAAAATACAGTTTCAATGCAGGGCCCCCCTTCTATACAAATGTTATAGATAAAAACGCTAAAAATAACATTAAAGTAAATATACTACTTAACTTATGAATGGTGCCACAGAAGTGACACATATGATGCTGGTATACAGATGAGGAACTGTATTGGTTATAAGTTCTGATCATACCATATTCATTGGAAAATCTAAGAAGAGTCTGGCAAGGATAGATGATGGACGGTCAGTCAGAGACTTCTTTTGGCGTTTGTTCTACCAGCAAGTGCATCAATTTAAAAGAAAGGTATTCTTTCTGTTCATAATTATTTACATGGAGGAAGTCTCTATTCTGCATTGGGCTTCTGTTAAAGTTTGTGTTGTTGGTGAAATATTTATCAAATTTAATAAAAAACCTTAGCATGCATCTTCATCCCTATGGACGGTTAATTGTCTTCATGTCCATTACCTGTTGGTGGTAAAAGAAGAAGAAAAAAAAGACACTGTTGTGGTTAAAAGGAACAAAGACAGACAGACAGATGGACCTGATGTAATCATGTATTTGGGTGTGCGATGATGTGACTCAAACATTGTAGAAGACACAGCAGCCTCTATGATCGAAGCTTTGTTGGCTTTCACTTGTTCAGACAATCTCTGTTACAAAGCTACACATTCATTTTTAGGACAAAAGCAGTAAAACCAACGTGTAATACAACAAATCATACAACCAGATAGAAGTATGATTATTTATTTACCATAAGGAGATATAACATTGTGATTCAAATTCATGCTGATGTGGCAGGGGAAAGGGAAGTTTGGGGTCCCCTGCTGGGGCTGTTGGCCCCGCGACCCGATCACGGATAAGCGGACGAAGATGAGATGAGATGAGATGAGATTCAAATTCATTTGAAGTCCTCTTACCTTGAATTAAAGCTGCATGTAGTTTGTTCAGATGAGACTTTGGACTATGTTATGATTCTATAACCAGATGTACCATAAACTGTGACAGCAGTTGGTTACTGGTTTGATATTAATAACAACAAACTTTAATTATACAATACATTTGTTCACACTACAGCAGAATATTGACTTTAACTGATCAAATACACAAAAACACACAAGTGAGTCTTTAACCGATAAAAAGGTGAAATAAAAAGCAGACCAGGATATCTCGTCTTATCTCACACAAGATGAAAGTCAGAAGTCATCAGGAACTAAATAAGTTTAAAATCCAGCTTTCAACCAACAGCAGCACTGAAGAAGTGAGGTGTTAGAATGAGAGGTTACTCTACTGTCAGTGTACTTATACTGGTAACTGAAGTACATTTATTAACTAAAGTATAACTGTAAAACTGCTTAATTAACTACATGAACAACACATTGCATGTATGCAGTACTTTTGTTTTACAAAATAATGTGAATCTTAATACAAAAGGTGCCAAAAAATGTGAAAGACAAAATCCATCAGTTTAACCCTGAATTCCATCCAACAATCTTGGAGAAGTTGAAAGGAAATGTTGACTGTATTTCCATAATTTCACATTGTTGTTGATCATGATTAACAAATGCAAAACATTTAAATAAAAAATAAAACCGAAGCTCAATGTTTGTCCAAGAAGTTTCCTCTATCTATAGACTGGAACAATACAAAAGCAATCATCATATAATTACACTTTATTTTTCACACCATCACATTGTTTTCACGTCGTCATTTGACACATTGTGATTATTAAGGTATTGATTATAGCTGCTTTAAAGTTCATGATGCTTTCATGTTGAGGATTGGTTTTGTCATGTTGTCCTCCCTCCTCTCTCTGAAGCTCCTCTGAAGCTCCTCCAGTTGTTTCTTCACTTGCTCCGTGTGGTTCTCTACTTTCTTCTTCCTCTCTTTTAATCTATTTAAGTCATCTGTTGTTTTCTTTGATAGTTTCTCTAAGTTCATGTTCAGTGATTGTAGGTCTTTCTTCCTGTACTGCAGGTTCCAGTTGTTCTCTGTTATGAGTTCTTTTAGATCTTTTAGTCCCTGACCTTTGTTGGCTGTTTCATCTTTCTCCACTGATTTAACCTTCTTTTCATTCTCCTCCACCAGTTTCTCTACCTCCTTCATTTGGACTAAGATTTTCTCTTTCTGCTCCTCCAGTTCTTTCTTCAGTTCTGTCAGTGTATCAATAAGCTGTGTCATATCGTTCTGTTCTTCCTCTTTCTTCACTAACTCATCCTCCATTGTCTGTCTTTCTGTCATGAGCTGCTCTCTTCTTCTGTCTGCTTCCATCAAAGGCTGCTGTGGTGTGTCATTAAAACCTGTTGTCTTCTTTGCTTCCTCTTCATTATTAGTCTTGAGATGCGTGTTGATCTCTGTGTTCAAACAAAAGCAAGTGTTTTACAGTATATTATACTTCTCATCATCTCATAACCATAAGCTTAAGAGACAGAAAATGTACTATCAAAAAATGTCAAATTAATATTTGGCTTACGTCTCCATTTCCAGACCAAACCAAGACCAGCAAGAACAAACATGAAGCCAAACAATGTGCTAAAGGCAATAGATGCAGTACAACTTGATTGAGCCATGAAGAAATCCTCTGAAATAATAAAAGAGAGAAGAACATTTACAGTATAGAATATAGTATATAAGTTATGTTTGACAAAAGGTCTGTGTGTGTTTCATGATTAGGAAGCTGAAAGTTGTATTTTAGGTTTCTACCTGGAACAGTGATGTGAGTCTCTCTGGTCTGGTTGATGGTCCTCTGTTGGACTCTACAGGTGAAGCTGTTGCTGTGTCTCTTCTCCACAGTCACTCTGCTGCTGACAGTATAGAGGTGATCAGGACCTCTGACTGTCTCTGTAGGTCCAGCAGAGAGGAGGTTTCCCTCACCGTCCAGCCACAACACCTCCGGCTCTGGATACCAGCCTCTAGACTCACAGTCTAACACCACTCCACTGCTGGCCTTGTGGAGGCCCGCTAAGCTGATAGCAGGTGAGGAGACAGCACCTGATCGGATCAAACACAAGTTATTGGTCCAGTGCTTGAATGATGTACAGCATCATCCTATCTCAAGCATCTCAAGCCACCGTGTTGCCCATCTACCAACTGTGGCCCATGTTGATGAGCAGCCTGGGCTCCAAAAAATGGCAACAAAACACTGTTGTCAACTGTGTTTTGAGGGAAACAGTTTAAAAATGAAATGACAGGGCACCAGCAGTGGGGTAGCCTATACAGTATGTCACGTTATCATGTTGTCTCCACTGGAGGGGCATCCAAAAAGACAATCATCAAGAAAATCAAGACTTTGAATGTTTTATAGTAAGTTTTATAGCTCAGAAATGTGTCACAAGGTTGAATCCCTCCTGTTGTCTACATGTTGAAGTCAACTTTGGAAAGAGAGTCAACCTCAAATTGCTTCCAATGTCTGGAGCAATGAAAGGCCAATTCTAAGGTATAAAAGTTCTATATGTGGAACGGACAGTGTAGTCAGTTTACTTACCAACAAGAAGCTCAACAAAATAATCTTTACTCAGTTTTGGGATGTAGCATCTGTACCGCCCGTTATCAGAGAGCATCACTGTGGACAGTCTCAGTGAAATGTCTCCGTGCTTCAGTTTGTTGACGGACAGCGATGCTCTTCCCTTGTAGGCCTCGTTCTGGTCAGTCAGCAGCTCCTGACCGCCATGCCACACATGGACAAATCTGGGCTCCAGGTCAGGTCTGCCCCACTCCATTGTCATGGAAACAGCATCCACGGGGGGTTCCAGCTGACATGGCAGAACGACGTCATCACCAACCATCCCTATGACGGGCGGAGGTGGACCTATCTCCTGAGACCAACCTGGGAAACAGTAGGTCTGATGATAAATACAAATTCAACTCTGTGAGGTTGAATATTCAGTAAGGAGCTGTTGATCGTGGCTTTTGTCTTTCAAGTCTTGGATTTTTTACTTTATAAGGTTGACAGTATGTGAGTACAAAGCTGCAACTAGCATTTTAAAGATGTACTGATATGGGCTGACAGGTAGACCACCAAACTACAGGCCACTCATGGCTGCCTTTACCTTACATTTACGTGAGTTAGTGTCACTTAAACACATACCAGGTTGTTACTAATGTGTGTGTGTGCGTGTAAGTTACCTCCACAAAAGTGTGTGAGGAGAAGGAAGACGAGAATGTTTTGGAAAACACTGACGGGTCCCACAGGTCTGTGAAGTCCATCCTTAATGTGGACCATCCTGGAGTGCTAAAGATCCAAATACACTTTTATGAAACATTAACAAAAAGGGTATTTGAAGCAATGTAGTTTCATATTGTTAACACAATTTAGTATTAAACAGAAACATTTGTGTTTATATTTTAGTTGTGCAGCAATAGCATGTAATAACTATGGAAACCCTTCTCCAGATTTGCCTCTCACAACTTTGATTTCAAGGCCCATCCACACATGGGCTAATAGCTAACTTTGCGCACTTTTGGTGGAGCCAATTTGCCAGAATGTGATTCAACATTTCTCAAAAGACAATACCTGACATTACAACAGCACCTTCAGCAAGCTTTCGCTCTCCTGATGGCTTTACTTTTTTCTGTCATCATATTATTTAGCTTAGCAACAACATTTTTGACTTCCCTCATTGTCACACACAAGCCAAAATTCACACTGACCAGATTTTTTAAAAAGTACGAGGACAAGCAGCTCTTCACACGGAACAAAACTCAGAGATCCAATTTAAAATGTTTGCTGAAAAACAGTAGTTGATTGCTGCTGTAATTACGTGATCACTTGGGAAGGGGTGATAAAAGACCCAAATACAGCATGAATCCAAAGACATGAATGTCTTGGATCTAGCATCGACACAAGTCTCCCCTTCAGTCAGCTGTGAAGGAAGACCTGCTTTCTACATGTGAACGTAACTTTAATGAAAGCAGCCATTTCAGAAGTCCCACATACCTGTTGTGTTGGCGTCGCCTCACCTCAATAAACAGCGCGGTCAGTCCTCCCATAAAAGGATCTGTACTTTGAACGTGAGTGATCATGGAGAATAAAGAGGTGTGGTCATTTACATGACGGTGTGGATGACAATACAGTGGCCTCGATAACTTTTTATACTTCAAGATATACATCTCAAATATTGTGTAGGTAAGTTTGCTTCTACTGTATTCTTTAAACCATCAGTGGACTCTAAACCTCTCCTCTGAAACCCTGATTAAAGTTACTCTTCACCACTGACTGAACCTCGTCCACAGAGGTTAGAAATCATTTCAGCCTTTACAGTAATGTAGAAAACATAATATAATACAACTTAAAGAGCATCAGATATACAACGTCAGGATCTCCAGGTGGCTGGTTGTTGTATTTTATTACAGTGAACAACACTGACTGGTTAATATTTAACCTGTGTCCGATCAATAAAACAGAGTTGAACATCTCCCTCCTTTAGCACCCAACACCTATTTATATATTTAAAGGAATTTGAGAGATGAAAGCTAAATGTTCACACATTTAACCCACAATCCTTTCATCAAGAGGAGGAAACCAAGTGACAGGGTCTTAGATTTGTGTTTGTACTGTTTTATTGTGTTTTATCTTGAAAGTTACTCTCCCTATGAGTCCTGTTTTGTTTCACTTCCTTTTTCTTTTTCAGCATCATTAGTAAATGAATTCCTTGATTGTATTAGTCTGTCTCAGGTCGTCAGCGTCTCACCCAGTGAGGAGCGCTCTGTTATTTCCTAGTTTTCCCAGTGCTCAGGATTTCTAGTTGATTCCCTGCTATCAGTGGCTTGACTCCCCTTTCAGCTTGTAATTCATATCGATTGATAAGGAAACTGTGCAGAATCCGGTTGGTTTAAAGTGAACGCCCACAATCATCTGATCATAGAGAGAGAGAGAGAGAGAGAGAGCGAGAGAGAGAGAGAGAGAGAGAGAGAGAGAATGAAAAGGAGTGTAAGAGAGTCCTCCTGACTGAACCTCTGCTTCATTTAGAATATGTTTTATCATCAAGCACTATAACGTACACATCAATGATGAGGACCAAAGCACGACGGCTACACCACAAACAGACAGGAAGGTATTTTTCATGATGACGACGTAGAAGAGACACAAGCAGCTGGAATTATAAAATACATTATAAAGCAACTTAAAGTCACTGACATAAAAACATGATTAAATATAATAACTCGTACTGTGATCCTGCTCACCTAACACTTCATGTTGTCTCCAGTAGAAATAAACAGCGATACGTTTCACAGTGAAGAAAGACAAACTCTCACTGAAGCTTTTTTAATCAGATTTATTTTGATTTAAATGTTTAAAAATGTCTTCAACAATCAGCTAATAATGAACAAAATACAGACAAAACTGCAAATACATGTATTTGGTATCTCATATACACAAACAAGTATGTCAATAAAATCATATCTATATTTTGACATATCGTCTGCTATTAAGTAATTAAATCCAGTTTTTGTTTTTTTTAAATCCCCCTGTCACACTGTGTTTATATAATGTCATTTTCATCCCAGTAAGCATGGATGTATTGTAGTTTTACATTGAAGTCAGTTCTATGGTGTTCCAATGAAATGTTAGTGGACCTGACATGTTCAACATTTGGTGACTTTGATTTGTTTCACCTTCGTACCTGTTTGGCTTCATCCCTCCTCCTGTTTATGTGTTATCTGAAACTCTATGGGCTCCAGCAGATTCTCTATCTTCATCTTAAGTCTCTCATCATTTTTCTTTGTCTCGTCTAATTTTCACTGAGCCTGTAATAGCTTTTCTTTTTCTGTTATTAATGTCTGCGGTTTGTCAAACGTCTTTTCTCTCTCTGTTATTTCTTCCTCCACGGACTGAAGCTGCTTCTTGTTCTCCTCCTTCTCCGTCTGCAGTTTCTCAAGTTGTGTTGTGAGTTGATCTCTGGTTTCCTCCAGTCCTCTCTTCTGTTGCTGTAGTGTAGTAACCATCTGATCCATGTCGTCCTGATATTCATTTTGAAGCTGTGTATTTTTCCTCTTTAATTCTGCTGTTTTACCTTTTGTGAGAAAAAGATGTGACATTGAACAACACTCTAACACATAAAATAGTGTAGCAAACAATATTTCAGTGAATCAAAGAAACATTTCCTTCCCATATAAAATTTGACACCAAAATAATTCATTTTAATTTCTGTATGTTTTGCATTGAATTATGACAGTTAAATCCCTGATGTTTTGTCCACTAATCTCATCATTAAAATGAATAAAATTACTGTTACTATTTAGTATATAGTGTTTTGCAGTAAAATATGATAATACTGTAATCATGAATGAGCTGTGACTTACGTTTACATGTCCAGCAGACAGCAAGGAGAATTATTAAAAGCACAACAACCAGGCCAGCACAGCCATAAGTCACTCCCTTGGGAATACAGCAAGAAGTAAAACTGAATTGGCTCAATTTATCTGGAACATCACCTGCTGAGGAGGCGTCACCTGAGAGTGAGACAGAACAGACACTCAAACTCAAAGTCCTTGACAGCAACACACAACAGGACATTTGTACCTACAAACAGAGATGCATTGCTTTATTAGAGTTATTATTATTATCATTATATCTGAACAGCTCGTATCATGTGTGTGTTAATTCTATGACTAGTACAAAAATGTAGAGACAATTGACTAAAGTACTCACTGTTCATCAGATGACGTGACCGTAGAAACATCTCAAGGTTCTGAGGCTTCATGTTCTGTAAACCAGCACCAGAATGTTAATCTTCAAATAAGACACCATATAGAGAAGACATGCTGAATTGCATTACATTTTTTATGTGTTTAGTATTTCTGATGTAAAAAAAGCTGCTAAAAACGTTTAATAATATATTTTTAAGAAAATATCCACTTGAGATGATTTTATTTCATAAATAAGCAACGATGAATGTTTAGTAGTTCAAACTAAAAATACAAAAGTAGTTTTCTAACAGCTTACCTGTCGTGTGCGTCAAGAAGTCCGATCACCTCAGAGTGCTTCAGAGACAAAGTCCTCAAATCACATGATCACATTGAGCAGCTTTCTTCAAATGTAACAAACTCAGAGATCCAATTTAAAATGTTTGCTGAAAAACAGTAGTTGATTGCTGCTATAATTAAATACACAATTCTAAATGATCACTTGGGAAAGGGTGAATAAATGACCCAAATACGGCATGAATCCAAAGACATGAATGTCTTGGATCTAGCATCGACACAAGTCTCCCCTTCAGTCAGCTGTGAAGGAAGACCTGCTTTCTACATGTGAACGTAACTTTAATGAAAGCAGCCATTTCAGAAGTCCCACATACCTGTTGTGTTGGCGTCGCCTCACCTCAATAAACAGCGCGGTCAGTCCTCCCATAAAAGGATCTGTACTTTGAACGTGAGTGATCATGGAGAATAAAGAGGTGTGGTCATTTACATGACGGTGTGGATGACAATACAGTGGCCTCGATAACTTTTTATACTTCAAGATATACATCTCAAATATTGTGTAGGTAAGTTTGCTTCTACTGTATTCTTTAAACCATCAGTGGACTCTAAACCTCTCCTCTGAAACCCTGATTAAAGTTACTCTTCACCACTGACTGAACCTCGTCCACAGAGGTTAGAAATCATTTCAGCCTTTACAGTAATGTAGAAAACATAATATAATACAACTTAAAGAGCATCAGATATACAACGTCAGGATCTCCAGGTGGCTGGTTGTTGTATTTTATTACAGTGAACAACACTGACTGGTTAATATTTAACCTGTGTCCGATCAATAAAACAGAGTTGAACATCTCCCTCCTTTAGCACCCAACACCTATTTATATATTTAAAGGAATTACTTTTACATTTGAGAGACAAAGGCTTGTTCAAAATGTTCTTGTGTGGCGTGAGCTGCTAGCTTACATTACATCCTTGTGCTCCACTTAACGGGGTCTGTACCTGAGCCTCTTCCTTCTACGTCTTCTGTGGATCATGTTGTTTACAGTAGAATTACATTGTGATAAGTTGTCACAGTGACGCAAGACAAACTTTTTATACATGATTTTATTTAGATTTTCAAAATGTCTGCAATAATGAGCAATTTTGAACAACAACAAAATTGAACAGTGACATTACTTGACAGAGATACAAAGCAACACAAATCACAAATCTTATCCTCATTCAACTTCAACACATGTTCTGCACACAACCAATTAAATGTAGCTGATATTGTTACTTGTTGACATTCAGCTGCAACAAGTGATAATAAACCCACGGTCACACTAACTATCATAAGGCAAGGCAAGTTTATTTGTAGAGCACATTTCAACAACAAGGCGATTCAAAGTGCTTCACATAAAACCATTAAAAGCATCAAAACATAATGCAAAAGAAAAGGAGATTTAAAAACAATTAAGAACATTCATTGAAACATTAAAAACAGTCATTAAAACACTAAAAAGCTAAAAAACAGAATAATAGTTGCAGTGCAGTTTAAGAAATAAAATGCAGTAGTGAAATGCATAAATGGATTAATATCCTTGAATGTGGTTCAGTTAAAGGCAGCAGCAAACAGAGAAGTCTTCAGTCTGGATCTCAAGGAGCTGAGGGTCTCTGCAGACCTGCAGCTTTCTGGGACTTTGTTCCAGATGTGTGGAGCAGAAGAACTGAACGCTGCTTCTCCATGTTTAGTTCTGACTCTGGAACAGAAAGTAGACCGGTCCCAGACCACCTAAGGCAGGCCTGGCCAACCCGCGGCTCCCGAGCCGTTCTGACTGACACCCATGTGAACGAATTGCTTCGAGTGGCAACAACGGAATACAAGCCAGATTTGAAGAGGATTGTTCAAGGCAAGGAATGCCAGAAGTCCCACTAAGTAACATGCATAGTAAAAGAAAAACGCTATTGTAAATTATTATATTTTAGTTTGTGGACTTGGTTGAACTGAGAGTTTGTCTGTGTGAGACAGTGCACACAATGTTCATTGTTGAAAATGACTGGCCTGTGGTCTTAGTACTGTAGGAGTCAATTTCTGTCATTATCATGTTGGTGTGTGACAGTTACAATAAATCTGGCTGAGCAAAGGTGTGTGTGTGTGTGTGTGTGTGTGTGTGTGTGTGTGTGTGTGTGAGAGGAAGGGATGGGGTGATGTTCATGTGTGCCCATGTGTATGATGTGGCTCTTTGCAGTAACACAGTAAAAAATGTGGCTCTTGGTCTCTGACTGGTTGGCCACCCCTGACCTAATGGGTCGGGATGGTTCATAGGGTAGCAGCAGATCAGAGATGTATTTTGGCCCTAAACCATTCAGTGCTTTATAAACCAACAGCAGGATTTTAAAGTCAATTCTTTGTTGGACAGGAAGCCAGTGAAGACCTCATAACCATTTTTAATGTTAAGTCCCTGCAGGGATCAATTCATTCATTTGTAGTTTTAAGCTGAAGTCCAGTTTTAACAAATGTTCTTTATATGTTCACCTGTTGGACTTTTGGTGAATTGAATTTGTTCTGATTGCTTTCACCTTTCTGTCTTTTGGCTGATCTAACGAGATTAAAATATTCCGCTCCTTGTTTTAGTGACCTGAGACTCTATTGACCCCAGCATTTGATTTATCATCAGTATCAGGATCTCAAAGGTTCTCTCTATCTCGTCCCATTTCTTCTTATCATCCAATAGGTTTTGCCGTTGTTCTGATGTCAGTTGTCTCTCTGTTTCTGTCTCCACTGACTTCTTCTCCCACTTCTCTTTCTTCACTTCATCAAGTTGTTTTTGGAGTAGATCTTTCATTTTGTCCAGTTCACTCTTATTATTCATCAGCGTGGCGTTCAAGTCATCCAGTTTCTTCTTCAGAACCTCCTGTGTCAAGTCATCCTTTATCAAGTCATCCTGTGTCAAGTCATCCTGATTATTCCCCTGTTCCCGAATCTCCTGTGTCATGTCCAGAATCTCCTGTCTCAAGTCCAGAACCTTCTGTGTCAAGTCATCCTGTTTTTTTTTGTTTTGTTTGTCGTTTTCTCCTGTTAATAAAATGTGACATTGAACAACACAGAAACACATGAAGAATGTGTTATTAAACAGCAACCAATATTTTAGTAAATCAAAGGAGCATTTTACACCAAAATAAAACATTTGAATAGTTTGTTTTGAATTGAATTATGAAAGTAAAATCCCTGATGTTTTGTCCACTAAACACATTTAACTTAATAGAATAATATTGAACAAAACCAAAAGTAAAATTGGTTTGGTGTTTTGCAGAAAAATAAATATGTTATTATTGTAATCATGAATGAGCTGTGACTTACGTTTACGGTTCCAGCAGACAGCAAGGAGAGTTATTAAAACACCAACAACCAGGCCAGCAGAGCCACAAGTCACTCCCATGGGAATACAGTCAGGAGTAAAACTGGATTGGTTCAATTTATCACCTGCTGAGGAGGCGTCACCTGAGAGTGAGACAGAACAGACACGTCAAACTCAAAATCCTTGGGTCCCTAGCAACACACAACAGGACATTTGTGCCTACAAACAGAGATTAATTGCTTTATTAGAGTTATTATTACTATATCTGAACAGCTCTTATCATGTGTGTGTTAATTTGGCAGAGAGCAGAAATCTGGCTGGATCAACACTGCATCAGTAAAGTGCAGAGGACGGCTTGATAACCAGTTAAATACAAAACAACAAAACTAAAGGGTGAAAAAATGAGAATAAGACAGACAGAAAACAGAAAGAGACAGAACAAAATAATTAACTACGGTACTCACTGTTTATCAGATCACCAGGCATACTGGGGTATGAAAAATAAAATAAAAATAAAAAATAATGTTAAGTAAACCAGCAAAACAATGTTAAATGTTAAATAGACAACGATGAATAAGTTAAAACTTAACAAAAATCTAATTTTCTAACAGCTTACCTGTCGTGTGCGTCAAGTCCGATCACCTCAGAGTGCTCAAATAAAATGATCACATAGAGCAGCTGTTATCATGTAAAGGCGTGTTCACCTGGTTTGCTATCTGCTGTAGATATGTGATGATGTGTGCAAATCTCTTGCAGTGCCCGTCGAAAACATCCCTGTTCACAAAAGGCTGAGTTTGCATGTATATACTTATACATTTTGTTCTTCACGTGCTTTCCGAAAATGGCTGAGTGACAAGAAGATTTTCCTTCAGACTGGCAGAAAGTTTGTTGATCTGTTCACACACATAATATTGAGACAGATCTATCTCCATAGTCTTACACCTTTCAGCGCAGGTCGCTCCCATGAGATTCAGTGTTCCCCTGGTGGTCCATACAGACCCCAACCCAATAACTTCTTTTGCAGTCTTGGCATTGCCCAAACAGCAGGTTGATGCATTTGATTTGGTTTTCCACCTCATGACTCTGAAAACATTGTTGCAGATGCAACAAGAGCACCTTGCTCTTAGATGTTATGCTGTACAGTTTACTGTGTAATCTCTCTGGTCTTCTATCCTTCTCTTTGGAGTTGTATGGTTGCAGGGTGGGATATTCTTCAGAACTGGTAAGTATGGAATTGTTATTCAGCCTGAAAAATAGTTTTCTATAATATATGTTATATTAAAGAAAGAAAAAGGAATGTAGCCTCAATTATGGGGGTGGCTACCGAGTTCTTAGCCCAGTGTACATTGACAACAGTATTTCACACAAACAAAGTAATTATGACAAATAATAAATCAATGCCGACTGCCATGTAGAGCAGGTATAATAAGTGAATCACCAGCGAAATTGATTTAATGCACACCGTTAAGCTGAGGGTTGAGGAATCAGCAGGGAAGAAAAGTTTGGACTAAATCATTCAATGGCTAAATTAATCATAATTATAATAAATAATCATAATAATAATAATGTGTTGCATCCCAATTAATAACATTACAATAGTAATAGTACCACAATATTAAAGACAATATAGTATGTTTGGTGTTTCTATTATTTGGCAATAAGAATAGTTGGTCATTAGAGGGCAGCATTTAACAATACATGTCTCGTTCTGTAACATGGTCACTAATGAATGTTCAATAGTGCTGTTTGTGTGATTTAATCTTATTTGATAGAATAAATTCATAAAACATACAACATTTGAAATGGAACAATGTAAAGATATGCATTTCAAATATCTGACAGCTCAAGATAATTTTGTTTTGGATTCTGCCCTGCAGTTCCACGACAAATTAACAAAGGCAATAGGAACACACATAAACCCAAAACGTTTTCATATATCATCTGATTTACTGACTTACTGGAAAATGTTATTTATTTGACAGAAAATCCCTCCAACAAAGATGAAAACACAGTTGGGTTGTTGACTAAAATTAAAGTAAGATGCAGGAATCATCAAACTAACAAAGTGTAGGTGCCCGAACCAAACCAAAAACCTGAATACCCAAAACGTTGAACCTAGGAAAGTTGGGAAATGTTGCCCATTATCCAGGCAGCCATTACCAACATAATTGTGAAAACAAAGTCCCTTAAAACCATAACATCTAGTAGAAAAGGTTGCCAGTGTACCTCGACCTGACAACCATACCAGTTTGATACTGTATAGTTCATTTTCTTCAATGTGAACAGTGTAAAGTTTGGCCCATACATTATCTTAAGTACATTTTTAATTTGATTTCTGCTTTGACAGCATCTCCAGAGATAAAGTGAGACAGGAAGGCAAAGGAGAGCGAACTGGACAATAAGTACGCTCACAACATAACGTGACATTTTTGTCATGAGGTCATATGTCAAAGTTACCTTGAGCTAAACTTGAGCCGAGCGCTCTGTTTGGTTGAATGTGGTGAGAAGACCGGGCCGACAGACGTCTGTGGCTTAATGAGTTAATGGAAACTAAATATAAATGTCTGTAAACTCAGTATGTCTGCTTCAGGTTAAAAAGCATTATTTTGTCAATATAGTGTATTTAGAGCTGCAGCAGCTCCATTCAACAGCGTCTTCAGACGTGCGATCAGATCAGATAAAACAATGTGGCTAAACCACTGACTCTTAAAATGGACACTGATAATGTGACGAAACCAAAGACTAACCCAGATAAAGACAGAGGGGGACGATGAACCACGTGACCCTTTTCACCTGCTGTAGCAGCTTGACCACTTTAAATTGTTCCGTCCATTTGAACTGGCAGTAAGAGTGAATTCATCTACCTGTTCTTTCAATTTGAGCATAAATTAACACCAGAAATCTGATTGAAAATCACAAAAAAAGATGATATGCTTTGTTTTGATGGAAAAGTCGATGAATTAATAAAAGCAAAATGCAATCTGTGTGGAGAGATGAGACTGTAAGCATCTTCACATTAAACAGAATTGTCATATTTCCATCATATTTTTGCAAATTGAGTGTTATAGTTTGAAACTTAGAGAGCATTAACCAAGATGCTGTATTTGACGCACTGAGGTGAGAATGTGTTGGACCAAACCATGACATGGAATCAGAGACACTTTACAGCAAAAGCTGAGTATAGTATTATCTTGTTTTCAGCGATGTCTGAATGTAAATGCACTGCTGACATTTGGTGATATTTACAGTACATGGCTTTATAAAACATAAACCTTTAAAAAACATTATTGTAATATCAAAATGGAGAGACAAAGGCGATGCAAAATAACATGTTAAAATGAAAAAAAAAGTGAAATATGAAAAGAAAAAGATAAGTACTGTGTCACTGTAACATCGCTGCGTGTGAACTTCCTCTTCTTCAGTCAGGTGTGTCTGCTCTCCCTGGACAACACATTTCCTGTCAGAAAATAGAAATACTATGAAACAAATATGTAAGTCATTTGTCTTCTTATCTTCATTTAAATCTGGTATTACACACACACAATTATTTATTCACTCATGGGTTAATCTGTATAAAGGTTAGTTAAAAAAATCCAGGGAGCTAAATTGACCAAATGTACTTTGTTTAGAACCAGGTGATACTATATCTCTACAGGGACAAATATACAGGAAGTGTTAAACTGAGCTTTTGGTTAGTAACGTGATTAATACAGTAATTACTTACATTTTAAAAGAAAAAGGGGCAGGCTTACCCACAGCAAAGTTTATTGTAGAATAGAGAGCACTCTCTTCTGGTAGATGTGGCTTCGTAGATTCTTTGGGTTCTGTTTTGGAATCAAAGGTACATTTTATATCAGTCTGTTAAAAAAAATGTAATTTCAATTGCATGTCAGTATATCACTTCAGGGCTATAAAAGTCTATAAAAGATCAACATTTAAAACTGGTCACAATTTCATGTCTTTAATAAGAAGATGCCCTGAAGTCTGTGTGTGTGTGTGTCTCATGTCTGGGTTCAATCATAACAGTTTTTTTTCTCTTGTTAATGATGGAAACATTTACTGTGTTGTATATTTGTGGATTGTTCTTTTAAGGTTCCCTCTCCCCAACTGTCAAACTGCACGTCTTGCATGTAGACTGAGGCGCAGCTGGTTTCTGTCTGTGGTTTTCTCGTGTGGTTTATGACCGATAATTATCTCCCATATCTGAAGGCAGACAGCCTGCTTGTAAATATACCAATGGGTCTCAATCATCGCTCTTTTAAACAGTATGTGACATCTAGTTACTGTTGCCATGAGAAACCTGCAAGCTGGTGATTTTTTCTAAAGTATATGACTTCTTCTTTAAACAAGTACCTTTTTCGTTCCTTTCAACAAGCGCATATGTTACGTGATGTGGATCAACCAAATCGCCACCACCTGTGACTGAAAAAAATAGAAAAAACCCCAAAACAAAACAATTATTTGTAGTCTATGATGCATTTTTCATTTTTAGCTGTGTACATGTGAAGCATTTTATAACACTTCATTCAAATAACATGAATGTGTAGCATCACAGACTTGCTGTGGTTTTGTGCTGCAACAATGTTTATACTATGTTAGGAAAAGTGGAGTAAAATCAGATGCCAGCTTTTATTTGCCAGGCTGTCCATACAATGTAAGGAGCCAAGCTGATCTGCTGGTGCTGTTGTGGCAGAATACATCAAGCGCCTCATTGCTCAGATCAGCAACGATGAGCAAGTTATCTTAATTTGCAGGTGGCTGGTCCTCACTGTAATCTCAAAAAACTGCTTATATTCACTTAGCTGCCAGTATATTATGAAAACACAGTCTCACGGCAGTTCGTGAAAAAGTCACGAAATACAATCTAATGGTTTTGTCCACAGGGACAACTGTTCGTATTTTTGTGTCCCTTGGCACAACTTTTCTTCGGAATTACATTACCTTAAAAAACAACAGTGAGGTTAGGGCAACAAAACCAACAGTCAAGTTTAGTCAGAACAGAACCATTTCGTGCATCCTCTGAAATGGTCATACACTTGAAGTTATCATTGTACCTTTCTCCTTCCTCTGCTTTTGGACGAGAGCATACGTCGCGTGGGGTGAATCAACCACATCATCAACACCCGAGACTGAAACGTTGAAAACACAAAGATGCTATTTTGGGGATTTCCTAAACTCATCCAATAACCCATGACAACTGTTGCATCACAGACTGTCTGTGGTTTTGTGCTGAAGAATGTACACACCAGTTAAGTAAAGGTCAAGTTAAACTACATCATACCTTTCACCCTTTTGGATTTTTTGACAACAGCATATGTCGCATGGTTTGGATCAACTAAACCATCACCTCCTGATACTAAAACATAAAACAAGCAGAATTTGTTAGCATGCTGTATTTTATCAGAAAAAAAATTGTAGGCACAGATTCTTACAACAGGAAATTAGCATATATGTGACCAAAGCCAGCAGACAGGGGTTCGTCCAGTACGCACCTATGCACTTAAAAAAACTCTTTTCACATTCGGCCAATTGGGTCACATAAGGTTTAATGTTTCTCTTCAACAACAGAATGACTTATGAGATGAGTGGACTGTCTCATTGTTAAATAGCTAGGGTATTTATACAGTGTGAAGACCCCTACTTCCCCTGTTGTTTGCCATGTTTTCCAGATAGCTGGGGGCAGGGGGTCGTTAGGGCCAAGTGGAAACACCTGGGCCTAAAGACCTGGCTGCAGCTCTCCGCCTGTTCCCCACAGGTACCGGTTCAGTTTTGGTTTAGTATGTTGTTTAAAGTTATCATTATGCCTTGTTTTGAACCATACAACACACAAACACACCCGTCACTCACTAATACTGACACCACTGATTATCCTGACATCCTCACCCCACACCCTAACTATCCTTATCTCAATTTGGTTCAGATTAGTTGATAACATTTCTGTTGTCAAATGTTCTGTTGTGTCTAACTTTGTGTTACGGCCACCTGAGCCACGTCGTAACATCAGCTAAACCAGATGTACATGTAGAATTAACTTACACTGTCTGCACTCCACGAGTGATTCAGAAGAAACCCTGCATAATACTGCACATTCGTTATCCTCGGTCAGTGGTGATTAAGGGAATTTGTTTCGGCTTTCTGATTTTCTGGCATCAAAAGAATTACTCGTAGGACTCAATGACCTCATATTGAACTCTTGGAGTTTAAACCTCAGTTAAACCAGGCGTGCAGCAGACACTTCCAAGTGCAGTTACCTTTGGTGGTGCTTCTTTCACCTGTGTGTTTTTTGCATTGTAGTACTCCACAAACAAACACAAACAGCAGCAGGGCCACCAGTAAAACAGAGACAACGCTCCACAGCAGTTTGGGGGACATAGGGCCGTGACTATGGGGAGGATGAGTCTCTTCTTCATGAGGTTCTGAAAAGACTAAAGAAAGAACATACTTTAACTTCATCATGCAATGTTTCCATCCAAAACAATATTTTCTATATTAGCACTCTTGTTAGCTAACACTTTCTATGTTTGCGCTCTTCCTGCTTTGTATTGTAACTGCTGCGCAGCAACTTCCATTGGGCTGAATAAAGTTTTATCTTATCTTATGAAGCATTTTACTTCACGTATTTAAGCTAATCAAGTCAACATTTTTTGTAACTCTGATTACATTATATATCCACCTGAAACAGCAAACAAAACTCTCAATGCCACATGTTCCTCCTCCCATTGAACCATGCAAACAATTCATGTAGCCTGTACCTAGTTTTGCATTATTCCACGTCTCACCTCTGACAGCCAGCGGGCTCTCTGCTGACTCTCCAGCTCCAGAGATGTTACACTTGTAGAGTCCTTCATCTGATGTGGAAACGTTGTAGATGGTCGTGTTTCCTTTATAGCCGGTCCTGATGCGGAGGCCGTCTTTATAGAAGTCAGCTATGAGGCTGCCGGCACTTTTTTTCTTTTTGCAGCTCAGCGTCACATCGTCTCCCGCCTTCACCGGCAGAACAGGACTCTCCAGGATCACAGAACCAGCTGAACAATGTGGGAGAAATATTTTAGGTTTATCATATTTGGTAGGATTTACATTAAATAGAAAATATTAACCACAGAAACAATAATAGGCATTAGTAGAAAGAACCAAATATCCTTTGATTTTGTACTTATTTTACCAGATTTCTAAACTCTTTAAATGTAAGGTGTCATGCATAATACAAATCTTAACAAGAGGACATGTGTGCATAGGGCTCTAAATTAAATTCTAAATGCATGTGTTTAATTCCTATTACTTAGTAGTGTGCTACTTGCCATGTGAGGAAGTATTTCATTGCAGTTTCTTGACTTTCACCAAAGCGTTCTACTATTGACATAATCAAAACAATTTATCAATCATTTTTAGACTAAAACAAGCTGTGATGTATGTGGAGTTAGTAGCTAAACCCACCAGTGACAGTGATGTTGGCAGCACTGCTTCTCAGTCCGTCTGCATCTTCACACCAGTACGCTCCACTGTCTGAGGAGAAGGCAGGTTTAATGGTGCCGGACCCCGCCGATGGCGCCCAGTTAGAAAAGTTTGTCGGTTTTATTTCCCTCATCAGCCTCCATCCAGCCGAGCCATCAAAGTCACAGGCGAAAGAGATGGACTCGTATTCAAAGAACTGCAGTCTGTTCGGGAGGATGCGAGGAAAAGCTGCATCTGAGACACAGAACGCAACTTGTTAAACTGAGACAGAAATGAATACATTTAAACAGTTTGATGTATTTTTTATGGCAGTAGCATTAGCATTATCATGGCAATACACTATTTAATTGGATTGCGACAAAACTCGACGTTACAAAATTTCAAAAACATAAAAAAAATGATATGTGTACAACAAACAACCTTTCGTGTCAAACATGCATGATCTATAGTGCGCGACTGCACTTCAATCTATAGTCTCGATATAGGTTGAAGTTTGTGTGAAAGTTGCATTTTTTTTAATGCAGGGTAAAATTACTGCAGCTTTATTCGGGGTTAGCCTAACAGGAACAACCCAATTTGCTGAGCGTGTGCATTCAAATGTCAGTTTGCTGCTCTGCAAACGACAGTCTGTGGGAATCAGTGTATTGAGCATTGTTGCATTTTACATATAACAAAGTGCATTTAAATGAAGCTTCATGAACAGTGGATGTTTAACTAGCTGTGGCTTACCATGTTTCTGAGCACAATACCTGTAGTGAACTTGAGCAGCCAGCATCCACACATGCATCACTGGACAAAGAAAGAGAGCCGAGTATCAGACAGAGACAACTGTACATGTTGCTGCTTCAGCACCACTTAATTATATGATTAAATATGATAAGCCTCTGACAAGTGCAGGTGGTCTATGTGACAGTTTCAGTTGGCAAAATAATTGTAATAATAGAACTCTGACTTTACAACGTACACAATCACAAATGCATGTAAGTTGCAGAATGTCTACGGCTGTATGACTCTAAACTTAATAAAACATAATGCTAGAAAGAAGCCAAATGCATCTTTTGTATTCCTTTGTTTTGAAATCTCATTCAGGAACTGGGAGACGGACTCAGTACTCACTCAGTCTGATGCAGAGAGCTGTGACCTCCATGTTGTCTCGCTGCCGACTGTCTGAGCATCAGACTGAAATACAGACAAAGTGTGATGGAGGTCAGAACCTCCTCTTCTTGTGGTATTTTTGGTGTTGATGCAATGGAAGGTTTTGAGTTCTACTAATGTGTGAAGTGAAATTAATGTTAAGCCACAAAAAAACACAGCCTGTCAGTTGAAATCTGAATTTAAGGAAAGTAGCAAGACCTTTCACCTTCATAACAGGCCTTTACTGTGCAGAGTAATGTATGTGCACATGGGCAGTTTTCACAAGCTTATGAACAGTGTTCTTGTGTGTGTGTGCGTGGGTCTGTCTGTGTGTGTGTGTGTGTGTGTGTGTGTGTGTGTAGTTGTGTTTTTACCCATTTTGAGGGGACATGAATCTGAATACACAGTCACAATGGGGACTCACCTTTTTATGCCACGGTTAGGGTTAGGGTAAGGTTAGCATTAGGTTAGGGTAAGGTATGGTTAAGGTTAGCATAAGGTAAGGTTAGTATTAGGTTACGGTTAACGTGTGTGTAGGTATTGGGTGTATGTATAAATTCATGTTTTTATTTTTGCATTATCTTTTTTTTATACCATTGTGGTATCCTTAATTTTTTTAATTTTAATTTTAATTAAATTTTTTTTAAATGTAAAGCACATTGAGTTTCTTTGTAATGAAATGGGCTGTGTAAGTAAAGGTGCCTTGCCTTAACCAAGTACGTATTTTGACCCAGAGACAAAGCGACATCTTGTGTCCAGCAGTTTAACTTATCAAGAGAAAAGTATTTTTCAATAAGAGAGGAGTGACATGTTTTTGTGGAAAAACTTTATCACTCTCAAAGTGTTTTTCAATGCTGAGTATATTTATATATTTTGAAACATACCTGGAGGGGATCTTTAAAATAAGTCAAATAATAAATTAGTGTGGTCAATGCACACAGTCTCAGATTCTGCCCACAATCTGCTAAGCATTAAAAGATTAACTACAACCAGTAACTTTCTTATGCTCATGTCAAATAGGTCCTACTCTGCCCTCTGCAGTAAGTCAGACATGTTTTATACCTCTGTTCCTGGGTAACCAAGGTGACAAGGAAGTCACCTGATATATCTGCCAAACTGTAAATGATACAATAACCATATACAGTACCTCTGATACAACAAACAAGCTGACTGGTCATCTCTTACCATTGTTGCTGCTGACAAGTACAAATTTCAAGTTTATGTGCAAATTTGCTGTTTGTTCAAAAGCACACATGCTATTTCCTTGATTGTGCAAGCTAAAGCACAGCATCATAGCTATTTTTTGTAACATTAACTGTGATTGTGATTAAACTGAGGATGGATGTCATGAAATGGTGCTTCTCGGGCTACAAATCCACAAGAGCTTCAAAACAACATTTCTGTTATGCCTTCTCTTTCTCATCCAGCATCGCGCATTCTCTCAACAAACGAGGAAGAGAAACTGAACACTGATACTTCGCTGAAGGAACAGCAGACCGAAACAGTAAGACTAGAAGAGGAACTCCGGTCACAGCTGGAGGAAGTGGGGACAGAACAGCAGGGGCTCAAGGAGAAGCTTCAGGTAGTGGACCAGGAACTTGAGAATGCAACTGTCACCAAATGAGTGTTAGAGGGGAAAAAGTCTTTTAAAAAGTCTTTTTTTTGCCTGTTGCTTACTTTGGTGTAATCAAGATGGTTGTTCAGTCTATATCCGTTGGGAAAAGTAGGTTATGCTGTGTTTATTCACAGCTAGAGGGACCAAGGTTCCAGACAGTACAGTAGAGAGTCCACTCGAGCTGAAAGACGTTCTGTTTAGTCTGAAAAATACCCATTGATGTAGAAAAGAACAAAGCAGAAGATAGGTATGGGTTTTAATATTTTTAACTGTATTCATATTATTTTTATTTTTATTCAGTGGGATTTTTTTGTTATTATTTATTATGTATTCTACTTTCATATTCATTTTTCCCTTTAAACTCCTTGTTGTTGTTTGGCCATTGTGCACAGCTGCACTTCTATCAAGATGATGCATTTTACAGATTTTATGCATTGTATCTATTCTATAAAGTAAGCTGAAAAGTAATTTGCAGATTATGAATTACTTAAAGGGTAACTTTGATATTTTTCAACCACCATAATCAACACCACGACTCCACGATTCACCATGGCAACAGGTATGTAAAAGGCAGAACATCCGTTTTAATCCAGTGGATGTAGATATTAATGCATGTAAGATATATGAAGATATATTTATAGTGCTCTTAATGTGAAAGGTAAGAATGTAACAGGTGGATCTAGTCTGAGCTGCCTTTGTCAAGGCTGAAAGAGTAATAAAGTCGGCCATCTTGGTTCAAGCTACGGTCTCCACAACCACAACGTGTTTGGTTGATGCTTTTACCCACGGTGTGCAGGGCTCAAGAAACAATTGACAATACTTTTTCGCCATGTAATAATTGCATTATGTGTGAAAGGACTTATACCAAAACAATAGTTTAAATATTATATTTTATATTATATTATATAATAATTTGACATTCAAATTATTTGCAGGAAAAAAGCACTCCCTAGTGTCTTAAGGCCTAAACTGAAATACTGTTTTAAGAAGATCACATTGTTTGTATAGTTTGTAAAATGGAATTTTTAAATGCTTCTAGTGTCAACATTTTTTATTCAATTCATCTACATTATATTGGCCTGGCAGCACATATTTGAGAGACACATAATTCAAAACCCAGACAAATAAAACCTAACTAGCTGTATAGTTTTACATCCTTGATCCTCACAGTTGCACACATTCATACCTCAAAGTTTCCCGGTATGCTCAGTCTATTGGCTAAACATGGTTGTTAGACGTTGCACTGACAGGAAATCAGAAGATGGACACACCTTTTTATAACAGATGGCAGGGGTCAAAGTCTTTCATTTGAGGACTTTGCTGGTGCAGCGTCCTATGGTGCAGTGAGACGATCATTGAGGCACACACCAGGTATGAGATTTCCTTTATATCTTTTAATTCCTATTATCCGGGATGCTCTCACCAACTTTTCATTGTAAGGATGTTAATAATAATGTCTTAACCGTCTGTCGTTAAGACAGGTCTGTCGTCACAACTGATCATCTGTATTTTGTAGAGTCAAAATTGTGTATAAGTAACGATGATGTTAATTATTGCATTTTTAATATGTAAAAAAACTGTTTTACAAGTAGAGGCTTTACTATTCCAATTAGAACGCCACTACTGCCTCAGTATGAAGGAAACTACAGTTTTAATGTGTAAAACAATGGTCGCATCATGTTAATGACATATGAGTTTTTCAAACAAGAGAAATAAACTGGTATTTGATCAGTGGCTATTGTAAACATGTTGAACATATCCCACAGCGGGACTTTTATTTACAGCTAGTTAATGTTTTACAGCCTTTACTGCCACACCGAGTGCAGACTTGACATTAGTTACCGACGGTTACAGTCAACCAGGGTGGGACAGAGACACCTATACTAATATTTGCACTGGACCACACAAAATAGCCAGCTGAGGAACAGTAGTCACCTGTTTGGCTGTATGCAACGTTCCCTTTTTGTATCACCTTTCCAACTTAGCAGTGTTTCAATTCAAACCATATTCCTACAGATCCACATTGTTAAAGCTTAAATCAAGTCAAGAGCTGAATGCCACTAAATAGCTCAGTGATGTCTTTATCTCCAGCGAGGTGGACTCCTGGACTGTATATAGAGAGTCATTAAAAGAGCTCAGTAAAACTGGCTGTTATATGCAAAGCGATTATAAGTATCACCGCTTCTCTTGTGTGCTTTGTCTTTCATGATTTGGCCTAAATGGAGTATGTAGAGGTTGAACATTGGAGAACCAAGAATCAAACCTAGGCGGACTCCCTGCATCTACCTGCTCAAATATAATGTGCAGTGGCCTTACAGATACCAGATGTACCCACTTTTCCATTCTGTCTTTCGGAATTAATATCTTTGAAGTTGTTTGTTTTACTTTTATTTTAATTTTACAGAACTCTGTGATGCTTCACCTGAAGAAGAGGCTGTTGAGAGCTGAGCTCAATGCTTTCAGTGTTTTGGTTTTCTATCACACTGCTGCCGTCCTTCTCCTGACACACTACTGTGGAGGTATGACTAATACACTAACACAACAGAAACAACCTGGTGTTTAAAGGGAAGTATTTCAGTGTGGGGAGATGCTGAAACTGGTACATTTTCTGTGGATAAAGATGCTGTCTGTACTGTGATACTAATGAATATGTTCAGGTCTCACATATCAGAATATGTCAGTCAAAAAAGTGAATTATTGCCAATCAACTGAATGTAGACATACAGCAGACAAATGAAGCACTTTGGGCTGGTGAATATGTTTCATTACAGATATGAAAAGTTTAAAATCTAACTGCAGGATGTTTCTTTCCAGCTGAGTTTCAGGTAGTTGGACCCCTCCAGCCAGTGATTGTAACGATTGGCGATGACCTTACATTGCCATGCCATCTGAAACCGGCTGCGGATGCTGCTGCTATGACGTTTGAGTGGGCGAGACCTGACTTGAATCCCAGATTCGTCCACGTGTGGCACGAACGCCAAGACCTTCACGTAAACCAGCATCCGTCCTACAAAGGACGAACATCTGTGTCTGTCAACAAACTGAAGCACGGAGACGTTTCCCTGACTCTCTCCAAAGTTAAACTCTCTGATAAGGGAACATACAGATGTTACTTTCCAGATTTGGATAAAGACTCAACTGTGCAGCTTGTTGTTGGTAAGTATACATATATTATCATTATTACCATCATTATTGTGCAATATGTTTTACTGGACATAACTACTGCATGCTTCATATTCTCACATTTTGGAAGGGAATTAAAATGAATACACTCTCCTAATAATGTAGCTTTTTAATAACAATTACTCAGTCATGCATCACACAAGATCTTCCAAACATACTTGCAACTTGCGTCATACATGTTCTTTGAATATGCAACAGACATCAAGTGGATATATGTCAAGGCAGAAAAGATCATGGACTCTTTAAGCTAATATCTCGCTGTGCTCATCAGGAACTGCTTCCTCACCCGACATCAGTTTATCAGGGATGGACAGAGACAAAGGAGGAGTGGTGTTACAGTGTGAGTCTAGAGGCTGGTATCCAGAGCCGGAGGTGTTGTGGCTGGACGGTGAGGGAAACCTCCTCTCTGCTGGACCTACAGAGACAGTCAGAGGTCCTGATCACCGCTATACTGTCAGCAGCAGAGTGACTGTGGAGAAGAGACACAGCAACAGCTTCACCTGTAGAGTCCAACAGAGGACCATCAACCAGACCAGAGAGACTCACATCACTGTTCCAGGTAGAAGAGATTAATACAGTTATGATGAATCATGTCAAACAGCTGATGTGAAACTTCATCCTTTGTTTGGTTATTTCAGATGATTTCTTCGTGGTCCCGTGTAGTTCTGCTGCTTGTATCACCATCAGCTTGGTGGCTTGTTTCACGTGTGTTCTTGCAGTTATCTTCTCTGTATGGAGATTGAGGCGAAACAAAAACAGTAAGTTACAAACAAATTCATTTTAACCTTTGTCCGTCATTTTAGAATTCAAGATCATTTACTGAGTTTTTACGAGAAAAAGTGGGAAAAAACAGTTTATGATGATTTTAAATTGAGCTCTTTTTTATTGTAACTGAACCCTTTAAGTTTCAGCTGAGGTTGTATCAACTCATGTTCAATGCACAAACAGCAATGACACACACATATATGTACACTTAAAATTCAACTGCCTGTCTACTTGCTAACAGAAACCATGATGGCCTCACAAAGAGAAACACAGCAGCTCATGGCAGAGAGTCAGAAGACGAAAGATACTGAGAAGAAAATGGCAGAAAATGAAGAAAAATTACAGAGAAAAGAGAAAGAACATGAAGACATGGTCGGTGTGCTGATGAAACAGAAGGAGGAGTTGGAGAAGCAGAGAGATCAACTGAATGAGCAACAGAAGAAGATGGAGAGTCTGGTGGAGGACACTGATACGAAGCTTCGGACAGTGGAGAAAGATTTAACAGAGAAAGATGAAGATAGAAGATTCTTCAGTGCACCAGGATGCACAAAGCTGAAAGAAATAATCTCTCTGTATAAATGGGGTCTGACTGACAGAGGGAGGGAACTTGAACAACTAGTGCTGAATACAAAGAAACTGTTAGAGATGACTGAGAGGGTGATTGATGGAACAACGGACAAGAAGAAGGAAGCACAGAACCACATGGATGAAGAAAATACGAAGAAAGTTAATGACTAAAGATTGAGTGTTTTGTTATGTTTGAGTATAAACTCAAAGCAACAAGTGGATGCTTTTTTTATGTAGTTTTGTATTTTCATCCATCCCACGGTCTATTTTGAAGACACTGTGTAATATCATGAAATAGAATGTCCTTGATTCCTTCCCTGTATTACACCAGTACAACACAACTTCCTGTAGGCTTCTTGAAGGCTTTGCTAACATTCAATGTTCTCACCAAAACAAATTGTGTGTGTCGTTGAGGTCTTACAAATGACCTAATCAAATGTGTTAAACTTGCTTAATTTCCTTCCTCATAAAACAGTTTTGAAGTTTTTTTAAATAGTGCATATTTTTTATTAATGTTCACTCACAAACAATGCTGTTCTCAGACTGCTATTTTGCTTTTGATATGTCATATTCTAGCTAAGGAAAGAAAGGCCACGCTTTAGGAACAGAAACAGTTAACATGTCTTTAGTCCCGTGAGAGAAACTTTTCATCACTAAAACATCACCCACGCATTTTCACTGTGAATCAAAGTGTAGAATCCTGGCTGCTGAAGGATAGGTCTGAGGGTAGGATATGTAGTAGAGCATCATTACACACATTGCAATACAAAGGCCTGTCACTTGGGGATTCATTTACAGACAGATTTAGTACCTTTTTCATTTGCACCTTTACAAATAAAATACTCTATACTTACCTTTACATTTTTTTTATAAAAAAATCACATTTTGGTTTAATTCAAAACCATTTTTTTTTTTTTATTCAAATCCAGTTCTTTGAGATGCCTGAATAAAAACGTTAAGAAGGTATCGGGGAACGATTCGTTCGGTATTTACGTTAAGTTGGCAGTGAAGCGTTCACAGACACAATCCATACTTTTTTTTTTTTATTGTTTTGGGGATGAGTAACATTGGGCATTATTGTGTTTTCAGCACTACTTTTTCGACTTCAAACAGCAGCTCACATCACTCATACTGTGTGGTAATAACAAGATGAGGCTTAATGTTATGCTTCAAATCCATTTCTTTCAGTTTTTTTACACGTCAATATATTGATTGTGTATTTGGCTGTCAAAACAATCTGAGTACACGGCGGTATATGGATGGTGTAGACCAGAGCTCTCAATAACCACAGATAAAGTCCCTGCACACATCTTTGTCATCTTTTCAGAAGATGACAAAAATACAATATCATGTGTTTTTGATTGACATCCCTTCTTCACCATGATTGAACCGAATTTAAACCTGCAGGACAATTCAGTTAAATTAATTTATCTAAAATTAAGTACATTTTTGAAACGCTTTCCATTATGTATTGTAATTTTAAATCCAGCCCTTATTTTACTTTAAACGAGAGAACATTTATTTATTAATAGATTATATCATATTATTATTTATAATTTATCCAGTTCAATTTGAAATCTGACAATAAATATTGTTGAGATATTATTTAATTGAACTTTAATCAGTCAGCTGTTGACTACATACAGACATACAACTGTTGGCTACTTCAGTATATATGAGACTAAATCATAGAACAAGTTAGACATTACTGTGATGTTCTGGACCTTTGGATGAGGAAATTCTCTCTAACTGGACCTCATTGACCACATTCCCCTGGTATAGACTCTGATGGAGGACTGAAGTGTTGCTTTTGCCACTCTGCCACCACAACAAGTACAGCCTCTTATTTACTTTTTTATATCAGCTATTTATGTAGATTAGGAAGGTAGTTAATTATGTTTATGCATTTTATACAATACTAATATAGTCATTGATTGAAGTAGACGGTACAAGTGTTCCAGCTATGTCAAACCCTGTATAATAAACTGCATAAGGCATACCAACGATGTGACACATATTGTGAATATTGTGGGTGGGACAACTATCACAGCAGAGAGGATAATCCTAAAGCTACTATATAACTAGCATGAACTCTATCAAAGTTGCAATAGGCCTGTAAATATTATTGTAGAAGAATTAAAACAAAACAAAAAGAAAAAAAATGTAAAACGAAAAATGCATCCTTTTAAATATCTTAAAAATGACTCTTTCCCTGTATATTTTGGGTCGGCGCCTTTAATAGCATTTGATAGCATTGGTGCATAACTGAAAACTGTGATTATGTTAATAATCAATAGGGCATTACACTGACAGGTCCCACACTGTGTTTCTGTGTGTCACTATGCTTGACTCAGGTCTAACTCTGAGCTGTGAGCACATTTAAAAGCTGCAGCAGCTCTGTTCCTGTAAACATGGACCACAAGGTGGTTTTAACTGCAACACTATTAAACCGACACCTCTCAAAAAAAAGCCTGAAGACATTTTTATTTAAGGCCTTGAACAACGCATGTGCTTACATCTGACTGTGCAACATTGTACATGGTTGGAAAGACAACACATATTTTTGGGTTAAATTGTTCCAACACAATTAAGGATTGATTTCACTCGTGCAGAGACATTTACTCTCTAATGTAAAACATCCTTGAAATACAAAATGCAAACAGAATTACATTTTAAGTATGAATTGTATACTATTTTATTTAGAAAGTTAGTGAACAAAATTACGTCACAGCAACATTATCAGAGTTCCGTTTGCTCCCTCTGGAGCCACAAAAGGCTACAGCTACTTGCATGGATGCGGTGGTACTCCACAACACCTGTGAACAGACTTCCCGTTTGAAACAGTTAAAAGAATTGGTTTTACATGCTTCCAGTTTATTAGTATGATCTGCTTCTCTGACAGGCAAGTCACAGTGACAGACGTCAGTGGCTTTAAAATGTTAATGGCACTTATTCTAAATGTGTCTGTAAAGTCGGCGTGTCTGTTTCTGCTCTGCTGTAGCAGCATCGTGTTGCCAGTTGACCACAGCGAGTGTATTTAAAAGCAGCAGCAGCTCCTCAGACATGTGAACAGATCAGATCAAACACTCTAACAAACCGCATACCTCCAAAATACTTATGACCCCAGATAGAGAAAAACCACATGACCCTTTTTCACCTGCTGTAAACAGCTTGACTACTTTAAATAGTTTCGTTCCTTCATGAGAACTGGCAGTAAGAGAGTTTCCATCCACCTGTTGTTATGCACATTTTTAATTTGAGCATAATAAACATCAGAAATTTGATTAAAAAGTCTGAAAATCACAAACTAGAGTCTATGATTTGCTGAGGTGGAAAATTAGAAGCAAAATGTGACAAAGTGCAATCTGTGAGGAGCGATGACTGTAACCGTCTACACAATTATACACAGACCGAACAGAAATGTTACCAATCTAACAATGTCTCTCACAATCCTCTGTCATCTCCTTCTTCTCTGAGGATCTGACACTAAAAACGACTTCAAGAAAGAGAGATCATTATCTGCTATCAAACTGGTTTCTATACTACCTGGACCCCATGACCATGACAAGATTAAAATAGTTTGTGAAATTGACATCACAATGCAATTCATGGTTAAAAATATCCATTTGATAATGGAAAGAAAACCACGTGTTTTGAAGGTAATTTAAGATCTAGAAAATAGAATGTTTTTACATTTTATAAGATGTATAAGACATCTTCTAATCTACTGAAAGAGTGTGACAGTGTGACTTCCTAACTAACAAACAGAAGTAGAGCTTTGAACAGATCACCTCCTCTCTCCTTCAGTCAGCTGTCGATGTCTGTAAAACACACAAGATGGAGATCCCTCAGATAGGGAAATGGTGGGAAGTCTTCTTCACTTCACAACAGTGTGTGCAAAAGTTAATCTCAAGTTCCCTGTACAGGGAACCTACAGATAGGTAGAACTGGCTTCACTGGACTTCACTGTGAAGCTTTTTCTAGTGAAGCACTTCTTTCTGTAATCTCTAACAGTGTTCCGCTAACCTGTGGTTGTAACTGAGTTGAGTGCAGAAGTACATGAACTGTTAGAGGAAAGACATTCTGTATCGGCGTCTCACCGATAGTAGACTGTAGAATAGAAGACACTCTCCTCCGGTAGACGTGGTTTGGTTCTTGCTGCGGACACCTCTGGCTCTGTTTGGGAAACAAATAAACATATTTTGAATGATTTACTATTCAATAGGTCTTCATCTTAAAACTATTTATCCAGCATTCTTGTGATTTGATGCTGCGTGTTCAAGTAGTGAACTACTCAGTATATATATATATATATATATATATATATATATATATATATATATATATATATATATATATATATATATATATATGGTTTTTAATTGATTATTGTATTTTTGTTATTTAATTAACATTCTGTTGCCTAACCCTAACCCACGGACGGGCGTCTGGATGTTGATCAAGCTTGTGAGCTCTCATTATCCGACTTCAGGGAGGTTCACACATTTAGAGCTGAATATGATCACACAAACATCTCCTGGCTGAACAACAACGTGATCGAGAAGACAAACCAGGGCTATGCAAACGTAATGTTGTTCTGGTACCTCCATCTTCCCTACGGAGAAGTAGCCCCATCACCATCAACAGCAGCAGGACCACCACCAACACGCCGGGTACAACCCACAGCAGGGAGAGGGGGTTAGTGGAGCGGCTGAGCGGAGGACGAGTCTCCTCGTCTGCTGCTGCAAAGAAGATAATAAACAAGTTTTCATCATCTAACTTGAACCTGGAGAGAAACACATCATCCAAACACATCAGGTCACCTTCACTCAGTTTTAGAACAGCCAGCCAGCTCTGTGGTGATTCTCCAGCTCCAGAGATGCTGCACCTGTAGAGTCCTTCATCAGCCTTGGAAGCATTTTGGATGATCAGGTTGGTTTCATACAGCGTCCCAAGGTGAGAACCGTCTTTGTAGAAATCGGCAATTTGTTCAGACTGAGTTTTCTTCTTACAACGTAGAATCACGTCGTCTCCCTCCTTCACGGGACGGGCAGGAACCTCCAGGATCACTGACCCAGCTGAACAATGTGGGGAAACATATCTTACATGTTTAGGGTTAAACATCCGCATGTACTTTGCCTAGAAGAGGGTCCACTCCATGACAGTATATTGACGCATGTAACAGTAGTGATCACTTCATTTGTGCAGGACTTTTCTAGCCGGAGTTCTGTACGCTCAATACTTTATTTGTATCTGTGCATTCAGATGATTTTCTACATTGTAGTTTTACCCTGAAAGTGTAGTATTATTTTATGTGCGAGACCTTTTTTGGGAATGAATAGTGTCTTGGACTGCATTTATGTTGGTCGCCCTGAGAGGGGAGAAGATCTTCTTCTTATACAAGATGATATATCTTACCTTATGTATACCTACATCAATACGTTTTGAAAACTCTTGATTTATAATTGTTGTTTATAAAACGTTCCTTCACAAACTTCATTTGTGCAGGATTTTTCTAGCACAAGGGGGAAAATAATAAAACAACCAAGTGCAAAAGATAAATGCAACTATAAATAGTTAGATCATATTATTATTATTATTATATTGTTTACTTCTGGCCTCAGACGCCGACGTACAAAATATTAAGACCTTGAAGTCACTGTGTCACATTTATAATTGACTTAACATACCAGTGACGGTGATGTTGACAGCATCACTTGTGTTCCCTCCTGCATCCTCACACCAGTACTCTCCACTGTGACGTTTAAAGGTGGGATAAATGGTGCAGGACGGTGCCGACGAGTTCCAGCTGTAAGAAGTCTTTGGGTTTATTTGGTGGAGCTTCCTCATCACTCTCCATTCAGTCGATCCACCGAACTCTTCACAGACTACACTGACGGTCTCATACTCAAAGAACTGCTGCCTGTCTGGAAGAACACGAGGAAGAGCTGCATCTGAGACAGACACAGAGAAAGTGAGCAAAATAAGTTAAATATGAAACATCCTGACAGAAGTATGAGCAGCTTAGCAGATGTTGAAGCAGCAGGACAACAAAGTGTGTTCATAGAACTGTGGTTATAATATATGTGACATGAGTAAGTATTAAGAATATCACACTGGCACACTGACGGAATGAAGTCCAACTTACCAGCTTTCTGAGCAAAGTAACTGTGGTCAACCAGCAGGACCAACACCTCCACCACTGGAGAGACACATGAAGAGAGGTGAAGTTCACACTCGGTGTTCATATTGGTCTGCTGAGAGAATCAAACAAAGACTCAGTACTCACTCAGGCTGATGCAGAGAGCTGTGACCTCCATGATGTCTTTGCTGCTGACTGTCTGAGCATCAGACTGAAATACAGATGAGACATGATGTAGGCCAGATCCTCCTCTTCCTGTTTGGATTCATTCTGGTGTTGATGCAGCAGAAGGTTGGACTTGTAGATCTAGAAATATGAGGCAGAGCTGCGATAGTGGAGGGTTTGTGTTAAAGAGAGAAGCTCGGTGATTGACCTGAGAGATGAGAAGAGAAAGGTTCTCAGAGCTAACTAGGGTCAGCAGTGACATATTAACATATTAATAACATGTTAATAACATGTTCATGGACCAACATTAACTGCTTTAATGGAGAGCCTCCTTCATCTCGTTTGAATTAGTGCTAAATGACCAAAGAACCAATGAACAAACAGTAAAAACATGCATAAACAAAATGATATGCGTGTGACAATATGATATAAGGTTAAAAGTTTAACGACAGCTTGGTCGAGGATCTGGACCACTAACCTTAAGATGAGTTTTTCTTTCACCACACACAATATCAATATCATTTTCATGTTTATTTATCTGACAATGTTTTGACTGATGAGCAGGAAACGTATTTGTTTCTTGCATAAAGGTCTAGAGTTTGCGTTGCTTTTGTTTTACTTAGTTAACGTACTTATTTTAAGCCCAATCGTGGTGTTTTTCCTGAATACGAGTGCCTTTGTTGCTAAAACCTGAAAGCAAGTGCTTTGGTTTGAATTCCCGTTGACCCGGTGTTCACTGCGGCCGTAGTGCGGTGTCATAGTTCGCTGTAAAAAGCGACGCCACGGGATCTGACAACGCTTCTGTTACAAATCAACAGGTCAAAAAAAGGAAAACAAAGTCTTTATTACATTTTTTTAATTCACTGTCCTTTAATAGGACAAGGCACAAAACCATACAAGACTATGTATAAACTACACACATCATCGTTCATGCAGTGAAAACTAGCAGACAGGAAGCAAGCTGACCACACCTTCACTAGATTACCGTTGACCAGTGTGGAGGAAAGGAAGCTAGATCACATTTATCTTTAGTAGTTTCAAATATAAGACTTTCATTGCAGGGAAAAATACTCCATCATGTCAGACTGAATGACACTAACTTTGTAATATTCAGGAATAACGTTGGGTTGATTGGTTATGTTTGACTTTGTTTTTACATTTTCCTTCATATTGGAAAAAAAAAGAATTATGAACTTGTGTGCTTGTAAAACTAAGCCGTAAGCAGCATTATAGTACACTCTGACTAAAACAACTTTTGTAAGAGTATTATAACTTTAACAATCCTGAAATATAAAAAAGATCAATGCTTTATTGGTAGAAGCAAACTGTCGTCATCATCACCGGCTTCAGTGACTCTAAAATCTACAATTATTTAGCATTTCTAAGCAGTAAAAACTATTAATAACTGGTTTATAACACATGCAGGTGCGAGAGTTCCCAGTCTGGTTTCTGACAAACAGAAAAAGTTTAACAAATAAAAACACTATAGTTGAATCCCTCCATTGTAATAATTGGTCACAGCTGTGCAGCTTCACTGTAACACACCTGCTGTGCAGAGTTTATTAAAAGTCGTGCTCAGTGGTGACATTTACATAATCCTTAGCCAATCGCTGCTCGCTTTCAATGCGCCGTGGTGTCTCCATGGTGACGCCTGGTGTCTTTCCTGCAGGTGAAGTTAAGAAGTTGTGATGTATTTGAGTGTGAAACATAAAACCATGTGTACAAATATATATCATCTGAAAGGAAGCAGAAGATGAAGAACATTAAATGTCTTCCCCTCTCTCCCAGTTTACCTCCATCACCGCGGTCATGAGGACTCACCTCTCGCTCTGTCTCTGCATATGAGAGCTAACAAGATGGTGGACAGCAGGTAAGGAGCTCCCACCACCAGGTGGAACGTCAGCCTGGAGACGGACAGCAGGAGAGCTGCTGGACCACCAGGACCTGCTGGTGGTCGAACTCGGCATTAGTTTCAAACGCATCACAAACCAAAACATTGTCACTCCCAACTCGGCAAATGCCAAATCTTCTTCAGTGGCACTAAACTTCAAACTAAGATACTTTTTGTACCCCTCTAGCGTTAGCTTTGGACGTGTCAGGGACACGGTCTCACTGTGTCCATCGAAATAACCTTCTGTCGTCACGCCGAGACGCGTCGCTGGAAACGCCTCACCCGAAAAACCATCGTCTTCCTTCGGTACGGCGCACCTCCTCGCTTGCTTTTTCAGGTGTTTTTTTGACGCACAGAAAAATATTTTCAACTCTTCAGCGCCAGTCGGGGAGCCGCTCCGCTCGTCAATGTCACGCTTGACCGAGGCAGCCAATCAAATCAAGCAAGAGGCGGGCTTTACTACTTTACCACTGACTTCCTGTTTCGTAGATGTGGTTAAAAAACGGACATTGATATTAAAGATATTTAATTACGATGAACTATGTCATTTTTCCCCTCCTCCTCATGCGTCGGTGTCAGACTCCAAGGAGCACCGACCAACCATCAGTATTTGGCGAGTTGGAGGTGAGAACGGGTAGCAGAAACATGTGTATCCCCTCCTCTCCAATATCCATACTGTATCTGATATTAGAGCCAAACATGAGAGGGGATGTGGACCATCTGTGTGTTTTAAAGCAAGGGACATGTTGGCCTCATGACCAGTAAATAATGTTCAACAGATCATTATAGAAGTGAATAAATAACCTGTTTTCTGAGCTCACCTTCTGTCACGTTTCCAGTCAAACCTTCAGACGGCCGACCTGCCTCTTCTCTCTCTGTGGCTCCTTCTGTGAATGAAAAGAGTTGTTTCTGTCATAGATATCACTTTAAAATGTGCAACGTCCACTTGTGCAATTTTTCAAGCCTATCTTAACAGACCAGTGGGTATGATCTGGCGGCATCTAGTGGTGAGGTTAAGGATTGCAAAAATGTACTTTAAATATATTTTTGCATAGAATTGTTACTTTGGATTCTGTCCCTCAACATTTATTGAAAGTGCATTTGGAGGGATCTGTCCATCAGAACAGGAAGACAGATTACAGGAAGACAGAACATATGGGCTTGACCATTGTATTACCTGTGACAGTGAGCCAGCTCTCCGTTGACGCCCCGACCTCGGCGATCACGCACATGTAGAGGCCTCCGTCAGACTTGGACACTGCGGGGATGGTCATCTGCCCCGTGACGGCGGCACCGACAAGCGATCTGTCCTTCATGAAGATGCTGGCTCTCAGGTTTGAGGAGTTGCTTTGAGTTGTGCAGCGCAGAGTCACAGATTCTCCCTCTGTCACAGGAAACACAGGACTCTCCAGGATCACGTTGCTGTCTTAGAAACGCAAGATAATTGAAAAGTTGTAAAGAAAAAAGCTTCAACAGGTCGTTACATAATTTAGCTTTTGCGTGTTACTTTTTTTTTGTATATTGTTTGTTTGACAAAGCAACCAGTTATTGCAGAACACATTCAGAGTAATACATTCTAAAATGTTCTGTCATCTTGGTTTGAAGTTACAGCATGCTGAGTAGATACTCACTCATCAAACATTGCATCGATATTGTTCTGATCTCTGCAGGAAATCGTTCATTTCACAAGGCGTCGTCTGCAGGGAACCAGACCTCACGACCGTGTGCAAAAAGGCATTCTTAGAGCTTGTATATGTGAGTAGCTTATTTTATTTATATATATATATATAATAAATTGATTTTTATTTCCTGAGAATCCAGTTGTAGTGCACCAGAGGGCAGAGTTATGAGATATTTTACGGTTATTAAGTCGAGTGCATCTGTGTGCTTCTTTATACACATATATGGGATGGCTTTTATTGTGAAACAGTCACAGGATATGCAACATGCTTGTCACTGTGACTGTTCATCAAATATGTGATTGTTAAACGTACAACATGACAAATAACCAACGAGTAAGGGTTTGATCGGTTGGAGGACAAACGTCCCTCCTTCCCACAGTGATGGACTAACCGGTGATGCTGATGTTGGCAGCTGGAGTTGTCTCTCCGGTTGCGGACTCACACCAGTACTCGCCACTGTTCCAGCTGTAGGCTTCGTTGATAATGCAGGTCGAAGCTTGCAGGTAGCCCCAGTCGCGTCCACACTCTGAGACTCCTCGCACCGTTTTGGCCTTTACTCTCCATACAGGGGACTTCCTGTCCCCGCCACAGCTCAGAGAGAGAGACTCGTACTTCAAGAACTGAGATTTCTTCGGAGAGACTGTGATGGAGGCTGCAGAGAGGACAAAACAACAATCTCCTTACTTCCACTTCTTAATCCTGAATATAATCTAAATCAAGATTTTCTATATGGTAGCCAGAGACACCATCCTCTTTTGTTTAATTCAAAAAGACAAAAACTAAACCCCTGAAAAACACACCAACTTAAAAAAAATATTAACAAATGAACTATGTATGAATTAAAAAATAACATTAAGATATCACTTACTTTGTACTTTGAAAGGACCTAATTATTCAGTTAATAATTCAAATATGAGGTAAATGAATGAATTGTAACATATTGGATGTTTCATTGAGTTGTTAAGGGTTAAAAGATCTTGAAAGCGTACCTTAGCATGAAAGCCATCACATTCTCTAGTGACAAAATGGATGGGATTTCGAGGCAAGACATTAAGGGATTTGGTTTCACAGTGAAACAAAAACAGCTGTTTTCTGTAAAACAGGGCTTGCAGTTCTTTAGGTTTCATGAGCTAAGCACCTACAACCTCCAGTTTGAATGTTGGAAATGAAATGTTACTTCTGCGAAGACGAATAAAGTTGCGAATAGATGAAATTCTCCACTAGAACAAAAAGTGTATTTGATATGAGACTTATGAAAAGTGTAATAAGGTAACAAGTTACTCACAGAGTGTGAGGAGGAAACCTGTGAGCTCCGTCCTGTCTTGATGCTGACTGACTGTCAAAGCATACGAAGAAGCAGCATAGCGATGGTTATTAATAACCGGGGCGTGGTTGAATTGACCTGAACGAGTGAGCCTTGAACTAATAAACTCTTTCAGACCCGTCTAAATAGTACTCACTAGTACATTTTATAATAAAGCATAGTAAAGCATATCTTATCATATCATAGGTTCCTCTGTAGGGACTACATGATAGACACAGTTTTCGGAGATTATTACTCTGACTTGTTGATGAAGGATCATCAGCTTTGTCACACAGTGTTGGTATATTAAGACATGAAGAACGAGCACATTATTTCTGTAACTACATCTTCTCTTCACCTTCCTGAACACACTCTGCGGTTGCACGTTTTCATACATACACACACAAACACACTATACACCGTGTTCCAAATTATTATGCAAATTATATTTTTTTCAAATTTTCCTAAATAGTCGATGTAAATGAAAGTCAGAATAATTTTCAAGTCATCAACTGTTAGAGTATAATTCAAATTTTATTGAACAAACCTCCCAATGATAACAGTATTTTTTTTTTAAATAAAAAACTCAAGATGCACTGTTCCAAATTATTATGCACAACAGTTTAAAAACATTTTATAGATTCTAAAGAACTAAAAATGCTAATTTGTTGAATTTGCAGCATTAGGGGGTCATATTTACTGAAATCAAAAGCTGTTTCAATCAAAAACATCTTAACAGGCCAAGTTACATGTTAACATAGGACCCCTTCTTTGAAATCACCTTCACAATTCTTGCATCCATTGAACTTGTGAGTTTTTGGAGAGTTTCTGCTTGAATTTCTTTGCAGGATGTCAGAATAGCCTCCCAGAGTTGCTGTTTTGATGTGAACTGCCTCCCACTCTCATAGATCTTCTGCTTGAGGACGCTCCAAAGGTTCTCAATAGGGTTGAGGTCAGGGGAAGATGGGGGCCACACCATGAGATTCTCTCCTTTATGCCCATAGCAGCCAATGATTCAGAGGTATTCTTTGCAGCATGAGATGGTGCATTGTCATGCATGAAGATGATTTTGCTACGGAAGGCACGGCTCTTCTTTTTGTACCATGGAAGAAAGTGTTCAGTCAGAAACTCTACATACTTTGCCGAGGTCATTTTCACACCGTCAGGGACCCTAAAGGGCCCTACCAGCTCTCTCCCCATGATTCCGGCCCAAAGCATGACTCTGCCACCTCCTTGCTGACGTCGCAGCCTTGTCGGGACACGGTGGCCATCCACCAATCATCCACTACTCCATCCATCTGGACCATCCAGGGTTGCACGGCACTCATTAAACAAGACTGTTTGAAAATTAGTCTTCATGTATTTCTGAGCCCACTGCAACCGTTTCTGCTTGTGAGCATTGTTTAGGGGTGGCCGAATAATAGCTTTATGCACAACTGCAAACCTCTGGAGGATCCTACACCTTGAGGTTTGTGGGACTCCAGAGGCACCAGCGGCTTCAAATACCTGTTTGCTGCTTTGTAATGGCATTTTAGCAGCTGCTCTCCGAATCCGACGAATTTGTTTGGCAGAAACCTTCCTCATTGTGCCTTTATCTGCACAAACCCGTCTGTGCTCTGAATCAGCCACAAATCTCTTCACAGTACGATGATCACACTTAAGTTTTCGTAAAATATCTAATGTTTTCATACCTTGGCCAAGGTATTGCCCTATTTCACGCTTTTCGGCAGCAGAGAGATCCTTTTTCTTTCCCATATTGCTTGAAACCTGTGGCCTGCTTAATAATGTGGAACATCCTTCTTAAGCAGTTTTCCTTTGATTGGGCTCATCTGGCAAACTACTTATCACAGGTGTCTGAGATTGAGTTCAATGATCTAAAGAGCCCTGAGTCACAATATCATCCATGAGTTTAATTGAAAAACAAAAAATGTAATGTTTATGACACTTAAATCCAATTTGCATAATAATTTGGAACGCGGTGTATGTATTTAAAGCATTGGCTGATGTTTCATGACACACAAATGTAGTCCTGACCAGTGACAGCGCACAGTGTTCTCCATGCTGATGGGCTGTTCACCTGTTTCACATCTCACTGTCACGACTCTATTAGTGAGTCATGGTCCACCCAAACAGCAGCGCAGTTGATCATAAGTCACATGAACCAACGTTCTAAGAAGAACATAATGGACGAAAAATCATTATAAAAGCAAAACATTGGAAACACACTTTCCTCCGACATTGAAAAGGAGCCTGAAGTGTCCAAGAGACAGAGACGAAGCAGCCGGCACTGCTATGAACAGAATTGAAGGGTCTCTTCCTGATTGCCTATCGGCTCAGGAGATGCACTCACGAAGCCAGTGTTTCTTGGATTTGGCTTTACCGGCCTCTCCATCCCCACGGCACACGAATAGCTGGTCAGTGTGTCTGAAAGGGGCCATGCGGTCAACATAACAGACCTATGGACAAACTGGGCAATGCATGGGGTGCAAGACATGAAGTATCCCACCCTCAACATGAAATAACTCCTGAAGTATTTTTGGGAAGTGTGCTTATTTGCTTCCTTGCTGAGAGTTAGATGAGGAAAGTGATACCGTTGACATGTGTTTCAAGTATGTAAAGTAAATACGAAGATAGCTATATAAAACAAGAACATGCAATTTTAGCATTTCAGTTTTTGTACCGAGTAAAAAAACTCACGAGGACTTTCTAGTCGGATGGTTTTTCCTCCCCCGAACTGTTCCTGTCTCTAGCACCTGCTCACCTGTACTTTCCTCGAACCATCCACTAGGTGCCCTCACACGCTCTTGTGTCTCTCTTGTCACCTGACACCCCCTCCCACCTACACACCTGTTCCTGCTTTCCCTAATCAGCCCTGTGCTTTATAACCGTCCCTTTTCCACACACTTCTTGCCAGTTTGTCTAAGTTGCCATGTGCTTCTTTGTTTGTGTGTTCTTGTATCTGTGATCTGATGGTTGTTACTGTAGAGACTATAGGCAGATGTGCCAGGTGAGACATTTTTGTAACTTGACAAAAACATCAAATAAAAGTGTTGAGGTTCTATATCAAGAAACAGAGAAGATCAGGAAGACCAAAATATGGGGAAATGGCGTAAACCTCTTACATGAACTACTTTTTTCAGAGAGAAAACTAAATATGTTGAATTGGATTGGAACACAACCAGAGGGTTATTAGGTTTTGGACAGCAATTGAGCTCTATGGCACTGAGGAGGAAGATGTGTCAGGCTCTGATACACAATCCCTGTCAGAATCAATTCATTGCTGGAATTGGACTTTTCGGGGGATTTATTGATTGAAAGAAACATATAGAATATGATGAGCCTTTTCCTTTTAAAGGTGCTACATTTGAAATCAGGTCATGGATAAAGTGTAAAGGAGTAATGTCTACCTGAGCAGGGCATGATGTCATTCTCCTCTTGCGTGTGTTGTAATCCGAGTTCCTCTGTGCTTTGTTTGCGTAGCCGGTTCAGAGTGCTGCTCAGCTGGAATATGGCCTGGAAATGTGACAGTACTCATTTTGAATCACAACAAGACTACATGAAATGGTCTGTCACATAATCCCAATAAAATCACGTTTTGGAGATTTAGTTATTTTACAGAATATTAAACAAATATGATATAACTTTTTAATTAGTTTGAAGTAGTTATTAGAATATAATTGAATCTTGATCCTAACAGACTTGAGTGAAGAGAAGAAGTCACCAAGTGACTGATAATAAAATAATCTGAACTTTAAGTCAGTGACTGGAGGTTGGATCTGATCATGACATAAGATTACCATATGCTTGAATTTAATGCTGTATTTCAGCCATATTTGCACATATTGCAGCTTTGAGCAGCAGCTTGTGATCAGAACCCCAGGAGCCACAGTGTAATTCAAACACTGGTTAAAATAAATATAGCTGTGACAACACCAGTGTTTAAACTCCCTGAAGACATTGGACTGAGTCACCTGGATCAGCAGACTGTTTGTAATAGTTGAAACAAACAAAAAACTTTTCCATAACCTCATGTATTGTTATTCAACTTGCAACACAGTCAGTGCTCCCTCCAGTAGGATAACAATAACAGTTTGTATGTTTTACTAGCTTCATAGTCCAGCTGTAAGTCAGACATTATTGTCCAAATGTGTTCCCTGTATGGCGCATATTGACTAATACCATCGTGTAGGTTTATTTGTCACTTGTTGATGTGTTAACAGATGCGTTTCATCATTATTATTATGATTCAAGTAGAAATACAATATGTCAGAAACTTTAACCTGTAGTTGCGTGACTTAAAAAAAAAGAAGATTTCAGCCTTTCAAATTAAAACAAGTTTTGTTTTTGTTTTCTGAAAATGTCCTACCAGGTAAGTCAGAAATAAAACTAAGTACAGAGCCCCTAAAAGGTCACCGTCAACTACCTTTGTGATCCTTCACAATACTTTTGTGTCTTCCTGTAATACATTTGTATTCTCTGTGATGCATATTTCCAGAGAAAGACCCCGACAGTCAAGTTAAATACTATTAATTTTATTTATTGTTATACTTTTAGTCATGCAAAAGTCTATTGTTGTCTATTAAGTTGAATTGAGTTGAGCACTTCTGTGCAACATTTCTGCAGGCTTCTAAATACGGATGTTGAGCACGTCGTTTTGTTCTCTGTACAGGCATGATGGTACCAAACCTGACGAGCTCACTGCTGCAACAACAAGGCCTCAGGAATATGTTGTTGCATATCAATGGTTCATAGTGAAACATATTTAATTTAACATCATCATCATGCTTGATCCTGTCTTCATCAAACAAAGTATACAGAGAGCTAAAAAGAAGCCTTGGATGTGAAAGACTGTCGTGCTGCATGTTTTACAACATGACTTGCAGATGGCTATCAATTAACGAACAGCTTGGTATCTCACTGCCCCAGAGCTTTTTGAAGAAGTAGAATAATTCTGAAAATAACTTCAACAGAAAAGCTGAGTTATGATTTCATCAGAGTTATCATTTTATCTCCACCACATTCAAGGTTTCTCAGTTTAAAATGACACGCAACGTCTGACATCCACACACACCCAGAAACTCTAACGACAAACACGGAGATGGAAGAATCATTCTAAACCTTTCTGGTTCAATAGACAGCTCTGCATGAGGAGCAAAAGCCGGACCAGGCTACTCCATTCATTATGTAAATGAATACAGTCTATCAGTCTTATTGAAGCTTTTCTACGAACAAAAAACATGACAAAAGAATCCACACCAAATGTGGTGAAAAATGTCTTTTTATAAAGTATCTGAGAATTCAGTTATGATATCAAACTTCTATGATTCTGCTATAGGCCTGATGATACAAACATGTTTCTTTCAGATGTAAAGGGTTTTGTTGATTGGAACAGGACCTTGTCTAAACCCTTGACCATCAGCATCGGCGTCCTCCAGGAGTGCGTCAGTTCACCACTCCTGTTCACCTGTACACTAATGAATGCACATGCAGCACTGCTAACAATTACATGATAAAGTGTTCTGATGATACAGCCATCCTAGCTCTCATGTCTGACACATCAGATACAGCTGAATAAAAACACGAGATTCAGAACTTTGTCCAGTGGTGCGACAAGCACTTCCTCATCCTCAACGTCAAGAGGAGATGGTATTGGACCCTAAATACATTGGAGACCACCGGTGGTTATCCATGACCAGAACATAGCACAGGTTGACTCCTACAGATACCTGGGCATACACATTGACAACAAACTGACATGGAGCACTCAGGTAGAAAATGTCTGCACTAGGGTCCAACAGTGGCTATACTTCCTTCGTAGGCTGAGGGTCTTTGGTGTCAACCAGAAAGTGTTGGTCCTCTTCTACCACGCCGTAGCTGAGAGCATCCTGCGGTTTGGCAACCTCAGTGTACAGCTGAAAGCCCAGATCACCCGGCTAACACAACAAGCCATGAAAAGCATTGGAGTCAGACAGCATCCCACACTCCAGGCTGTCTTTGATGAAACTATCATCAGACAGGCCCAGAAGATTATTTCAGACCCCTTCAGAGTCCCCAAGTGCAGACTGAACCGCTTTAAGAACTCCTTTGTCCCCCTGTCCATCAAAGCCCTAAACGGCAAGCTAGCCAGAGCCTAACCCCTGTAACACCGATTTCTGTTTATTTGGCATATTGGCTATATGGCTTAACTATACACTACAGGTGTGTTGTACGATGGGCAGTGTGAAATGTATTTGTTGGCTGGTGGCAGTCTGTGCATGTAATGTATGTGTGCAATATGTTATTTTGTATTGTTTTAACAGCAGACATTGTATGTTTCCAAGACATATTTCCTTCGGGACAATAAAGTCCATCTTATCTTATCTTATCTGGTGCAACCCAAATCACCTCATTTTAAATGTAAAAAAAAACAAAAAACGAGAATATTTTTGATCCCAAAGAAGTTTGTGATCACAGTCCAGTGGTTATACATTACCAGCCAATTACACAAGTTTTGTCCTATAAGTACCTTGTTGTCCACATTGATAGTACTTAATCAAAGGAATATGCATGTGGACTGGGTATGTTTTAGTTTAATCAGGTGAGTGTAATCAGATATGGAATGACTACATTTCTGTATCCTAAAAGTCAAAGTTATCACATTTGATTCAGACTACGGTGAAAGTCATCGGCAAAAAGGCTACAAACCTATCTATCTATCTATCTATTTACAGTTGTGGTCAAAAGTTTACATACACTTGTAAAGAACATAATGTCATGGCTCTCTTGAGTTTCCAGTTATTTCTACAACTCTGATTTTTCTCTGATAGAGTGATTGGAACAGATACTTCTTTATCACAAAAAACATTCATGAAGTTTGGTTCTTTCATGACTTTATTATGGGTTAACAGAAAAAGTGATCAAATCTGCTGGGTCAAAAATATACATACAGCAGTGCTAATATTTGGTTACATGTCCCTTGGCCATTTTCACTTCAATTAGGCGCTTTTGGTAGCCATCCACAAGCTTCTGGCAAGCTTCTCGTTGAATCTTTGACCACTCCTCTTGACAGAATTGGTGCAGTTCAGTTAAATTTGATGGCTTTCTGACATGGACTTGTTTCTTCAGCATTGTCCACATGTTCTCAATGGGATTTAAGTCAGGACTTTGGGAAGGCCATTCTAAAACCCTAATTCTAGCCTGATTTAGCCATTCCATTACCACTTTTGATGTGTGTTTGGGGTCATTGTCCTGTTGGAACACCCAACTGCGTCCAAGACCCAACCTTCGGGCTGATGATTTTAGGTTATCCTGAAGAATTTGAAGGTAATCTTCCTTCTTCATTATCCCATTTACTCTCTGTAAAGCACCAGTTCCATTGGCAGCAAAACAGCCCCACAGCATAATACTACCACCACCGTGCTTGACGGTAGGCATGGTGTTCTTGGGGTTAAAGGCCTCACCTTTTCTCCTCCAAACATATTGCTGGGCATTGTGGCCAAACAGCTTGATTTTTGTTTCGTCTGACCACAGAACTTTCCTCCAGAAGGTCTTATCTTTGTCCACGTGATCAGCAGCAAACTTCAGTCGAGCCTTAAGGTGCCGCTTTTGGAGCGAGGGCTTCCTTCTTGCACGGCAGCCTCTCAGTCCATGGAGATGCAAAACACGCTTGACTGTGGACACTGACACCTGTGTTCCAGCAGCTTCTAATTCTTGGCAGATCTGCTTTTTGGTGGTTCTCGGTTGACTCTTCACCCTCCTGACCAATTTTCTCTCAGCAGCAGGTGATAGCTTGCGTTTTCTTCCTGATCGTGGCAGTGACAAAACAGTGCCATGCACTTTATACTTACAAACAATTGTTTGCACTGTTGCTCTTGGGACCTGCAGCTGCTTTGAAATGGCTCCAAGTGACTTTCCTGACTTGTTCAAGTCAATGATTCGCTTTTTCAGATCCATGCTGAGCTCCTTTGACTTTCCCATTGTAGCGTTTGTGGGTGTTTGTATCCAATGAGCCCTATTTAAATGGCCTCAGAGAAGTCACCAGCTGTAGTCACTCATAATCACTCACAAGAAGTTAAGAGGCCATGCTATGAAGCTCATTTCATTGACACAACTTTCTAAGTCACCAAAATTGCCAATTCATGTTGCTGTATGTATATTTTTGACCCAGCAGATTTTGTCACTTTTTCTGTTAACCCATAATAAAGTCATGAAAGAACCAAACTTCGTGAATGTTTTTTGTGACAAAGAAGTATCTGTTCCAATCACTCTATCAGAGAAAAATCAGAGTTGTAGAAATAACTGGAAACTCAAGAGAGCCATGACATTATGTTCTTTACAAGTGTATGTAAACTTTTGACCACAACTGTATATATATATATATATATATATATATATACAGTGTGTGTATATATATATATATATATATATATATATATACAGTGTGTGTATATATATATATATATATATATATATATCTATCCATCCGTCCATTTGTGTATTACAATACTCCTCCCGTTTGACCCATATGTGCTGTGAAATTGGTAGCAATTTTTTTCTGAATTTGCTTGCGTTTTGTTTATCTGCAATGTGCAGAGCACTTGTGGCCACCATAGGAACTTCTCCATTTCTCTGTATGTTATCTGCATCTGAAGAACAAAGAAATGTTTTTCTGTGTATGACAACAGTCCCACATCTGCGTCGTCAGTTCCCTCTTTTTTGAGAGATGGTAAGATAAGGGGCTTTATTTAGGTCTTCCTCTTGTTCTGCACCTCATCACAGGACGGCTGAAGCTACAGACATCAGGTTTGCTGCAAACTTTCTTATCATCTTTTGACTTTACTTCACTGGTCTGACATGTGTCATTGTTCTCTACAGAACTATAAGTAATATATCTGTCTTTGTTGTCTTCATCTTCAGCATCTGCATCATCTCATGGCCTTCACCATGAAGACGATGACTGTGTCTGCACTTGTGTGTGCCATGATTGCTCTGACTAGAGCTGCTGGTGAGTATTATATATAGAAACTGTTACAGAGTAATTTATTGTCAATGAACAGTAATAATCCAGGTCAATAACTGAAATGTCAAACTTTCTAGCTCTTCCAGAGGGAATGCCTGAAAACGACCAAACAGGTGAGTAGCTTTTAGATTTTCACTTCAACAGATTGTGTCTTGCTGAGATGCTTCACCTACACAGTTGATATTATTTTATTATTGTTTGATTTTCCATTTTAATATTACATAGAATAACAAAATTTGCATTAGTTACTTTATGTTATTTTAAGTTATATTATCTTATGTTGTCTTATAATGTGTTAAATTACATTGTGTTACTTTGTTGTGCATTGCGTCATAATATATTATATATATATATATAATATATATATATATATATGTATGTGTATATATATATATATATATATATATATATATCTATGTATATATATATGTATATTGTTATGTCATGTTTTAGCATCTATGTACCATCAAAATAAATTGATTCAATACAGTAATGTAAATATTCTACATGAAGAGACTTTCAGTGAACTCCACATTAACCACTAAACTCTATTTTTCTCAGCAAAGAGTCATCTGGTCAAGAGGGGAACATCTTGTTCCCCGGGTTGGACTGAGTTCAGTGGTCGCTGTTTCCGCTACATTCCAAAACCGATGACTTGGGCTAAATCTGAGGTAATGTTGGTGGCTTTGAAAACATGTATGCGGATGACACTGTCATTTTTGTACATGTTAAAGACAGACATGAAGTGGAAGCCAAATTAACTTTAGCAATAGAAATTGAGAATCTTGCCTGACACACGCAAAACCTGTCTCTCTCTGTCTCTCTCTGTGTCTCTCTATCTGTCTCTCTCTGTGTCTCTCTCTGTCTCTCTCTCTGTCTCTCTGTCTCTCTCTCTCTCTCTCTCTCTGTCTCTCTCTGTCTCTCTCTGTCTCTCTCTCGCTCTCTGTCTCTCTCTGTCTCTCTCTGTCTCTCTCTCTCTCTCTCTCTCTCTCTCTGTCTCTCTGTCTCTCTCTCTCGCTCTCTCTCTGTCTCTCTCTCTCTCTCTCTCTGTCTCTCTCTCTCTCTCGCTCTCTCTCTCTCTCGCTCTCTCTCTCTCTCTGTCTCTCTCTCTCTCTCTCTCTCTCTCTCTCTCTCTCTGTCTCTCTTTTTCTGTCTCTCTCTTTCTTTCTCTCTGTTTATCTCCTGTACTGTAGAAAAACTGTCTGTCCATGGGTGGAAACCTTGCATCCGTTCACAGCGTGATGGAGTACCATGAGATTCAGAGGATCATCATGAGCGGCAGTCATGAGTATAAATCAACATGGATTGGAGGCTCTGATGCACAAGAGGTATTTTATTCATCAATGCCCCATTTGCAAATATTGCACACAAAATACATATAATATTAATTATATGTTATTATAATTCATTCCATATTTATTTATTTATTATGTATTGTATATTAATCTTTACTCAAACTTTACCATATTATATTAACAGATATAATATTACTTTCTCTCTCTTTTGCTCTGCTCCACTCTAGTTACATGGCCACTTTTCCCCTAAAATTGTTCTTTCTATTACTATTTGTATTATTTGTATTTAATATACTATATAATTTTATTATTATTAATAATTTTCTGCAACAAATGGATTGTTCCTCTGGGGACTAATTAAGGCTTATCTTAAGTTTCTTAAATCAAATAACTTGAACACTGTTATTTCTTGTAATACTCAATTATATTCTTTCTTCCAGGAGAACAAATGGTTCTGGAGTGATGGTACTTCTTTCGGCTACATGAACTGGTGTGATGGAGAGCCTAACAACCAAAGTGGGAAGCAGCATTGTCTACATATGAATCATGGAGGTAAAACAACACAGTGCTTTCTGTAGGAGTGATGCTAGTGATAAGAGATGGATGAAAATAGGAGCGTGAACTCAGGAAAAAAAGATTCCGAATGAAATCGATTCTGAAAGAGTCAATTTTGACTAAAAGGGAACGACTCTGTGTTTGCATGTATTTATGTTCTGGTAACCGTTCAGCACATCAACGTCACACTTGTTGGCTGTGTTCTTTAGTACTCAAGGACGTCCAGTTTTGAGTGTGAAGTTGTTTGGATGAGCAGTTCTTGAGAAATCAAACAAACAAGCTCAACTATAACATACTGTATCTTCAGCAAGGTCCTCTTGTGTTACATTCATGATTTGTATTTGTATTAGTGTTATAAGGTGTTAGCTGACTTCATCCATCAATACTGATTGGTCACATGAATCAGTTTGAGTAACAGTCACTGACTCACCTTTTTGTTTTTGTACTTGCAGGTGAGAAGTGCTGGGATGACATAGACTGCAGGTATCGTGCACCGTCTGTCTGTGTCAAGAGAGTCTGATTCGTGGACCGAGGCATGAAGTACCCGTAAAAAGCACAAACACAGAGGGAGTACTGTTGTGTGCATGATCTCAAATACATCTGATTGTATTTCATATCTATAGTTTTCTTTTCTTTTCTATCGCTGTAATGCTACTTAAGGAACGATATGACAAGTGACATCAACAGGAGCTGGACTGTCTTTGAGGCCTTGTGCCTCAATAAGAGTGTTTTATGGAAAGAATCCTTTCAGCACAACCTTACATTTATTCTACACATATAACCGATCTTTCTTTCTGCATGAATAAAAGGCTCAAGCATTGAAACAAGCTGGTCTGTCATAAATCTATCCATACATCTTTACATATTGAACCTCAAACAGCTCGAACTATGATAGTGAATACTATTTTACACTTTGCATGTTTTGAGTAATTAATAGAAGTTTTAAACCACAAAATAACATGTGGGATGTGTAACTCACCTTTCAGGTGATCATGAACGCTACATCATCTTCAATGTGTATAGAGCTTCCTGTTTGCAAGAGTGTGTCAGCACAAGACGCCAACCTCCGGTTCTGAAAAGTGAATAAAATGCTAAAATGCTAAAATGCCACACAATTGCATTCTTTGAATATGGCCGTTATGGGGAGACTACTCAGTGTTGCATGGCCGGCTGACGTTGGCCCTGTGCTCTTGTTGCTGCAGGATGCCGTGTGTATATCAAACAAATAAAATGAAGAAATTCATTCACAATCAATCTCAATCAATCAATTTATTTATGTAATGAAAATCGTACAAGGCGACGTTATAACTTTTAATTCAATTCAATGTATTTGTATGGCCCACAATCACAAATTTGCCTCAGAGGGCTTTACAATGTACAACATCCTCTGTCCTCAGACCCTCGCATCAAGAAAAGGAAAAGAAAGGAAGAAGGGTGGTGTGAAGGTTTTTTATGTTTAAAGTTCATTGTTCATCTGTTCATTGCTAAGCCCCGCCTCTTTACTCACTGCTGTGTGAATCTGCTATCCACAGAAAATGATCTCAGAATTTCTCATTCCTGCAACAACACAGCAGATGGCGCTCACATGTCAGTTCTGTTTCAGTTCAGCGTGAAGCCGTCAAGCCTCTTGTTCCTCTGCTCATTTTCTGTTTAACATATTTGAATTCATATTCTACATGAAACTTGGACCTGATGATTTTAATAAAAAAGGTTTGTTTACGCGGCACAGTTTGAATCTGTTTGATAAAATAGGAAGATGATAAATACTGTCAATAGAGCAAATCATGATTCCCAAATATACATGAAGAAAAGATGTATTGAAAAAATGTATTTGCGTGTAAAATTAAATTACAATTATGTCATTTTTCTTTCACTGGGTGACACGTTTCCGTGAGTGCACAAACCTTGTCAACTCCTAGAAACGCCCGTTGACAACGTTCTGCATTACAGTCGTCTGGTTCTTCTCTCCAGAAAAAGAAACCAGTTTGCATTTAACCTACATTACATAAAGGTATATCTTGATTTAAACCCGAAACATTCTGGTCTTTTATATATTTTTATGTAACATCTTTACTCTATTATAATTGTATATATTGTGACATGTGTATTTTTCTTTTTTTTTATATATAATATTAAGATTTTTATACCTGTGACCTTATTGCTGCTCTGGAACCTATTGCTGCTTGTAACGAAATAATTTCCCTTCGTGGGATCTATCTATCTATCTATCTATCTATCTATCTATCTATCTATCTATCTATCTATCTATCTATCTATCTATCTATCTATCTATCTATCTTTGTTTGGTTGATATTTGGGATTTCATATCACATATCACATACAATAAAAAGGAAAATATATATATATATGTGACTTACATTTCTTGATCAATAATAGAGTGAAAACAAGTGACAGCAAGACAGTAATGCCCCCAAGAGTGTTTAAAAATTTCGAAATTTAAAAAAGGACAGATCCATGAACAAATCAGCTGAAATGATACAACACAGAACAGAATGACGCGTTCAACCCAACTGTTTAAAACAGTGACATTGTGTTTGATTCATTCAGAACTCAGTTAAACCTGGAACAGTGATGTGAGTCTCTCTGGTCTGGTTGATGGTCCTCTTGTTCCTTCATGTTTTGTGTTTCCTGTTTTATTTTGTGACCCACCTCTCCTCTCGTTTCAGATAACTTCACTTCCTGTCTGTGTGTGTTTTTCCCACCTGGTTGATTAGTTTCACCTGTCCCCCTTTAGCCCTGCAGTCACCTGACCTTCTCACCTGTTCTCACTCCTCTCATTAGTCGGTCTACATGTGAACAAAGAGGACGTCACATGGGTGTTCAGCCTGGCATGTTCAATTTACCCAGAAACATTAGGGATATAAGATGGAATGCAAACAGAGACCATTTTACACACCTGGTTTATTCATCAAACATTTCTTTACATTTTGTTATTGAAGCTCTTTTGACAAAAAAAAGAGTAAATAAAATATTTCCTCCTGTCTCCTAATGAAAGGAAAGAGATTGTCTCAGTTTCCTGAAGAACATGAGGACCAAAAGTAAGTTCTCTTGCTCTATCATCTGTATTTTTGATCATATTGTAAGTGTGACTGAGAATGTCGAACTCAACGTTCAGTCCTGTTCCCTAAATCGTCTTAGATGTTGTTGATTCTTTTAAAAGATAATTTTGTTTAACAGCTTGAAAGTGCTACGTACGTGTTCTCATGCTATTAGCATTAATGCTGTGCTAAAACTCTTGTTACTTTAAGTCCTGCTACTCATGTTTATCATCGTCCAGTTAGAAACCTTTTCAAAATAAATGAAATGGCCATTGACGTGTGTAGATGTTTGTGTGGAGTTCATAGATTATACATCTCTGTGTTGTTGCTGTGATGATGTTTTATTCATGTGGGTTAATGATGCTTGTTGCACCAGCCGAGGTGTCCACAGCTCTTTTATTCATTGTCGGTCTCCGGTTAAATGTAATAGAGTTAAGTTTACTGAGTACATTTCACACAAGTCATTTTACTTGTGTATATGTAGTACTCGTGTATTCTAGTACTCTTTCCATCCCCGGAAAGGTGGTTGCCTGGTGGGTAGAGAAGCAAAATAAGGTAATACGAGCTTTACATTTACATTCTCATCCGATCAAAATGATTTCAAGGTAATACTGGTTACTAGATAAATCGATGACATAAGACTCAATCCTTAAAAAACTTTATTTTATCAGTAGTTAATGAAAAGGGTTAGGGGAGTGTTATCTCACAATCATCAGTGCATTTTTGTACAATATTGCAGTAGTACATTTCTGAGGCAGTATTAAATCGATTGTACCAGTTGAAAGTACCTTCATAATCAGTATCACAATCAGCTTTAATAACTAGCTGTGTGGATAAATAATACAAGGAATTAGACTTCAATTCTCGGTATCTTTCATTATAAATAAATACCGTGTCGAGAACAAATGATACGGACGCAGTTAAACAAAGATATGAAGCTTATTAAATATATTCAAACTCTTAACAATGTGCTGTCTGAATAATAAAGACTTGTGTTATCTCCGATAGACAACATCCTTTAATATGCCTCTATTGAGAGTATATGTGCAGTATACAGTCTCTTTAGACCTGCAGGTAACAAAAGAAAAAAATGTTGTACATGTTATTGCATAATGTTTCTATTACATTATAATATACATTCTATAAGCTGTATTTACAATTTGTTATTATTAGACCTTACGTGGCGACGTGATGGTGAATAGAAACAAGTTCTTCTTGTGTCTGGCTGCTTTGTTGTATGTTACTTAGTTACAGTGGCGGAACCCTTCTCCAGCATGTAGGGAAGCCCATGGCACTGCATCGTGTTTACTCCACTGAAAGGGCATCTAGGAGCGACCGCCAGTAATGCTCAGTAGTCCCAACCAGAGGAATTTGAAACGGTCTATGTCCAGGGTACGAGGGCTCAATATCCCAGTCCCAGTATAAATGCCCTTAAGTTACCACCAACTCTGTGAAGAAGCAAGACATTTCACTTGAACTGCGTGTGGCTATTAGCACTGAACTTTGTGAATTGGACTGTTTTTGCAATGACGCTCATTTGCATAGAAATGGGCCCATTGTGCACCAAATGTCGTCATACTAACTTATTTCAGGAAGTGCAAATAGCACAGGAGCAGTGAGACGGTATTTGCTCGGCAGCACAACTTGTTTTTTTTTGTCAGTTATTTGTGTTCACAAGGACAATGTTGATGTGTGAATCCAGTGGCATCGACTGCAATGATAGTTCATTTTCTATTAGCTCTTTGTTGGTTGGCGTGCATGTCGTATGAATGTGTCATTTCTTCAGCTGCTGTCTGATCTCTTCCAGACTTTTCAGAAGCTCTACTTCCTGTTCTTATTCTGCCTGAAGTTGTCGTCATGCTGGAGCCGTTTGCTGTTCTGTCTCGGCTGGTTTTCTGTTTTGTATGAAGACAGACCGCCTCTCACCTCCTAAACAACAAAACAGGTAATTGATCAGTTACTTCATCTTCATTGTTAACGGAAACCAGTGCTGCCATTTGTCTTTAGGCGCCAATCTCTCATAAAATATTTAGCCCGGTTTGCAGTTAGCTATAGCATTGGTTTTAAAGTTCAATTGCTGTAATGTCTCGACCCTCGGTCCCTCTATCTTCAGGAATATGTCACCTATTTGTATCTGTAGCGTCCATGTGAAACCTGGCTAAACAGCAGTTATCCATTACTCTGATGCAATGGAAGAAATAGTGACAGTATCTTGAAATGAAAAGCAGCAATATGTTACCCAGTCTCCATCCATGTAATGTGAATCCAACACCCAGAACGACACAGAGAAAGCATGGAGCCAAGATAAGTTTCATCCACTGAGGCAGGACTGTGAAGATATCAATGGAAATGACAAATTACACAACAACATTGCATTTTGATTAGGCATATGATACATGTATTAATCTCTTCTACCTGGAACAGTGATGTGAGTCTCTCTGGTCTGGTTGATGGTCCTCTGTTGGACTCTACAGGTGAAGCTGTTGCTGTGTCTCTTCTCCACAGTCACTCTGCTGCTGACAGTATAGAGGTGATCAGGACCTCTGACTGTCTCTGTAGGTCCAGCAGAGAGGAGGTTTCCCTCACCGTCCAGCCACAACACCTCCGGCTCTGGATACCAGCCTCTAGACTCACACTGTAACACCACTTTGCGGCTGGATGTGTATATTGAACTGATAGCAGGCGAGGAGACGGCACCTTTTAAATAAAAGAGAGGAGGTATGACTTTGTTTGCAATAACATTTTGTCAGGGCGGCTGTAGGGTTAGGGTTAATGATGTCTGTCTGATACAAGTTAACGTTATATGCGGCCTAGTTTCTTTCACCCAGGAGACTGCTGTGTGTGTCCTGTGTGACTACTTGCCTTATGTCACATACATAACTGAAGAACAAATGTTATTTTAACCTAAACCGCCATCTTTTCCGAACCTAACCAAGGAGTTTTGTTGCCTAAACCTAAGTGGCGCCAATGGGTCCTGACTGAGCATCCGTTTGTGCCGAGTTCAGCATGAGAACGGGTTGGCTAGAGGTCCTCGTTGTAAGGTTTGAAAGAGTAGCTGATTGAAAGATTACTTACCAACGACGAGCTTGATTAAAGTGGGTGGACCCAGTGAGGGAACGAGGCATCTGTACGTTCCCTCATCTGACACTCTCACTTCGGAGAGTTTCAGTGAAACGTCTCCGTGCTGCAGTTTGTTGATGAACACTGACGTTCTTCCTCTGAATGACGGCTGTTTGTGAGCTACGTATTCTTGACGGTTTGCCCTCACATGTATGTACCCAGGGCTCAGGTCGGGTCTCGCCCACTCCAACCTCATGTCAGAAGCATTCATGGCAGGTTCCAGGCGGCATGGCAAAATGACGTCACCACCAACTGTGGCCAGTATTGGCTGAGATGGACCAATCACCTGAAGTTGACCTGAGGAGAAACAGAACTGTGGGTTAATTCCGACACTCCCGACTGCCTTTTAACACTTCAGCTTGTTCTAGATTAGTCTTCAGGTCAGGGTCTACTTCCAGTATCAATAAAGAGTAAAATACATGGGGTCTTTCTGATTTCTCTCCTTGCACCCTAATCTTCTGGCTTGTGACCCAAAACCGGGATATGAGAAATACTCATGGCCTATATTAGTCCACACTTAGCCCAGATTCAACAACTTTATACAACAATGTCTAGCTTTTGACCCGGAAATCAATCTCAGCACCACATCTTGATGACATCCCAATACAAGGAGGCTTGCTGGAGGAGCTCTAAGTGAGGGAACACCAGTGTATCCTTTGCGGAAGTCTTTTTGGCACAAGTTTAAAAGAGGCGTGACACATAGCTGGAATAACTTCAAACCGTAGCGGACCTCTACAAATGTTATCTTGATATTACCGTTTTAATTCAGTGCATACAATTCAACTGCTAAAATCATGACATGATCAAATCAACAACAACATTCTCTTGCATTCAGCACTAATTTGCTGTATTTCATGTTGTTATAGGAGTCATTCAAACATTTGTAGTGCTTCACACAATGAGATAAAGGCTGCAGTGGTGACTGTATACGTTGTCTGAACACTCTTGCGCTCATCTGACAGATGATAAAATACAGCAGTATAGTAAAACAATGGACAGCTGATGCAGCTCTGCCACAGGTCTATTAAATTAAGGCGCTTTAAAATACCGACGTGAAGGTAAGGATGTCTCATTAGTTGAATGCCTGTTGGTTACATTAGTCTCGTGGACTGTTGGCTTTTGTAGTTTCCGTTGTATGAGGATACGTTGACATTGTTCAGGACTCAAAAACTTTACAACAAATGCATGATTGGTCCTTTCAGGATTTAGAAAAGCTGACTAGCAGTATTTAAATAGAACACTTGAAGAGTGGCACCAGTCGGTCACACTCACGATAACATAAGCAGCTGAAACTTAGAATCTGTTGAGTATCAATCAATATGGATACAAAATGTTGAATATTTTAAAAGTTGATTTGTGTCCTTGGACACAGTGCCATTATTCACGCGTTGCACCGCAGTTACCTCCGTGTGGCTGTGACAGGAAAAGGAAGACAATCAGGGGATGAAAAAGCAGAACTGTGAAGTCACTGAAGGCCATGATTGAGCTGCATCAGCAGATTCAGTGTCCCATGATTCTGAAAATGAACACAAAAGTTGTGAAATGGAAGAAAATGATCATCCGGGTTGTGTTCATGATAGTTACAAAGAATTACTTGAAAGTAAAGAAATCTTTTGACAATATAAACACTTAAGCTTTGGGTCGTGGTGAATCACTTTGTAAGGGAAAGTTTTGTGTTGCTTTGCTTTTCAGGTTCATTGCTCTCTTCCTCTCGCAGTTTTTAATTCACCATTGTGTTTTTGTTCTCTTCACATGCTGTGTGATAATCTGTTGCAAACTGAGCAAGATGCAAAAACAGAACTATTTCTCCGTTAAAGAAACAAATCGTGCATCTTTAGTGCTCGCCAGAAGACTGCCTGTGGTTTTTGCATGCTGCAATCGACGGTTAAAGGGGAAACCACAATAACTGCTAGTTCCAGGAAGTAATCAGTCGTACTGTCACATGCGTTCTTTTAAAAGACCAAGCTGCTTAAGATAAAATGTAGAACAAAAGAGTTGAAGCTAAAGTCCATTTGAAATTTAAATGCGTCGTACTCAAAACCTTCGACATACAGATTTATGATAATATGTTAATAAATATACAATAACTTCTGTATAAATCCTTCACCGGATGAGCAGTACGATTCTTAAAGCTTGATATCCAAGATGCCGAACCAGAACAACAAAATGCTGCATAGTTTTTATTTTTTATATTTCCCAAAAGTGAAGCTGCTCTACTCCGTCAGCTACAACCTGAAATGCTGCGTCACAGTTATAGTAACTTTACAAACATGATGGATTCAATTCATTTTAACCACTCAAAATCATCTCCAGGTTGTTTTTAAAGCCACTTACCTTCCCAGCTACCTGCTTGGGTCCAATCTTTCCTTTACTTACACTTGAGTGTAAAGACGCATTTACTTCTAAGTCAAGTCCTGCTTGGCACCGCGTGAGCTACTTGCTTTGTTATTGTTTTCACTTTGACTTCCTCCTTCATTTATCACGTGCCATATAACACATGTTCTTTCATATAGGCGGTGCTCAAGTAAATGATTGGCTTGAAAGCACTAAAACACCTTCATTACAAACTGCTTCTGCTTCCTGCACCATGACAGAAAGAACCAACCGGACTCAGAATCGGAGACAGTTTATTGCCAAGTGCGCTTGCACATACAAGGAATTTTGCTTGGTGATTGGTGCGCAACTGTAAACACAGTGCAATAGTGCAGGACAGCATTTAAAAATGAACAAACTAATTTAGAGGCTCATTAGAAGATGATTTGTCACATTCCTCGTGTTCCTTTTAGGGAGTGTGGGGAGGCACCACTCACCACCTGAATGATTCACTTCATCAAGTTTGCACCTCATTTTGCTGGTAGATCAATGAACAGTGAAAACTAAAGACTGACACACTATAGGACCTGAATACAAGATAATAAACTTGACACTTCATTTTCTACATGTTTTATGGGGGTTGTATGTGAAAAATATACTTTTTACCGTGCTTTCTTTCTTCAAACTTTGGTTTGTCAATCGTCATCAACTGTGTGTAATACACTGACCTATGACTATGAAACTCATACAATCCCACTCTAAAAAAACCTGAAATTACCCCTTTAATGTTGGCTAGTTTAATTATGTTTACTGCGCACACACAACTCGAATAAGCGTACATTATTTTTCTTGCGTTCCGGTAGTGCAGATTGAAGAACTCCGGTCGCTTTAGTCTTTTGTTCTCCTGCAGAATTTGTATTTTTATTTCCCTGAAGTTGACCTGCTCTGGACAAGTGAGCCATGCAACATTCCCATTAATCTTGCATCATGATGCAGATGTTATTATTATAAATATTAATTACCAAGTTATTGGTCGCCGAGAATGTGCCTGAGCTAATGGCTATCCATATTTAAAGAAATTACCGTATTTTTCGGACTATAAGGCGCACTTAAAATCCTTAAATTTTCTAAAAAATTGACAGTGCGCCTTATAATCCAGCGCGCCTTATGTATGGTCACTTGTTGTGCTTATTGATCGATTTTATGTGGTACAATGCGCTCAAAAATCTGCCGAAATGTGTAAGTACGACTTTGGTAAGCAACGAAGCCGCTCCGCTCAATGGATATTCGGAGCATTACGGTACGCTGTGTCACTACCTGATCGGCCCCGTAACAGGAATGTAATGTCTAAACTAAAAGTCAAAATCGATCAATAAGCACAACAAGTAACCATCGGTCGCAACCGTCGTCCGAGCTTTCACGAAAGCTGGAATCATCACTGAACAGCCAAGTACCGATAACGGCAACGAGACTGACTCGGAAAATGACGAGAGGGATTCGGGCATTCTTGATGCCGAAATCGCACAGCTGTTTCACTCAGACACTGAAGATGAAGAATTCGATGGATTTGTGGAAGAGGAATGAATCGATAAGTGAGTGTATTTTTCTGTACCGGTATTTGTTGTTACAACTGAGTTGAATAAAGTTTGATTTACCGGACTGTGTTGTTTTGCTTAATGCGCCTTATAATCCGGTGCGGTTTATGTGTGAACATAGACACGTTAATTCACAGTGCGCCTTATAATCCGGTGCGCCTTATAGTCCGAAAAATACGGTAAGCGCAAAACAAACTAAAACAAACACTATAAGTACATCATGATGTCAGCTGTGGGGTTTTTTATTGGTGGAAATATTGAGTAGTTTGATTGGTTCAGCTTTAAAACAGCAGCGTGAGAGCTGATTGGTTGAATCAGAAGGTTGCCCTCATGTTGTTTCTGGTGTTTTTGATGTCCAGCTCCAGCTGAGTGATCCTCACCTGCACAACAGAAACAATCACTGTAATAGTGATAAGTTTAAATCTTACAGGTGTTTGGCTTTTGATTTTTGTGTGTGCGTGTTTGAATACCAACATCTTTGGCATTGAGTTGTTCTCTCAGGCCTCTGATCTCGTCTTGCTGTCTGTAAAATGCCTGCAGGAGCTGAAATTAGAGAAACAAGTCTCTTGGCAGGAAGAGGAGAAACTCCAACCAAAACATTGGCACACTCTGTATTCTCACGCGCATATCTGAGCCGCACCTCGCTCTCGGTTGTAGGCGGCGGCCTCTCTGCAGGTTCACAGCAGTGCGGAGTGCAGCAGTACGTCCACAGCGGGATCTGGGTCTCATCTGGCTGCCACCCCGACAGATCGCTCATCTCCCTGGGGTATTTGGCGTCCTGGTAGGCCAGCTGCTCCTCAAGGAAGGCCTCAAGAGAAAGGCTCAGCTGGTTTATATGACGGCAACAAAACAGAGCTGGACAGAACTTGGAGACAAGTTGAGTTTACTGTAAACAATAGCTGCAAGAAGTCTTTAATTCGATCACAGAATTGCTTTTCGCCAGATGCTAAACTTTGCAGCAGTTCTACTTTGGGCATGCCACTTGTATTTAACACATTTTACACTGAGCTCAAAACTCGGTTTTCAAAAAGCTCTAGATTTACCAAACTATCTACGTTGCAACCCTCAACTATGTTCACGAGCTTTACGTAGTGACCAAAAGAATGAGATCGCGATGTAGTCCTTCTGGTCTGACGTAAACCAGTGTTTCCTATCGGAGTGGCAAATCCGCCAGATCTAAACCGATATCTGACTGTAACTCAGCTGCCAACTGTTTTACATTCCAGTGCTGACGTGATTATACCTCTTCCATAATGTCCAGGTTGGTCCCGGTCCCTGCACCGACAGCCAGATCCATCTGGAACCTCAGGGAGCTCAGCTGCCTCACTAGCCCTTTCTCAGCCGGGGTTTCTGGGTAAGGGTTGGCTACCCGAGTCCCAGGCTTCAAGGACATCAGCACTGGGCCTGATGAAGATATGTAAGAGAGGCATGGGTCTATCATATATCTGTCAGACATTTTTGGCTAAAAGACACTAATGCATTACTGACTTCTGTTGATCCCCAACAGCCACTCCTGAGCCGTCATGGCCGCCTGGTTTCCAGCTGTCAGTGGGTACAGATCCTCTTGGAAGATACCTGACTGAAAGGACGGAGGAAACGCTGCAACTAGTTTCTGTCTTGGTCATCAGTAAATGCAAGAAAAGTGAGAGCAAACCAATTTGCTCACCTCTTTTCGGGGTACGATCATTGACAGTGGTTCCACCAGGTCTTTGATGGCGATCAGACGGTAAAATCTGAAAACTTCACAGGCGCTCACATCCAGGCCGCGCTTTGGCATCACCCCTGAAGTGAAGTAACACGTCACAGGTAATTCAGAAACAGACTTTTTAGGTAGCTACAAATACATTTGGCTCAGCTAGCAAAATGTGTTCTCAAATAAGTTAATATTGCCTTTGTTTAAAGTGTAAATGGAACTAGCTGACTCATCTCAGGGTATTAGGGCTCAATCCTACAGCACTCTATGGGACTGGGAGCTAAACTTGGTATTTTTAGGGTTGCGTTCCAGAGTGGAAATTTAAGTTTAAAGGTAAATGTAATAGTGAGCATGAATACACACAATTTAAAAAGAAATTTCCAAAAATTCTCCAAGTATGTGTTGATCTCACCAAGTCCTTTCTGTGGCAGCAGAGACCTGTACTCCATCAGGAAGCTGATGTAAGGTTTCTCAGTGCTCAGCTCGTAGTACCGGATGTTCCCGTCACCCTAAATCAAGGCATTTGAGGGAACATCAGTTCTGTTTGCCACATTCGATACTAGCATATTTAGGCAACTTCGGATCGGTAACATTTTTCATAGAAGAAAAACGTATGAGTGCATCAACAACCAAACTGGAATGCAAACGACGGTTATATGAAGTTATAGAAGGCTCAATCCCAAACAACTGCAGCAAATAAATCCAAGAATTATGGGTAGATGTGTTGTGTGTGTGTGTGTGTGTGTGTGTGTGTGTGTGTGTGTGTTGTATGACCTTTCCTGCCAAGTAGAGCATGTGTGTGTCTGGGTCGTAGAACGGGAAGAGGACTCCAGCAGATCCGTCCAAATCTTCTTCATACAGCGGCTCAGATAAATCGTCCTGCACACAAAAAAACTAATTCGTCATACTTGAAGATGGACTGAAATGTGCTGAGGCTTTGATGCTCATTAAATCTAGCAAGACCACCATTGCATATTTTTGTATGAATTTTGCCACAAACTTAATGTATCAACCTAATTGTAGAGGTATGTATACTCCAGTGTAATTAATCCCTGGAACATAATGCATCTCATTAAATCCTCCTCTGTATTCTGTTTTGTCATTTTAGTTATATATATACCTAGTTCTCTTTATGAAGAAGATCAGTTTAAGCTGTTTTTCATCCATATTTATAGATCCATGTTGTTGTGTTTCCTACTGCATTAACAAGCTGATAATTGTCCTCTAGCATAGCTCAGAACAAAGGTTCTGGTTTGAAATGAAGAGGAAAATTGCAGGAAGACAAACATTTTTTGGAGTTTTTTTCATAAATCATTCAATCTATTCAAATAATCAATCTCTCAGTTAGATGTAGAAGTGTTTGTGTCTTACAGGGTCCCAGAGGACGATCTGTCTGTGGTTCCAGGGTGAGCTGCCGGTCGACAGAAGCATCTTCAAACCTCCGATGTATAAAACTTTGCTGGATCTGTGAGACTTGCTGCTAGACACCTGCCGGAAAGTAATTATAATTTTTCAGTTTTTTACACCTTCAGCTGAAATGAATAGCTCAAAAACACACCTGTAGGATCCTTCCTGTCCGTGGGTCCAGGACTCGAACCCGTCTGTCTTTGGACGTGACCGCCAGTCTGCTGCCATCACTGCTGAAGCTGACAGACAGCAGCAGCGTATCGGATGGGTAGCGGTGGTGGATGGGCATCAGAACCACCCGGACCGGGTACCTGATGACCGCACCTACCTGGGACACATCCCAGAGGAGGACCTGGGGCAAAAAGAGATGTCAGGGCTGTTTCTCTCAGTGAGTTTAAAAAACACAAATAGCTCAATCTGACCACATTACGTGCAGCATGTATGTGCCTGGTGGCCAGATTTACATTGTTCAGAATTGGGGTAAATTACATGCCAGAATTGGCCTAAATCTGGTCAAACTCTGGCAGCTGACAGTGGTTCAAATATACTCAGTGGTGCTTATTGCAACTTATTCTTAATTTTAAAGCCAGACCAAATACTCAATGTTGGCTATTCCTGTTTCAAATGTGGTCCTTTAGAGCCAGAACCAGGCAGAAACCTCCTGTTCTGAAAAGTGAAGTCAAAGCTTCATATGTTAAAGCTGCATTCTCTCTAGTGTCCACCAGGGGGCGACTCCTCTGGTTGTATAGAAGTCTAGTCTAAAATGACTCTACTTCTCTCTTGATTTATTCCCTCAGTAAACATTGTAAACATGAGTTTATGGTCTCAATCTCTAGTTTACAGTCTTCTTCAATACAGCATGATGTTCATTTAGTACATTATGCTCCATTTAGAGTCAAACAGACCATAAAGCAGGGGATGCTTGACCAAATGCTATGACCAAAATGTCAAACACAAGACTTCATAACCGTAGTAACTAATGGCTGACGCTGTGGTCACTATGTCCACTTCTTATATACGGTCTCTGGACAGAACACAGTTGAGCGTGCTGACTTTGTTAACTTCCTCTTGGAGAAAAACACTGTGGTGTAATTTTATAGACTATACGGTAACTGAGGGATGTTTCTCTTTTGTGTCCAGCCTCTCACGGGATATTTGGCATCCCTATTCTTAAAATAGATGCTGGGTTATGTGTAAAAGAATACTGTGCATTTGTCTGTGAGAAATATACAAACAAAAGTTTAACATTAGTGCCTTATGATTGAATGGTGTATAAATATGAATTAATATTTTGCAATATGATAAAGTACATGGTTAGGATTTACTACATTAAAACGGATTCTAATTCCTAATCACAAAAAACTACAATAACAAAAGTGTTGATTTGTGCGTGGCTTTGGACCAAATTAAATGTCAGAACTTTGACTGAGGCTGCCACTGACCAATGAGGATCCTCACCTTGTAGTCATAGGCGGAGCTTAGCAGCAGGTTCTCAGCTGTCGGATGCCACTCAATAAGCGCCACCCTCCTGGAGTGACCAATCAGAGTCTTCCTGGCCTTGGTGAGGTTCTGTTGGACGCCACAGACCGGGATGTCCCAGATCTTCGTCTGCACACAGACGGTACTGGGTTATGTTTACTATACTCGCGGGGACATTTTGGCTTAAACAACATGAATGTAAACAAAAAAGACAGGACATGTGTGCTTACAGTGCAATCCTCTGAGCACGAGGCGATGCAGTGATCGTCAAACGGGTTCCACTTGACGTCCAGGACCCTCCCACTGTGGCCGCACACCCTCGGGTGCTGAGGGTCCACCCTGCCTGTCTGAGAGAACAGCGCTATCTTTTAATTAATTCAAACAATTGAGTCAAAGCTAACCAATAATATCTCTAACTATTGATCCTTTTATCATATGGGGTAACAATTATGGACGTTTCTATCTCAGGTATACGTTTGTTTACAATAAGAAGACCTCATTGACCTTGGTCTTAAAAGCATTTTTCAGTTTTCTTCTTGAGAATTCTTAAGAATTTTTTAAAACAAGTTTGTTTCATTTCACAGTTGTTAGTATTTAGTGTAGGTAATGCACCAAAAAAGGGAAAATGCCAAGGTGGTTCAGTACTTTTGCTAGGTAACATCCTCTTGGATCCATGGCACCTGGTCGCTACGTTTGACGTCCATAAACGACCCAAACTATGGCGGACTAAAGGCTTTTATTTACACATTTCTTTCTGTATTGTTTTATCCATTTATTTATTCAGAAATTTGTTTAATTATTTTTGTTTATTTATAAAAAAAATTAGGTTTTGTCCACTATATCAAACGCTATAATCCTTTTTATTTTTTTGGTGTTCAACAGGAGGAGGTGAGGACCACGAAGGACTACGCACATGATGGATGGGCAGGACTAAAAAGGACCCGCCCCCGGCGCACTCCGTCACCACGGCGATGAAGCAGGGATTGGCTGAGCAGCAGTGGTTGTCGTGGACGCTGCGCGTGATTGGCACCCCATCGTAGCCGTGCTCCTTGGTGGACGGCTTCCCGAAGACGTGACGGAACTTTGAGCAGCGGAAAGACGAACGCCACGACATCTAGAGGACGGCAAGTTTAAAGGTTTTTAAAACTTTTATAAGCAGTATGAACATCAACAACATGTCAACACAGTAACGTGTGTGTGTGTGTGTGTGTGTGTGTGTGTGTGTGTGTGTGTGTGTGTGTGTGTGTGTGTGTGTGTCCTTCGTGATCTCATAATAGTGTTGTGGAACCTTTATCTGGCCTAATCAATAATGCAATCAGCTGTCATTATTGGCTTTCATAATCTTATCAATAATTAAACAATTTCTTCAATAACTGAATGTCTCATTGAATCATTCTCACACACACACACACACACACACACACACACACACACACACACACACACACACACACACACACAAAGACAAAGACTTAAGTGATAAATCCTTCGTCCAGAACAGTTTGTTCGTGTTATTAAAGATTCATCAGTTACATTCAGACTTCCTGTTGTTACAAACTCCTCCTGACCTTTGACCTTTATGTGGCTAGAAGAGATCAGCTTACTGTGGGGAGAGGAGGGAAGAAGGAGAGGAAGGAGAGGAAGAAGGAGGTGGAGGACTTCAGATGAACATAGTCAGATCCAGCTGCATAAACCAACAGTATTAGTGGTGTCATGTATGTACATTTACTGAAGATCTGTACACATTTGAGGTACTTTACTTGAGTATTTACATTTCCTGCTACTTCTCCACTACATCTCAGTAGTGTATATATATATATATATATATATATATATATATATATATATTGCACTTTTTACTGCACTATATGTAGGCAGGTACTGTTACCGGTTACTTTTCCAATTAAGATTATGCATTAATAAAAGGTGATGCAGTCATAAAATATGAAACATTGTTAAAAATGATGATAGTTGTTTCCAACCATTTTGTCTTGTGATCTCTGACAAAAGAAATCAATCACCACCAAAGAGAGATGTGTCTGCTGTAAACCTCTCCATTGGTTTAATCTAAATAAGATTAAAGAAAAGCCCAAAAATAAAAGTAATGTTTTCTTCTTTCCTCTCCCATTAACGATCTCACGCCATCTCATATCTGTTTTGGTAAATACTACAATTCTCTTTCTTGCTGAGAATCGGGTGAGGAGATCGATACCACACTAAATATGAAGCCTCAGCCAGCAGCAGGCTAACTTAGCTTAGCATAAAGACTGGTAACAGTGGGAAACGGCTATCCTGGCTCCGTCCATACGATCACTCATCAGAATGTTATATGCTCTACTTTCTTCTTTTTATCCATACAAAAACAAACATGGAAACATCTTCTCATCTTTCTAGAAAACCAAATTAGCAGATTTTCCAAATTGTCAAACTATTCCTTTAACTCATCCTCTTCAACGCTCCCAAAAGACCATCCAGGCTGCATTCACATTCACACACATGGAAAACACGGGATAAACTTCGCCAGCGTCCTGACGGCTGCAGCTCTGCAAGTTGTACGATTGTTCAGCAACTGAGCAAGTTTAATGAAAAGAACATAACATTTCTCATGTCGTCCAAATCACTTCTTCCTTCACGTCCTCCCTGGTTTAAAGGTGCTGAACATCAACCTCAACATGTTGCATCACTGAATGTTCTAGAGTCTCTCCACTGTTAACTTTACATAATCTAAACAGAAGGATGTTGTCTTACCTCCGTTAGTCATCGGACTTCTCTTCCTGCAAACAAACGTGCTGCTGCTGTTAATAACTTTATGATTAGGACTATTATTATGATACTACGAAGAAAAGTACTGTTCAATCGGCCGGCAGACAGTAAAAGTACAAGAGCTGACTTCTGACGTGTGTGTGTGTGTGTGTGTGTGTGTGTGTGTGTGTGTGTGTGTGTGTGTGTGTGTGTGTGTGATCCATGACGTCTCACCTCTCCTTCCACATTAGCAGAGCTGTTTATGCACGGCTGCACGTGCACAAACGCCCCTCTACATCCGATACTGCTGCACACACACACACACACACACACACACACACACACACACACACACACACAGTATTAATGCTCATTATTATAAATCTGTTCTACTTGGTGATTCATGTAAAATATTTCATCTTCCAAAACGTTTTGTCATTTCGTCGATGTTATAGTTGCAAAAGTCTAAATGTCTTCTTATAGTTTTGATCAAAGACACCGCTGTTTATTCAAGTCTGTCTTTGTCATATGCACAACAAATATTACTTTGAGATTTTGGTCTATTCTTCCATGCATAGATTATTATTTTGTGTAAGCTGCAAGGCAATTGTGTGATAAAATCAAGTCACAATGGCACAAGATTAAATTACATTTGTTAATGATCTTCAACATGTGGCTGTAAAACTATAAAATATAAGTTCAGGCAGCTCACATATGCACAAACCACTTTTCAGTTCCGACAGTTTTTTGAATACAAAATAGAAACAATAATTTACGTTGCACTTCACCGATTTTGACTATTTTGTGTAGCTCATTACATGCAATTCAAATAAAAATGAATTTGAATTCCACATTGCAACGCAACAAAAACATGGTTCAATACTTTTGCAAGGGACTGTATTTGGGTATTTTTCGGCGCTTTGTCCGACATTTTTGTTGCTTCCTCTTGCATGCTCTTGGTCCGTTTTATAAAGGTTGACCCCCCCCCCCTCCAATATATACGAACACAACTATGGAGGATTAAAGGATTTTATTTATACATTTCTATATAAAACAAAAATAAGTATTTCTGACAAAAACTACTTGTGTTCATAAAGTTCACAAGATGCCATCTAGGTGTCAGGATGTACTGAACTCTGACATCAGGATTTCAACCACTGGAGGCCAGCAAAACCAAAATCTACATCTGCCGTTAAATACCATAATTAATGATTTCACAGTGTAATTCAATATCTGTTCTTTTACTTATTCTTGATATTTTTTGCTTTTAAATGTATTTACCATATTTACGATTTTATGTTTGTAATATAAAGTATCAAGTTGTCACATCACAACAATATGTTTTACTTCCTTTTGTCTCCTTTAGTTTTTATGGTGTTCAACATTCACCTGTACATACAGACAGGAACTGTGTGTGTGTGTGTGTGTGTGTGTGTGTGTGTGTGTGTGTGTGTGTGTGTGTGTCCTTCGTGATCTCATAATAGTGTTGTGGAACCTTTATCTGGCCTAATCAATAATGCAATCAGCTGTTTTTATTGGCTTTCATAATCTTATCAATAATTAAACAATTTCTTCAATAACTGAACGTCTTAATCATTCTCACACACACACACACACACACACACACACACACACACACACACACACACACACAAAGACTTAAGTGATAAATCCTTCGTCCAGAACAGTTTGTTCGTGTTATTAAAGATTCATCAGTTACATTCAGACTTCCTGTTGTTACAAACTCCTCCTGACCTTTGACCTTTATGTGGCTAGAAGAGATCAGCTTACTGTGGAGAGAGGAGGGAAGAAGGAGAGGAAGGAGAGGAAGAAGAGGAGGGAAGAGGAAGAAGAAGATGGCTTAAAAAAGGTTTGAACGTTTTTGTATGAGTGGTGCGACGGCGTGCGCTTGTCTCACTTAATCCACACTGGTGCCTCCTAACCAGCTGTTGGCTGAAATAAAACAAGCAGGAAGGAATGTGTGTACAAACAAAGTCATCACTTTGCTAACTGCCAAACATTTAACACTCATTTCTGCTCGCTCGTTTGGAAATTCAAAAACCTATAACTTTATTGACTTCTGTGGGGAAACAAAATAATGTGCATCAATGTCCCCCCCTTCAGCTTCAGTGACTTGAAATAGTCCCAAAGACATTTTTTATCATCAATTTTGGAAAAGTAGTTTACCAAAGATGCAATACACCACTATTTAATTAAAACACTGTTTGAAATGGTCCCTAAGGGTTCAGAGTTTGGGGACGTTGGATTCGGGCCAAACTCAGAGTGACGTTTGCTGGCATCCCCCGTCTCACCAGCTCCTCTTGAAGCTGGAGGAGGAGACACAAAGTGTTGAGAATGGGTTAGAAGGTGAACTGTACATGTTACCGGTCTCACTGCATTTTTTGCACAACTGTACCTGAGTACATTTTGTACTTGAGTACAAGTTTGAAGTTCCATTTTTTTTTCAGCTACTTTATACTACTTCACTATATCTCAGAGGGAAATACTGTACTTTTGTACTGTAATACATTTATCTAGTAAGTTTAGTTACTTTGCAGATTTTAATAAAAAGAAACACAATACATTTTTATTGATTAAGATCAAACTGAATGGGTCTGCAGGGGAAATTGACGAGCTTTGCAGCAGTTTAATTTAAGTGACAAACACATTAATGCATCAGCAATTATAATACAATGAAATAATACATATTATTCTAAAATTTGTTTTATTTTTGGTATTTTTCTAAACTTTTACTTGAGTAAAATTTTAAAGCTGAACTTGTACTAATTAAGTGAATACTTTTAACACCACTGCTTCTGAAAATCAGCCCTAACCTTTAAAGACTGGAAGTACTGCATAGTGGTAGTATCTCTGCGTGTTTGTGTGATACTTTGACGGGAAAGAAGCAGGCTTACCTGTTGTATGACAGTATTCCTGATGTCGTCGTCAGATAGCAGAGACGAAGAGGAAAACCCCACTCTCAGTCCTACGATGACTAGAAAACACAACGTTACACTGCAGGACAGAAGAAAACTGCAATAGCATTGCTTTTGGTTAATCAGAGTCCTCCAGGACAGACAAAGTATTTCACCACCTTTTACTACATAACTAAGTAGTAAAACATGAGGAGTAACTTTTCGTGAGTAAATGAACAGTATGAGGATACATTGTGTTGCGATGTAGTTGTAAAGGGAATGGTGGTCATACTTTGATTGGACGCAGTCTCCAGTGTAGTTGTACTCCGAGTGGACGACGTCTCTGGTGTAGCTGTACTCTCAGTTGACGAAGTCTCTGTTGTAGTTGTACTCTCAGTGGACGAAGTCTCCATTGTAGTTGTACTCCGAGTGGACGCAGTCTCCGATGTAGTAGTACTCCGAGTAGACGCAGTCTCCGGTGTAGTTGTACTCCGAATGGACGTAGTCTCCGATGTAGTTGTACTCCGAGTGGACGCAGACTCGGGTGCAGTTGTACTCCGAGTGGACGCAGTTTCCGGTGTAGTAGTACTCCCAGTGGACGCAGTCTCCGGTGAAGTTGTACTGCCAGTAGACAAAGTCTCCGGTGTAGTTGGACTCCCAGTGGACGCAGTTTCCCGTGTAGTTGTACTCCCAGTGGACGAAGTCTCCAGTGTAGTTGTACTCCGAGTGGACGCAGTCTCCGGTGTAGTTGTACTCAGAGTGGACGCAGTCTCCGGTGTAGTAGTGCTCCGAGTGGATGCAGTCTCTGGTGTAGTTGTACTCCCAGTAGACGAAGTCTCCAGTGTAGCTGCACTCCCAGTGGACGCAATCTCGGATGTAGTTGTACTCCCAGTGGACGCGGTCTCCGGTGTAGTAGTACTCCGAGTTGAAATAGTCTCGGGTGTAGTTGTACTCAGAGTGGAAGAAGTCTCCAGTGTAGTAGTACTCCGAGTTGAAATAATCTCCGGTGTAGTAGTACTCCGAGAGGACGCAGTCTCCGGTGTAGTTGTACTCCGAGTGGACACAGTCTCCGGTGTAGTTGTACTTAGAATGGACGCAGTCTCCAGTGTAGTTGTACTCCGAGTGGACGCAATTTCAGGTGTAGTTGTACTCCCAGTGGAAGCAGTCTCTGGTGTAGCTGTACTCCCAGTGGACGCAGTCTCCGGTGTAGTAGTACTCCGAGTAGACACAGTCTCCGGTGTAGTTGTACTCACTGTGGACGAAGTCTCTGGTGTAGTAGTATTCCGAGTGGACGCAGTCTCCGGTGTAGTAATACTCCGAGTGGAGGCAGTCTCCGGTGTAGTTGTATTCAGGGTGGACGCAGTCTCCGGTGTAGCTGTACTCCGAATGGACGCAGTCTCCGGTTTAGTTGTACTCCGAGTGGACGCAGTCTCTGGTGTAGTTGTACTCCGAGTGGACGCAGTCTCCGGTGTAGTTGTACTCCAAGTGGACGCAGTCTCCGGTGTAGTTGTACTCCGAGTGGACGCAGTCTCCGGTATAGTTGTACTCAGAGTGGACGCAGTCTCCGGTGTAATAGTACTCCGACTGGATGCAGTCTCTGGTGTAGTTGTACTCTCAGTAGACGAAGTCTCCAGTGTAGCTGTACTCCCAGTGGACGCAGTCTCGGGTGTAGTTGTACTCCCAGTGGACGCAGTCTCCGGTGTAGTAGTACTCCGAGTTGAAATAGTCTCTGGTGTAGCTGTACTCCGAATGGACGCAGTCTCCGGTTGAGTTGTACTCCGAGTGAACGCAGTCTCTGTTGTAGTTGTACTCCCAGTAGACGAAGTCTCCAGTGTAGCTGTACTCCCAATGGACGCAGTCACGGGTGTAGTTGTACTCCCAGTGGACGCAGTCTCCGGTGTAGTTGTACTCCCAGTGGACGAAGTCTCCGGTGTAGTTGTACTCCGGGTGGACGCAGTCTCCGGTGTAGTTGTACTCCGAGTAGACGCAGTCTCCGGTGTAGTTGTACTCCGAATGGACGTAGTCTCCGATGTAGTTGTACTCCGAGTGGACGCAGACTCGGGTGCAGTTGTACTCCGAGTGGACGCAGTTTCCGGTGTACTAGTACTCCCAGTGGACGCAGTTTCCGGTGTAGTAGTACTCCCAGTGGACGCAGTCTCCGGTGAAGTTGTACTCCCAGTAGACAAAGTCTCCGGTGTAGTTGTACTCCGAGTGGACGCAGTCTCCGGTGTAGTTGGACTCCCAGTGGACGCAGTTTCCCGTGTAGTTGTACTCCCAGTGGACGAAGTCTCCAGTGTAGTTGTACTCCGAGTGGACGCAGTCTCCGGTGTAGTTGTACTCCCAGTAGACGAAGTCTCCAGTGTAGCTGTACTCCCAGTGGACGCAATCTCGGATGTAGTTGTACTCCCAGTGGAAGAAGTCTCCAGTGTAGTAGTACTCCGAGTTGAAATAATCTCCGGTGTAGTAGTACTCCGAGAGGACGCAGTCTCCGGTGTAGTTGTACTCCGAGTGGACACAGTCTCCGGTGTAGTTGTACTTAGAATGGACGCAGTCTCCAGTGTAGTTGTACTCCGAGTGGACGCAATTTCAGGTGTAGTTGTACTCCCAGTGGAGGCAGTCTCTGGTGTAGCTGTACTCCCAGTGGACGCAGTCTCCGGTGTAGTAGTACTCCGAGTAGACACAGTCTCCGGTGTAGTTGTACTCACAGTGGACGAAGTCTCTGGTGTAGTAGTATTCCGAGTGGACGCAGTCTCCGGTGTAGTAATACTCCGAGTGGAGGCAGTCTCCGGTGTAGTTGTATTCAGGGTGGACGCAGTCTCCGGTGTAGCTGTACTCCGAATGGACGCAGTCTCCGGTTTAGTTGTACTCCGAGTGGACGCAGTCTCTGGTGTAGTTGTACTCCGAGTGGACGCAGTCTCCGGTGTAGTTGTACTCCAAGTGGACGCAGTCTCCGGTGTAGTTGTACTCCGAGTGGACGCAGTCTCCGGTATAGTTGTACTCAAAGTGGACGCAGTCTCCGGTGTAATAGTACTCCGAGTGGATGCAGTCTCTGGTGTAGTTGTACTCTCAGTAGACGAAGTCTCCAGTGTAGCTGTACTCCCAGTGGACGCAGTCTCGGGTGTAGTTGTACTCCCAGTGGACGCAGTCTCCGGTGTAGTAGTACTCCGAGTTGAAATAGTCTCTGGTGTAGCTGTACTCCGAATGGACGCAGTCTCCGGTTGAGTTGTACTCCGAGTGAACGCAGTCTCTGTTGTAGTTGTACTCCGAGTGGACGCAGTCTCTGGTGTAGTTGTACTCCCAGTAGACGAAGTCTCCAGTGTAGCTGTACTCCCAATGGACGCAGTCACGGGTGTAGTTGTACTCCCAGTGGACGAAGTCTCCGGTGTAGTTGTACTCCGGGTGGACGCAGTCTCCGGTGTAGTTGTACTCAGAGTGGACGCAGTCTCCGGTGTAGTAGTACTCCGAGTGGATGCAGTCTCTGGTGTAGTTGTACTCCCAGTAGACGAAGTCTCCAGTGTAGCTGTACTCCCAGTGGACGCAGTCTCGGGTGTAGTTGTACTCCGAGTGGACGCAGTCTCCGGTGTAGTTGTACTCCCAGTGGACACAGTCTCCGGTGTAGTTGCACTTAGAATGGACGCAGTCTCCAGTGTAGTTGTACTCCCAGTGGACGAAGTCTCCGGTGTAGTTGTACTTCGAGTGGACGCAGTCTCCGGTGTAGTTGTACTCAGAGTGGACGCAGTCTCCGGTGTAGTAGTACTCCGAGTGGATGCAGTCTCTGGTGTAGCTGTACTCACAGTGGACGCAGTCTCGGGTGTAGTTGTACTCCCAGTGGACACAGTTTCCGGTGTAGTAGTACTCCGACTTGAAATAGTCTCGGGTGTAGTAGTACTCCGAGTGGACGCAGTCTCCGGTGTAGTAATACTCCGAGTGGAGGCAGTCTCCGGTGTAGTTGTATTCAGAGTGGACGCAGTCTCCGGTGAAGTTGTACTCCGAATGGACGCAATCTCCGGTTTAGTTGTACTCCGAGTGGACGCAGTCTCCGGTGTAGTTGTACTCCAAGTGGACGCAGTCTCCGGTGTAGTTGTACTCCCAGTGGACGAAGTCTCCGGTGTAGTTGTACTTAGAATGGACGCAGTCTCCAGTGTAGTTGTACTCCCAGTGGACGAAGTCTCCGGTGTAGTTGTACTTCGAGTGGACGCAGTCTCCGGTGTAGTTGTACTCAGAGTGGACGCAGTCTCCGGTGTAGTAGTACTCCGAGTGGATGCAGTCTCTGGTGTAGCTGTACTCACAGTGGACGCAGTCTTGGGTGTAGTTGTACTCCCAGTGGACACAGTTTCCGGTGTAGTAGTACTCCGACTTGAAATAGTCTCGGGTGTAGTAGTACTCCGAGTGGACGCAGTCTCCGGTGTAGTTGTACTCTGAGTGGACGCAGTTTCTGGTGTAGTTGTACTCCCAGTAAACGAAGTCTCCAGTGTAGCTGTACTCCCAGTGGACGCAGTCTCGGATGTAGTTGTACTCCCAGTGGACGCGGTCTCCGGTGTAGTAGTACTCCGAGTTGAAATAGTCTCAGGTGTAGTTGTACTCCGAGTGGAGGCAGTCTCCGGTGTAGTTGTACTCCGAGTGGACACAGTCTCCGGTGTAGTTGTACTTAGAATGGACGCAGTCTCCAGTATCGTTGTACTCCGAGTGGACGCAATTTCAGGTGTAGTTGTACTCCCAGTGGACGCAGTCTCCGGTGTAGTAGTACTCCGAGTAGACGCAGTCTCCGGTGTAGTTGTACTCACAGTGGTCGCAGTCTCCGGTGTAGTAATACTCCGAGTGGAGGCAGTCTCCGGTGTAGTTGTATTCAGAGTGGACGCAGTCTCCGGTGAAGTTGTACTCCGAATGGACGCAATCTCCGGTTTAGTTGTACTCCGAGTGGACGCAGTCTCCGGTGTAGTTGTACTCCAAGTGGACGCAGTCTCCGGTGTAGTTGTACTCCCAGTGGACGAAGTCTCTGGTGTAGTTGTACTCCGAGTGGACACAGTCTCCGGTGTAGTTGTACTCAGAGTGGACGCAGTCTCCGGTGTAGTAGTACTCCGAGTGGATGCAGTCTCTGGTGTAGTTGTACTCCCAGTAGACGAAGTCTCCAGTGTAGCTGTACTCCCAGTGGACGCAGTCTCGGGTGTAGTTGTACTCCCAGTGGACGCAGTCTCCGGTGTAGTAGTACTCCGAGTTGAAATAGTCTCTGGCGTAGCTGTACTCCGAATGGACGCAGTCTCCGGTTTAGTTGTACTCCGAGTGGACGCAGTCTCTGGTGTAGTTGTACTCCGAGTGGACGCAGTCTCCGGTGTAGTTGTACTCCAAGTGGACGCAGTCTCCGGTGTAGTTGTACTCCAAGTGGACGCAGTCTCCGGTGTAGTTGTACTCCCAGTGGACGCAGTCTCCGGTGTAGTTGTACTTAGAATGGACGCAGTCTCCAGTGTAGTTGTACTCCGAGTGGACGCAGTTTCCGGTGTAGTTGTACTCCCAGTGGACGCAGTCTCTGGTGTAGCTGTACTCACAGTGGACGCAGTCTCCGGTGTAGTTGTACTCCGAGTTGAAATAGTCTCTGGTGTTGTAGTACTCCGACTGGACGTAGTCTCCGGTGTAGTTGTACTCCGAGTGGACGCAGTCTTGGGTGTAGTTGTACTCCGAGTGGACGCAGTCTCCGGTGTAGTTGTGCTCCCAGTGGACGCAGTCTCCGGTGTAGTTGTACTCCGAATGGACGTAGTCTCCGGTGTAGTTGTACTCATAGTGGACGCAGTCTCTGATGTAGTTGTACTCCGAATGGACGCTGTCTCCGTTGTAGTTGTTCTCCGAGTGGACGCAGTCTCTGATGTAGTTGTACTCCCAGTGGACGACGTCTCTGCAGTAGTTGTACTCCGAGTGGACGCAGTTTCCGATGTAGTTGTACTCCGAGTGGACGAAGTCTCCGCTGTAGTTGTACTCCGAGTGGACGCAGTCTCCGGTGTAGTTGTACGCCGAGTGGACGCAGCCTCTGGTGTAGTTGTACTTCGAGTGGACGCAGTCTCCGGTGTAGTTGTACTCCCAGTGGACGCAGTCTCTGGTGTGGTTGTACTCCCAGTAGACGAAGTCTCCGGTGTAGTTGTACTCAGAGTGGACGCAGTCTCTTGTGTAGTTGTACTCAGAGTGGACGTAGTCTCCGGTGTAGTTGTACTTTGAGTGGACGCAGTCTCGGGTGTAGTTGTACTCCGAGTGGACGCACTCTCCGGTGGAGTTGTGCTCCCAGTGGACGCAGTCTCGGGTGTAGTTGTACTCCGAATGGACGTATTCTCCGGTGTAGTTGTACTCATAGTGGACGCAGTCTCTGATGTAGTTGTACTCTGAATGGACGCTGTCTCCGGTGTAGTTGTATTCTGAGTGGACGCAGTTTCTGATGTAGTTGTACTCCCAGTGGACGACGTCTCTGCAGTAGTTGTACTCCGAGTGGACGCAGTTTCCGATGTAGTTGTACTCCCAGTGGACGCAATCTCTGGTGTAGTTGTACCCCGAGTGGACGCAGTCTCGGGTGTAGTTGTACTCCATGTGGACGCAGTTTCCAATGTAGTTGTACTACCAGTGGACACAGTCTCTGGTGTAGTTGTACTCTCAGTGGACGAAGTTTCCGCTCTAGTTGTACTCCGAGTGGACGCAGTCTCCGGTGTAGTTGTATTCAGAGTGGACGCAGTCTCCGGTGAAGTTGTACTCCGAATGGATGCAATCTCCGGTTTAGTTGTACTCCGAGTGGACGCAGTCTCCGGTGTAGTTGTACTCCAAGTGGACGCAGTCTCCGGTGTAGTTGTACTCCCAGTGGACGAAGTCTCTGGTGTAGTTGTACTCCGAGTGGACGCAGTCTCCGTTGTAGTTGTACTCAGAGTGGACGCAGTCTCCGGTGTAGTAGTACTCCGAGTGGATGCAGTCTCTGGTGTAGTTGTACTCCCAGTAGACGAAGTCTCCAGTGTAGCTGTACTCCCAGTGGACGCAGTCTCGGGTGTAGTTGTACTCCCAGTGGACGCAGTCTCCGGTGTAGTAGTACTGCGAGTTGAAATAGTCTCTGGCGTAGCTGTACTCCGAATGGACGCAGTCTCCGGTTTAGTTGTACTCCGAGTGGACGCAGTCTCTGGTGTAGTTGTACTCCGAGTGGACGCAGTCTCCGGTGTAGTTGTACTCCAAGTGGACGCAGTCTCCGGTGTAGTTGTACTCCCAGTGGACGAAGTCTCCGGTGTAGTTGTACTCCGAGTGGATGCAGTCTCCGGTGTAGTAGTACTCCGAGTTGAAATAGTCTCGGGTGAAGTAGTACTCCGAGTGGACGCAGTCTCCGGTGTCGTTGTACTCCGAGTGGACACAGTCTCCGGTGTAGTTGTACTCCCAGTGGACGCAGTCTCCGGTGTAGTTGTACTTAGAATGGACGCAGTCTCCAGTGTAGTTGTACTCCGAGTGGACGCAGTTTCCGGTGTAGTTGTACTCCCAGTGGACGCAGTCTCTGGTGTAGCTGTACTCACAGTGGACGCAGTCTCCGGTGTAGTTGTACTCCGAGTTGAAATAGTCTCTGGTGTTGTAGTACTCCGAGTGGACGTAGTCTCCGGTGTAGTTGTACTCCGAGTGGACGCAGTCTTGGGTGTAGTTGTACTCCGAGTGGACGCAGTCTCTGGTGTAGTTGTGCTCCCAGTGGACGCAGTCTCCGGTGTAGTTGTACTCCGAATGGACGTAGTCTCCGGTGTAGTTGTACTCCGAATGGACGTAGTCTCCGGTGTAGTTGTACTCATAGTGGACGCAGTCTCTGATGTAGTTGTACTCCGAATGGACGCTGTCTCCGTTGTAGTTGTTCTCCGAGTGGACGCAGTCTCTGATGTAGTTGTACTCCCAGTGGACGACGTCTCTGCAGTAGTTGTACTCCGAGTGGACGCAGTTTCCGATGTAGTTGTACTCCGAGTGGACGAAGTCTCCGCTGTAGTTGTACTCCGAGTGGACGCAGTCTCCGGTGTAGTTGTACGCCGAGTGGACGCAGCCTCTGGTGTAGTTGTACTTCGAGTGGACGCAGTCTCCGGTGTAGTTGTACTCCCAGTGGACGCAGTCTCTGGTGTAGTTGTACTCCCAGTAGACGAAGTCTCCGGTGTAGTTGTACTCAGAGTGGACGCAGTCTCTTGTGTAGTTGTACTCCGAGTGGACGTAGTCTCCGGTGTAGTTGTACTTTGAGTGGACGCAGTCTCGGGTGTAGTTGTACTCCGAGTGGACGCACTCTCCGGTGGAGTTGTGCTCCCAGTGGACGCAGTCTCGGGTGTAGTTGTACTCCGAATGGACGTATTCTCCGGTGTAGTTGTACTCATAGTGGACGCTGTCTCTGATGTAGTTGTACTCTGAATGGACGCTGTCTCCGGTGTAGTTGTATTCTGAGTGGACGCAGTTTCTGATGTAGTTGTACTCCCAGTGGACGACGTCTCTGCAGTAGTTGTACTCCGAGTGGACGCAGTTTCCGATGTAGTTGTACTCCCAGTGGACGCAATCTCTGGTGTAGTTGTACTCCGAGTGGACGCAGTCTCGGGTGTAGTTGTACTCCATGTGGACGCAGTTTCCAATGTAGTTGTACTACCAGTGGACGCAGTCTCTGGTGTAGTTGTACTCTCAGTGGCCGAAGTCTCCGGTGTAGTTGTACTCCCAGTGGACGCAGTCTCCGGTTTAGTAGTACTCCGAGTGGACGCAGTCTCTGGTGTAGTTTTACTCCGAGTGGCCGAAGTCTCCGGTGTAGTTGTACTCCCAGTGGACGAAATCTCGGGTGTAGTTGTACTCCGAGTGGACGCAGTCTCCGGTTTAGTAGTACTCCGAGTGGACTCAGTCTCTGGTGTAGTTGTACTTCGAGTGAACGCAGTCTCTGATGTAGTCGTACTGCGAATGGACGCTGTCTCCGGTATAGTTGTACTCCGAGTGGACGCAGTTTCTGGTGTAGTTGTACTCCCAGTGGACGCAGTTTCCGGTATAGTTGTACTCCGAGTGGACGAAGTCTCCGGTGTAGTTGTACTCCCAGTGGACCAAGTTTCTGGTGTAGCTGTACTCCCAGTGGACCAAGTCTCTGGTGTAGTTGTACTCCCAGTGGACGCAGTCTCCGGTGTAGCTGTACTCCCAGTGGACCAAGTCTCTGGTGTAGTTGTACTTTCAGTGGACGAAGTCTCCGCTCTAGTTGTACTCCGAGTGGACGCAGTCTCCGGTGTAGTTGTACTCCGAGTGGACGCAGTCTCGGGTGTAGTTGTACTCCCAGTCAACGAAGTCTCCGGTGTAGTTGTACTCCGAGTTGACTCAGTCTCTGGTGTAGTTGTACTCCCAGTGGACGCAGTCTCCGGTGTAGTTGTACTCAGAGTGGACGCAGTCTCCGGTGTAGTTGTACTCCGAGTGGACGAAGTCTCCGGTGTAGTTGTACTCTCAGTGGTGGAAGTCTCCGCTGTAGTTGTACTCCGAGTGGATGCCGTCTCGGGTGTAGTTGTACTCCGAGTCGACGTAGTCTCCGGTGTAGTTGTACTCTGAGTGGATGCAGTCTCTGGTGTAGTTGTACTCAGAGTGGACGCAGTCTCCGGTGTAGTTGTACTCCGAGTGGACTCAGTCTCTGGTTTAGTTGTACTCCGAGTGGACGCAGTCTCCGGTGTAGTAGTACTCCGAGTGGACGTAGTCTCCGGTGTAGTTGTACTCCCAGTGGACGAAGTCTCCGGTGTAGTTGTACTCCGAGTGGACGCAGTCTCGGGTATAGTTGTACTCCCAGTGGACGAATTTTCTGCTGTTGTTTTACTCCGAGTGGACGCAGTCTCGGGTGTAGTTTTACTTGGTGTAGTTAATGGGTTTGCATGTGTGGAAGTAGTATCTATAGAAAAGTAATAAAACTTATTTAGGAATAATCTGTTACAGTACTACAAGTCTTAGCATCAAAATATACATAATGCACCAAACATAAAAGTATTCTTTATGCAGTTAATAATATAATTAAAATTATATTGCTGGATATCATCATTGGTTCATGAATGTCTTCATCACTTTAATGTTGCAGCTGGTAGAGGTGGAGGTCTTTTGATTTACTTCATATGCTGCTGGTAGACCTAACATATAATATTACATCATCAGTTATTAGTTGATTCATATTTTGCATTATTAATCCGTGTCTGAAAAGTAACTACTCACTGTTTTTGTCAAAGTGAAATAAAGTTCAATTTTTACCTCTAGAGTTGTAGTGGAGTAGAAGTATAAAGTAACATAAGTTAGAAATACTCAAGTAAAGTACCAGTACTTCATAGTGTGATCGTATATTCCACCACTGCCCTTACTCTACAAAATCTGCCATGGAATTTAAAACATAGAAACTCACCGTTTCCAACGCTCACAACAAGACATCGTTGCTCTGAGTGATACTTCATTGAACTGAGGAAATAAATGAAGAGCTTGGTTACAAAATGGGACGTCCATTTTTGAAGACAGTACAAAACATAATCAAATAATCCTGCTTCCCTAACTGTTAACAATTACCCTTTCTGTTTCGGGCAATTAAGGAGAGCTTTTATTGCCAAAACAGCATTTCATCATTGAAATGTACTTTAATTACAGTTGCACATCTGATTCCAACATTTCTAGAATATTCTTGTCTGTGTTCAACATTTGTATTAAGTACTAACTCCATGTAAAGACTGACTTTAGAACAGCTTGGACGACGAAACAGATGGGGTGGCTTTCTCCATCTTCGTTTTCAGACGGCGTCCATCTCAGGATGTACTGTCCTGCTCCGGAATGAGCCTTGTTTATGTTGTACGGCCCGCTGAACAGCAGCTCAGAGATCCTGTAAGAAACAGATGTCAAAAAAACTTTTTCTTAAACAGTCCACGCTTCCAAATGTAGTAAATTTACTACCTGTGTCCCGCCATCTGACTGAGCTTTATTCCTTTGTTAGTTCAGTGACCCTTGTTGTTTGACTGGCTGACATTTAATGAGTTGCCATCTTTTATTAACACAAATAAAGCTTGGATGCAAGCAATTTAATTTGCGTTATTTGCCATTGTCAAAACTGTTCCATAAAAAAATTATTTTGTGAGTAACACACATAGATTTGGGATTAACATTTATTTGTTAAAGTTACTACAACAAACTTTTAACTGGTTATGAAACAGTCAGTGTATTACTGATGCCTCTAAATGACCTACATAAGTAAACAAGACCATCAGAAATAAGATTGTTTATTTCTATATTTTCTACTGACGAACCGGTTTACGACGCGTAGACCGGAAGAGTCTATGTTTACATTTTCACAGGGGAAGTTGGTCGTATATACTGTAAGCCAGTTAAAAGGAAGACCTTTTTTGTCTTTAGAGAATCCAATTTTTTACACAATATGGCTTATACTTTGTCGGCCAGATCAAAATCTTTACGACACAATGCGGCGGCACTCGTGGAAAACACGCCTTAGTCCACGCCAAGATCAACACAAAGTGAAAGTTTTCTTTAAGTTGAAATGTTTCCAACCTGGAGCAAATCTGCGTCTTGTCGCAGGTCTGTTTATTTACTTCTAAAATGGACTTCTGTTCAATCTGAACACATTTTGAAATGGCTATTATAAAATAATCTATAATACAGAAGGATCAAATGAGAATAAATACCAAACTGTAGTTATTTTATATACGGCTAAGGTTACATTAAGTATAGCCCCATTCTGGACGAGCACATCTACGACATTTGAGTCAGTCATGGATGCTTATATATGGCCTAGTTTCTATAAAGACTTCTAACGAGGAGCTTTGACAATACATCTGCCTTAATATCTAGTGTTTGTTTTCTTTGGACTTACGTGGAGACATTTGCCTCAGCAATGATGCTGATATTCAGGGACTGATCAACAGGCGTGTACAGCCGAGCTCTGTTTGCTGGGGTTGGAGGCAGGAACTTGGGCAGATAGAGTCCCTCTGTGCAGGACGGCACCACAGGATCCACTGGAACAATAAAGACGAGCAAGACTTTTTCTAAGGATGGAAATACCAGTCGGTTCGTCCATCCACCTGTCGGTCCACCACTTTGGTTTGGACTAGAATATCTCTATAAACTGTTTGATTACCATAACATGCTTTACAGACATTCATGGTGCCCAGAGGATGAATCCTAATGACTTTAATGACTCAAGAGTTTCACTTGCTCTGTGAAAAATCTTCACATCTACTATATTGACTGGAACAAACATGCTTGCTGGAGCTTTACATTGAGCTTAATGTTAGAGACACCAAATTAGCAATTGACCTTTCCATAGACGCTCAAGCAATCGTTTCAGATTTTCTTAATTTTCAGGCTGGTTTATTGGATTTGGAGCTAGTTATGGTCAAATGTTGTGAAACAGTGATATATATATATATATATATATATATATATATATATATATATATATATATATATATATGATCCTAAAACATTACCTTGCTACCTAAAAATCTGTGGCGGTAACATTAGCAGAGTATATTTTACAGTATGCTTTACAGGAACAGTGAATTTTAATAATGTCAAATTCAGACTATTTTATTCAGTTTGTACAACATTTAACATTTGCAAACTTTGGCATTTTTTTTACTTAAATTTGAAAATGAATGTTGTTGTTGGTACCCTTACAACTTAGTTAGTATAATAATGTTTGCAATAGTATCAAGCGCTAGCTAGCAGAGGAAGCATCCAATCCATCATCAACATTATTGAAAGAAAATCGTCAATGTTAATTGTATATTTATCCAGGTTCTGCCAAAACAACAAATATTACCAGTCAAAACAAACTGGACAGGCAGTTTGCTGATAGCGATGTTTGTGTTTAAGATCGTCGCAGACCCGTTGTCTTGAGTCAAGGTGATGGTCTGCCTGGTAAAGTCCTCCATCACCAGCTGGACAGCGTACGAACCTTCGTTAATGCTATTGGTGGGGCTGAATGACAGAGTGCAGGACTGCAAGAGGACAAAAAGGGACATGAGGTCAAAAGAATGTACTTTCTGTCACTTAATGAAATACCCAACATGTACATTTAATTTGGAACAAAATCTCAGCTTTAAAGCTATTTTCATTTTTTTGCTTGTTTTATCAGTTTGGTCTTTTTGGTCAAAGTGAGCCGAAACCAGAGGTGGAATGTAACTATGTACATTTACTTGAGAACTGTACTTGAGGTGTAAAGTATTTCATTTTATTCTATTTATTTCTTCTCCTCCTCTAAAATATTGCACTTTTTATTCCACTACATCTCGGAGGTAAATATTGTACTTTTTACTGTACTACATCTCGGAGATAAATATTGTACTTTTTACTGTACTACTTCTCAGAGATAAATATTGTACTTTTTACTACATTTGTCTCACAGCTAAATAAACTCTTTAAAAGCCTCTTGGATCAGCTGGAAAATGTTTCGTCACATAGCTGTTGTTCTTTTTAGAGATACGTGGTTCTCACAGGACAGCGACGCTACAAACATATGACGATCTTTTACTTGTAGTATTATCACAGTGTGATTAAGTACTTTCACTGCAGTAAAGGATCTGATCCTGGATTATGATTGGACTATAATGGTGCGATTATAAAACATCAGTGTTTGTGTTCGCTCACTGAGGAGAGGCTGAGAACGGAGGGCGGTGTGCAGACGTCACACTCTGCTGCCGTTGTGTTTCCATATCTGCATTTGATCTCGTCACCGTCGGGGTCGAACGCCAACAGGTGGAAATCTCTCTGACAGTTTGAAGGAACTCTGATGGAGAGAAACATTTCCATGTAAAGCTTGAGCCAGGAAGCCACTCGCTGCTGATGATTCAGTTTTGTCTCGACAAAGGTATCTATTCAATGTCAAGAGCAGGGACGTGCGGTCAGGTGAGGCAGGTGAGGCTAAAATAAAATAAATATTAATATTTCTCTACTGATCTGTGCTATTAATGTAATTTCTGTATGATTCCAGTTATTTCACGCATTTTTATAATCAGAATCTCTGAGTGATCTCATGTCCTGTTCAAACAGAGGAGACAGTGAGGTGAGGCAGTGATGAGCTGTGCCTCACCTCAGATTGCGCAATCCCTCACAAACTGGGTTGAGCGCGTGACTTTTTCTTTCTCATTGTTTGTCACCACTGTAATATCTGTAGACTCTTTTATTATATGTCCTTTCTTTACATAGAATAATGTATTTCACGTCTGTGTAGAACATGTTTAGTGTTGCTGATCTGACAGAAACCGCAGTGAAAAAGCACAGAGAGGCAAACAGTGGCGTAAGGTCATAATTTCAGCAACATAAAATATGTGTTGTGACAAAAACACATACAATTCCATAATTACCTCAGAACTGGTACAATGGTGGTCTGGGGGGACCCGTTGGCTCGGTCGGTGTCCGACCGGTTCCTCAACTCCACCAAAGTCACAGCTTGCCAAAATACAACATTGTTTTTGTTACTGATCCAGGCACTACTGGTCAACCTTCAGGGGAAATTATGAAAAAGTCATTTTTACCACCTAATATAAAGTGTGCCAATAAATCATTATTTCACATGATACCTGAGCAGCAGCACCGACAGTTTTAAAAATGTTGTTGGGATGTCAAGGAAAGTAACAGATCATTTGCATATTTATAAAAATAACAATAGACACAAGGAAATCTGTCTGTCTCCTCCTAAATGACTGACAGGGCGCCCCTACAACTATCAAAGTGTGTGATACACATGGCAAATTACATATATGCAATATTTTTTTTATTGAGTTGCTTAATGAACCAGAACCAAAGATGTGCAACTCTTGCACATCTTTTCCAGTTTTTTGGGGCCAAGTTTCCTGTTTCTAGCTCGCTCCAGCTCAAAGGCGGATAACAAATCAAAATAACCCTACAGGCTTTAACGCTTATAATTAAAACCAACCCAATCTGATTGATACTCCCTTGAGAGCTTTAGAATAGAAACATGTCACAGACTTTAGTTTGCACTTCCTGTTTTAGTTTGTACCTGCGTCTTGTGTCCTGTGTTTGTTTGACTTCCTGTCTTTTTTCTGTGTATCACCTGTATTTATTTAGCCTCTTTTGTTGCCATTGTCTCAACCACCAATCAGTGTCCAGCCTGCCTTAATGTCTGCACACCTGTGTCTAGTTGTCTCATTCCTTTCTTGTGTGTTTGCAGTCCTGTCTTTTGTCTGTTGTTGGTCGGTTTGTCTGTAATTGTATGTGGTTTAACTACTTCCTTGCCTACATCCTTCATTTGGTGCACTCACTGCAGCTGCAATGGAGCGTTGCTGAGAAACTGCCGAGTCATGATTCCCTCTCTCTGACACCACTCTCCACTGAGCTCCTGGTCCACGATGTTCAGCACTACAGGAATCTGGGTCCCACAGTTCCCGCTGAGGCAGGTCCACGAGTCGATATATGTGCACCTGTGGAAGGTCAGCTTATAGCGGAAGACCACCTGTAGTGTCACAGTGGAGACGAGTCAAAGAAAACATCTTACTGTGAAGACAGACACAGGACAGAGGCCAGGTTGGTTGGTGCATGGTTCATTTCTGGTCCTCTGAAGGTCAGTTTTTCCTTCCTTCACCTGCACTCATCTAAGATGTTAAAACATCTGAAAATCACTAACTTTTGTGGGGATTTTTATGAAGGTAATATTTCAATTTTATAGTATCCAAGGAGAGTAGTGGTGTTTGGACTGAATGTATTATAAAACTGTGCAATATTTCCTCATACAAAGGCTTTTATGATTTATTATGAAAAGTAATACATTTTTTGTGCGTTTTCCAACGAAAGTACAGAAACATGTCAATTTCCACTTGTTACATGAATACAAAATAAACTTACGTCCTCAAAGGAAACAACTTACTTAGGTTGAATAAAAGATGCTGAAATACTTAGTTAAGTTTAGAAAAAGATCATCTCCTGGATTAAAGTAACCCAGAAGTGTTGTTCCTGAATTTGGCAAGTTACTTGACAAAAAACATCAACGTTGACTTCTCGTTTCACGTTAGGAACGAACATCGGTCTCCTGGTAGAAAGATCAGTTTGTTGGAGCCGTTGACCTCCCCTCCCGCCCGGTGTGTGATTTAGCGGTCTTTATACTTCCTCGTTCAAGATTACATGCACAATAAATGTTGTGGGATATCCTCATTATTTTTCATAGGTAAAGCTACAAATGCCGGATTAGATCAACCCGAACTGTCTTCTACAGAGATATTGGAAATGTGTCACTTCCAGTTAGCAGACATTGGAATCAGCCACATTTTGATGAAAAGATGTGAAAGTCTGTCATTGTCGCTGCTTAACAATTTTCATCCAGAGTTGGGTCAAATGTTCCCTTTGATGTTAATGTATATTTTGTTTGAAGAGATTCAAAATGTTTATATTGTTACTTCAATTATATTTTGAGAGGAACATTTGACTTTCCTACTGATGAATTGCTTTAAATCTGTTTTTGAGATATTCTATTAACTGTTTCAATCAAATGTCCAAATTGTTTCAAATTGAATCAGTTTGCTTCATTTTTTGTGACTAACTGTTTAGATGGTTCCACAGAAAAAAACATCATGGAAAGTTATTCTTAAAACCCTTTATTGTGTAGTATATTTAAAACATTGTTGAGACGCATCCCAGAACTATTGTTCTCACTTTTTATTTCCTGCTTTTATTCATTCATTTAAAACAGTTAAAAGTGATCTTTTCTTCTGTCTTGTCACATTCTATTGGTAATTATTGACGAGGGGAGCTGTGTACGTACCGTGATGGATCCAGATGCGTCAGGGTTTTTTGGGTAGTAATTCATCACTGTCCCATAAAAATGAGAAGCCTGGGCGACGCTGACCAGCAGTAACAACAGAGAGAGCGACATAGTGAATGTGTTGGTCTCTCCCCACAAAGACAGCAGGTAAATACCAACAGGCTTCCAAAGACTGCCTCAGTTCCCAAGGACTGGCAGACCGGGGTGGTGGTTCCCAATTTTCAAAAAAGGGGACTGGGGAGTGTGCTCGAATTATTGGGGTGTCACACTACTCAGCCTCCCGGGGAAGGCTTATGCCAGGGTGCTGGAAAGGAGGCTCCGAACGTTTGTCCAACCTCAGATTCAAGAGGAGCAGTGCAGATTCCGTCCTAGCCGTGGAACAGTAAATCATATATGTGTATTCCTATAAGCGTTGCAACTCCAGTGACATTTGCACACACACACGGGAGAGAGACCCAACAGTCGGAGAAGTTATTTCACATTGTGTTCTCTTAGAAGAGAAATGTGACCAGAGACACCAGATTCTTTAACCAAGAATGGACAGACTCGTATATCTTCATTCTTCCTACAGGCAGTTCAAAACCAGTATGGCTCATGTTCAGAGACCATGGAGTGAGTTTAGAAGCGGTAATGTGAAGTGCCACTACGAGACAAAGCACACACTCAAATCCGAAATGATGGTACAAAAAATAAATGATCTAAGAGCCCAAAATGATCAGAATCCTAACACATGAATTCACTGTCCATCAATGATGTTAACAGAGAGGAATAGAGCTGAAACAAGTGGTTTAAAAACCACAGATAAAATCCCTTTTTAGAAGATAAGAATAATATGGATATATCGTTGCTTTTTTGATTGACCACTTCACACCTCACAATTTAAAGCTGCAGGGCAAAGACAATTCAGTTAAATTCATTCATCTAAAATTAAGTACTTAGTCACATTTTTCAAAAGCTTACTGATATGTATTTTATTTTTTAATTCACCCTTCATTTTACTTATTAGAGTATAAATTATTTATAATGAATCCAGCTCAATATGAAATCTGACAATAAGTATTGTCAGACTGGCAGACCGGAGTGGTGGTTCCCATTTTCAAAAAGGGTGACCGGAGAGTGTGCTTGAATTATCGGGGTATCACACTACTCAGCTTCCGGGGGAAGGCTTATGCCAGGGTGCTGGAAAGGAGTTTCCGACCGTTTGTCGAACCTCGGATTCAAGAGAAGCAGTACGGATTCCGTCCCAGCCATGGAACAGTGAACCAGCTCTTTACCCTTGAAAAACTACTGGAGGGGTCCTGGAAGTTTGCCCAACCAGTCTACATGTGCTTTGTGGACTTTGAGAAGGCTTTCAGTTGGGTCCCTCAGAGGTTCTTGTGGGGGGTGCTGCGAGAGTATGGGGTGCCGGACCCGTTACAACGGGCCATTCGGTCTCTGTACAACTGCAGTAGGAGCTGTGTCCGTGTTTTCACCTCCGCCTGGGCTGCCCTTTGTCCCCGGTCTGTTCGTGACTTTCATGGACTGGGTGGAGAACGACAGGTTCGGGGGTCTTGGGATCTGCTGCCACCGCGACCTGACCCCGGATAAGTGGAGGAAAATGGATGGATGGATGGATGGATGCTTTGTGAAACGGGGAAGTGGTGCAATATTAACCCCGATGGCTTTCCTTTTGGAATTCGTGCCCCAACAATAAACAGTAAAGCATTTGAGTTGCCTGCCATCAGTGTGTCAGAAACGAGTGAACCGTCCACTTCTCTGTGTTCAAACAGAGGAAGGAGAGAAAAGAAAAGCATCGCAGAGGTGGGATTGAGAAAAAGAAACATGATCCAAAAAATCCAGTTCCAGCAGTGGTGGATGAGATGTTCATGGGTCTTTGTTTCTAACCACTGTGAACGCATCAAATTGGGCCTGAAAGAGGCTTCAACGCTGCGTCCCACGCAAACGTTTTCATCTTTAAAAATGAACTTGGCAGGAAACTTTGACCCGATCGTATACGACCGTTGTGGAGACGCAGATGGTGAGGAGGTGAATTAAAGCCAGATTATAAAAATTATAATGTGAGAGAAATTGATCAGGATTTACTTTCACTTCACGTTACACGTTAGTAAAGCAAAAGTCTCTCCTTGTGACTCATTTAAAGTCAAATGTTTTCACCCACAAACATCATTTTTTGACATCTGGGCTCAAGTAGAACCAGACACGACATGAAGCTAAGGAACATTTAAAAGGCCGTTTAGGGACTTGAGTGCGTTGAATATTTGCTATCCCCACCCTTCAACTATAAATATTCAGTGTTGTCAAAGCAAACTATCATTGTTGGTTCTCACCGATGTGAACTTCCTCCCGGCTCTGAATTTCCTCCTATAAAGTGAAGAATTCAAATGTTCCTCAAACATTTCAACGGTTTCTAGGCCCGAGGTGATGTCACTCACCTGAACTGAACTCAGTACTGATCTTATCGTCTCACACAGAGAGAGACGGACTCTGTTTGGGACAGTCTGAAAATAAAAGGGGGTCACTACTTTTGTTCTGTTTGCGGAGCCACATCTGAGTCAGGGAGTTGGATCAGACCCAAACTGTGTAGTCAATAGATTTCTTTAATGAGCTGTGAGTGGAAGAAATGATACAAATGCATTTACATTACTTATTTATTGTGTTTATCAGTTTTATTTAAATTCTAACAGTGAAATCAGAGAGAGTTGTTGTTGAAAACACGCTTAGTGACAGTTTACTGTGGGATGAAACAGAACCCCAACTCAGCTGAAGTGAGTTTCAGTTGAACACCTTAAACAAGAGTCTGTCTCTCAGTCACATGGAATACTTTATTACTGTTTGTTCTGATAATGAATCATATGAAAATGATCCATTTGGTGACATTGGCAGAACATTGACATGTCCACAGGCCATGAGTGTTGAGTATAAGAGTGAGAGGAAGATCCACCTGACAGTCAGACAGAAGAGCAACGAGGGACCAGAACACATCTGTGGTGAGCTTCTTCTTCTCTCTTTGTTTTAGGATATCAGAACAACACATATATCTCTCAGGTGATTCAGTGAATACTGAAGTCTGATTGGCTCATACAAACTGCCTCATACTTAAAGAGCTGAATTACAGGAATATGATCCAGTGATTATGTTTTCTTAAACCACCTTAAACATTCAGTCATTTATACATTCAAACTGTCACATTTCCAGGTCATATTCCAGCTGAGAAGCACTGAGAGTTAGTGAGGTCTGAGTCATGCATCCAGCTGTGGTAACTGCTGTCCTGCTGTTGGTGGGCACCATCAACACCGTGACAGCATGGAGCACCAGTTAGTACTATGCTATCAGCAAATCATTATCCAACTAAAACCCAAGAAACTCGGTCATTGAAGAACTTGTGTTTTCACAGATGATGTTCAAAAAATGTGCAAGGACCGAAGTTTTGACAGTTGTGGTCGTGCGGATGATCAATGGATCCGCTTGAATTGTGATCGCTGTGTGAAATACTTTAAGATTCCTAAAACTTTCCAGGAGGCAGAGGTGATAAAACACGCACACACACACACACACACACACACACACACACACACACACACACACACACAGGCATTAGAAAAAAGGAAGATAAATCTATCCTTATCATCTCTTACATGTTCTGATAAAGTTCTGATGAAGACAAACACTCTTTCACATTTCTGTTGATTTCAGGATTACTGCCACTCTGTGAATGCTGAACTGGTGTCGATACACAATGAGGAGGAGATGATTCTTGTGATGTGTCTGAGCTTGAAATACAACTCTGATTCGAAACCTCAACCATTTTGGAGCGGAGGCAAGAGATCAGGGGTAAGCAGTGAACGCCTCATTGTGATCAGAGGGAGGAAAGACCCTGATGGACGATACATAGAGGAGAATGTGTCACATGTCATCACTGATCCTCACCTTTGTGTTCTTCAGGGGGGGTTCATATACACTGATGGATCTGAATTTGACTACGCTAGATGGCTTCCTAATCAACCAGACAATCATCGTGGACAAGAGGGCTGCGTCGAGATGAATGTTGGGTGTAAGGGAATTTTGAATATGAAAAAAGTCTGTAAACCAGAATAATTCAAAAGTGCATCTGAAGAACATCGGGCCTCATTGAGAACCAGTCACACCAACAGAGTAGTTCTTAATCTGCACACGAGAGATTGAAGAGAACTTGTTTGACTTAAGAGTTATCACGATTTATTTTGAAGGAATTTGGAGTTCAAAGCTGCAATCATGAATATTTTAGCATGAAGAAGGATCACATGACTACCTGTATATGAGAGAGGTTGCTCATAGTGACGAACCCACAGGAATTTATTACCTAATTCCACAATTCCCTTCAGCTCTACGGAGCATTAATCTACTTTACTGTTGAGTCACAGAATGATGTGAACCTAAGAGTAATATTTATATTTCATAAGCTCAAACACTACTGACACTACATGTGTTATGATTCTGCTGATTTACTTGATGTGAACTTTTTACTATTGGAACATTTTTGTGAATGTAAGTTGCCCAAAAACAGAGTGGAACATAAAAATATTAATAATATTAATAATAATACATATATTAAATATACCACCTCTCAGAGATGACAAACCATAAATAAAATACTAAAAACAATAAAACGTGTGGCTTTATAAAGTAATTTAGGGTTGTTGATTACACTGATGATCACTTATCATGAACGTGCATCTACTCCTGATCATGTGACCTCATCGAGTTGAAACAAGAACTTTAAGACTAAATTATTCCTGCATGAGGTCCATGATCCTTCTGCTCAAAGCAGGAAATGTAAATATATAATCTACCTTTTCTTCTTTTCCAGACTGGGGAAGCTGGAACGATAACGTCTGCCCAGGGAAGAAGGACTTTATCTGTCAAAAGGAAGCTTGATCATCATCAGCTGATGTTTGCTTTCACATTTCCAATCAGCTGACCAGCTGAGCTGCAGGTGGACCACTCTGGTTCATGATAACCTGCCAACACAAGCTCTTAACTTTACTGCAATAAACGCTTCAGCATTCAATTTCCAGCGTCTCGTTTCATTTGTTCACGTTCAGCAATATGAGTGTAGAAATCTTGTTCAACTTCTTCCAGACTCATTTCTTTTTAACATAACTGTGGTAAAACAACTGTCCTGCAGCAGACGTCATGGTGTCACTATTCTGTGTTCACTAACCTCTTTAAAGGGTTAATCATTTTCTAAATGTCTCTACCAACCAATAAATCCCATGAAAACACCAAATCCAACAATGAATAGATTCCAATAAATATCGACTTAGAGCAAGCTTTAGATGTTGTGCTTGAAGACCTCTAATCTACATGAATGTGAGAAGTTCTTTGATGTTATGAAATCCAGTAAGATGAATCCTCCAACGCTGTGCTCCAAAACCCTTTTATATATTTTGTAATTTCATTATGACATTTGTTATTGAGATTGATGGTTTGTTCAGTGTTCATGCTGTAATTGTAAACTTTAAGTTAAATTAGCAGAACCTTAAACATCTACCATTATATACTCATTGTTTATACATATCTACTTTTTCAATGTATTTATGTATTGTAATGTATCATATTTTTCTGTACAGTGTTGTTTTACAGTGTTTTGTGTAGCATTGTACGGATTTTAGGCCACTTGGTTGTAATAAGCTGTCCAGTGGACTACAGACAACAATTAGCTCTCTAGCTAACTCACACATTTACATTGAGGTGGAAACTGAAGTGTTGACTATTGTGCACTGTCCCTGGTAAATTAAGAAATAAATATACAAAGTGGGAGACAAAACGTATTGTTCGACACCTGATGAGGTTTAAACCAATAAGTGGATTTACTTTGACACAACCTCCAGCAGCACTGCAGAAGAGATGGTTACGACTTAAAGAACTTCTCACATTCTTGTAGATTCTAGAGGTCTATAAGGACAAAATCAAAAACTTGCTCTAAGTCAATATTTAGAGGACTCAATTCATCGTTGGATTTGGTGTTTTCATGGGTTTATTGATATGAAGAGACATATAGAAAATGATTATTCATTTATGAGGTTAGTGGACACAGAAGGCTTTCACCAGGAAATCTGCTGCAGGACAGATTTTCCACAAACATGTTTAAAAGAACAGAAAAACAAAGTTTTCTACAATCATGATGCTAAAAATAAGCAAATAAAACCAGACTTTGCATTTAAACGGAGTACAGTGTTTGGTGTTTAGCTGTAGGTTTGTCTTAAAGCCTGCTGTGCCCTCTTGTGGTTGAACTGAGTGGATCTGTTCATGAGGACACGACTCATGAAGAAGAACTCGGCCCACACAGTCAGACCACCACTGAGCCGTCATATTGATTATTATCTCATTATCTATACGTGGTATTTAATCAGCGAACCATCACTGTGGTAAAAGCATCACTGGTGGAAGTATTTCAATCCTTTACTTCATTAAAAGTACTAATACCATTCTGTAAAAAAAAGAAAGTAAGATCCATGTACTCAAAACCTTACTTTAGTAAAAGTATATAAGTATAATCAGCTAAATGTACTTACTAACACAATAGTTCCCCTGAAATGTAGTAGAGTAGAACTATTAAGCTACTTAAATTTGAAATACTTACAATACAAGTACCTCAAATTTGTACAGTACTTAGTTACATTCTACCACTAAAGTACACAAAGTACATTAATAGACTATCCACTTTGACCGAGAACATTACTGGATGACAGTCGTGGTTCATGTTGCTCTATACTTATTAATTATGTAAATTGTCATTTATTATTTTTAGGCTTTAGTTCTTTGAGGACGCCGCTGGTTGTTTTAGAAAATATAACATCTATTTATGATCTTTTTGTTCAGTCTTTCCTCAGCACCTCAGTTGATGTACTTTATACTTCCAAAAAGGCCAAATTAAAAATGGAACGGTGTCAACTCTCCCAAATGTGCCACTGCCTTTTGTTGTTACATGTTTTCCCATGTAATTGATTTTCCATCGAAAATAGTGGACAACAGACGACAGTCTTTAAGAATCACTTGGTTTTAGCTCAATAGCAAGTTCCTGGAGAACAATAGCTTTCACAAGGGCCTTTTTTGAAAGGTTACTCCAGATTCAGTACTTGGGTCCTATAAAAACACATTCAATTGACATATGGTGGACACAAGAGGACATTCTTCAAGGTTCAAGTAGTTTCAAGTCATTAGAATGCTGTTAGAAGAAGATAGCTTTCCAGAGGGTCTGCAGACTTGCTAATACAGGTGCTCATTCAAGTCCTCAAATTGAATGTTTCATGCAATTTCTAAGCATTTTCAACCATGTCCTGAGAAGTTATGACTGTTTAAAGGAAAGACTTTTGGGGTATTGTTTTCTATTCAATTTATCCAATAAAAACTACCATTCAAATGTAGTCCAACTGTCCCTCCTCCCGCAGGCATGCTATGTGTTAGAGAGTACCATCCAACATAAATGTTCCCCATCTGAGTGTGGCTACAACATATTAAAAAAGCAGGGCTCTGACACGTTTAGAAATAAAAGTTAATCCAATCTGACCAACTTTTTCACAGGGTGTCAGACTTATCAATCTTCACAACATGCTGTTCTGTGAATTTGATACAGGCACATTTTTTCGAGAATATTTAGAGGGATTTTGGTCATGTGACCTTATTTTAGGGCCCGTACAACAAGTCTGTCTAAAGTCTGGGCTCCCTTGGACCAATATTTGAGAGATTATGTAAATTTTTTCATAGCTTAAAAAATTCCAAAATATAAGGGAATATGGCTCCAATTCAGCCCTTTGGGCCTGTTTTTGGGGACCTTAACTTGCAGCAACGAGCACCAAATTGTAGGCATTTAATGTTCATAAGCCCCTCTTTGAATATGAAAAGTTTCTATTTCATTACCTTGCTTTAAAGTAGAAAAATTAAGAGAAAAGAATGGTAAAAAATTGGCTGCTGGCATTTAGGAGTTTTGGAGTAGGACTATTGGCTTACATGATAGGCCCATCCAAAATGTAGTAGAAGCGGACATTTTTTGGAGTCATAAGGGAACTAATCCTTATAACTCAAAAACGGCCATTTCTCCTACATCTGTATGGGCCAACCACGTAGGCCAATAATTCCAAACCCAATGGCCCTTTCGTAGCCAAAATGGCCGTTTTCGAGTTCCCTTAGGACTATTCCTTACAACTCTAAAAACAGCCATTTTGACTACATTACTATGGGTCGGTCATGTAGGCCAAAAATCCCAAACAATATGGCCTTTTTGTTCCCATTCCCCCCAAACAATATCTCCAGTGTGCTCTGGAATAGGAGGCTGAAACTTGGGAAAGGGCATTCCTAGGAACAGTTCTCTAAGTGTGCAGAGTTACAAGCAAATTGGAGGACTTCAAATTTTCAGTAAAATCACGCAAATTATTGGTTTCAGCTTCTTTGACTGAGAATTCCAAAAACATGAACTTTCTCCAATCCTTTTTATTTTCATATTATTGGATCTATACTTTAAGGAGATAATACAGTAAAAATGTCAGCCTCCCAGCAAAAAGGGTTTTGGGGATTTTAGAGGCCAAAAATTTCTAGACGGAATTTCCCAAATCCATTCACACCATTGAATCTATGGGTAAAGAGAGAATTACAGTCCAAAGTGCAGCTTCTTAGTCCAAAGGACTGTGCAGATAATGTTTGGGAAGGATCGGAATAAAAGGGCCATATTGGTTGGGATTTTTGGCCTACATGACCGGCACATAGAAATGTAGTAGAAATGGCTGTTTTTGAGTTATAAAGATTAGTTCCCCTAAAACTCAAAAAATGGCCATTTCGACTACGAAAGGGTCATGTGGGTTGGGATAATTGGACTACATGACCGGCCCATAGAAATGTAGTAGAAATGGTCATTTTTGAGTTATAAGGATTAGTTCCCTTACAACTCAAAAAACGGCCATTTCTCCTACATTTGTAATGGCTGACCAGGTAGTCCAATAATCCCATGCAATATGGCCCAATTGTGCCCATTTGTCCCCGGCGTGTCGGGAATAATTATAACGATTCGGATACATCTCTTCTGGGATTCCGAACTGTCCCTTTTGGTCCCAAACTTCCCTAAGTAATCATAGCACCTAGTACCAGTGCGTGGGCTCTCATTTAGGCCTATTATCACAACCCAAATGGCCCTTTTGTTCTCATTACTCCCCAAATAATCAAAGCACCCAGTACCAAAAAGTTACAAAAATGAATTAGCAACTGCACAATGCTCAAGGCAAGGATGCTTAAACTCTAGTGGAAACATGTCTGGCAACAGCACACTCAATGTTCCAAGTTTGAAGCAAAGAAAAACTGCTACTTTGCTTGTGATTTCAAATAATTTTAATTTCTCCAATCCTTCTCATTTTCATACCAGTGAATCTCTCCTTTATGATGATAGTCAAGTCCAATTTCAGCTTCTTAGCCCAAAGGGTTGTGGAGATCTTCCAGGTCAAACTTCAGCTTTTCTCCAACTCAGTGTCATTTTGACTACATTTGATTGGGCTCTCATATAGGCCAATTATCACAACCCAAATGGCCCTTTTGTTCTCATTATCCCCTGAATAATCATAACACCCAGTACCAAAAAGTTACTAAAATTAATTAGCAACTTTTATGAGCAATGCTCAAGGCAAGGACGCTGAAACTCTAGTGGAAGCATGTCTGGCAACAGCACACTCAGTGTCGGCAAATCGGACACATTTGCATTTTTCATCAAATAAAAAAGTGCTACTTTGCCTGAGATTTCAAAGAATTGGAGTTGGTCCAATCCTTTTAATTTTCATATCATTTGGATTCATCATTTAAGATGATTGTCCAGTCCAAATATCAGCTTCCCAGCCCAAAGGGTTGTGGAGATTTTAGAGGCCCAAAAAAGGCAAAATGTGTGGCCCGACGATCCCGACCCAAAATGTCACAATTTTTCCCAAAACATCCATTCCGTACAATTAAGCGTTGGTCCGAGATATCTACGTTTCAAAGCAGGATATCGAACGGTTGAGGAGATATCGCAGTTTAAAATATTCCATTTGGCCCCCCAAAAGTCCCAATTGTGCCCACAGACAGTGGTAAACTGCCATTGGGCAAACTGTTCCAAAACTTTGGAAAATCATAACCGGGCGACCGTGGGTCCGAACAGAACGCCATTTTCCCAGGTTAAACTAGGGCCCAGATGTTGTCTGAACCCTTGCCCTGCCGATTTTTAGCGGCACTCTGAAGGTCCGTTAGGGGGGCCCGAAAAAGGCCCCTCCTGCGCCTTACACCTATGTTGGAGAAAAATAACTTTTAGAATGATCAGTTCTTATTGTTTAACATACAAGGCTCCGTGAAGTCTGTGACTACTGTGGGAAATCTCTTCACACTTGTTATCCTCAGATGTTCCTCGTTTAGCAGTCACTGTGACCTTCTGTAAGGGACAATTGTATATCTTACAAAACGTCAAGAAGACGTTTGCTTGTGGGGCGAGTTCAAGACATGCCACGTAGCTTTATGCAAATGATTCTGTGCAAATGCACTTGTGTGTTATCAGAAGTATAAATATCAGAGACTCAGAGACAGACCTCTGAGCAGCCTTGATACATGACTTGTATGTGTTTCAACTCTGTCTCCTTCCTGCAAGAATAAATGTCCTGTGATTATTACTTTTACATCGGCTTCGAGTGAATTTCTCTAACAACCTAGTTCATTTGTAGTCCGTAAGTCTGACGGGTAGGGCCGGCAAGACTTTTGGGGTATGTCTCTACCAGCTTTGCACATCTAGAGATGGAAATGTTTCTCCATTCTTCTTGGCAAAAAAGCTGAAGCTCAGTCAGATTGGATGGAGACCGTCTGTGAACAGCAATTTTCAAGTCTTACCATCTATTCTCAATTGGATTTAGGTCTGGGCTTTGACTGGGCCATTTTAAGACATTAACATGCTTTGATCAAACCGTTCCATTGTAGCTCTGGCTGTATGTTTAGGGTCATTGTCCTGCTGGAAGATGAACCTCCTCCCCAGTCTCAAGTCTTTTGCAGACTACATCAGATTTTATTCAAGGATTGCCCTGTATTTGGCTCCATCCACCTGTCCCTCAATTCTGACCAGTTTCCCTGTACCTGCTGAAGAGAAGCATCTCCACAGCATGATGCTACCACCACCATGTTTCACTGTTGGGATGGTGTGCTCAGGGTGATGGGCAGCCATCAGTGTGTCGGAAAAAATTGAACCGTCCACTTCTCTGTGTTCAAACAGAGGAAGGAGAGAAAAGAAAAGCATTGCAGAGGTGCGATTGAGAAAAAGAAACATGATCCAGAAAATCCAGTTCCAGCAGTGGTGGATGAGATGTTCATGGGTCTTTGTTTCTAACCACTGTGAACGCACCAAATTGGGCCTGAAAGAGGCTTCAACGCTGCATCCCACGCAAACGTTTTCATCTTTAAAAATGAACTTGGCAGGAAACTTTGACCCGATCGTATACGAATGTTATGGAGATGCAGATGGTGAGGAGGTGAATTAAAGCCAGATTGTAAAAATTATAATGTGAGAGAAATTGATCAGGATTTACTTTCACTTCACGTTACACGTTAGTAAAGCAAAAGTCTCTCCTTGTGACTCATTTAAAGTCAAATGTTTTCACCCACAAAGATCATTTTTTGACATCTGGGCTCAAGTAGAACCAGACACGACATGAAGCTAAGGAACATTTAAAAGGCCGTTTAGGGACTTGAGTGCGTTGAATATTTGCTATCCCCACCCTTCAACTATAAATATTCAGTGTTGTCAAAGCAAACTATCTTTGTTGGTTCTCACCGATGTGAACTTCCTCCCGGCTCTGAATTTCCTCCTATAAAGTGAAGAATTCAAATGTTCCTCAAACATTTCAACGGTTTCTAGGCCCGAGGTGATGTCACTCACCTGAACTGAACTCAGTACTGATCTCATCGTCTCACACAGAGAGAGACGGACTCTGTTTGGGACAGTCTGAAAATAAAAGGGGGTCACTACTTTTGTTCTGTTTGCGGAGCCACATCTGAGTCAGGGAGTTGGATCAGACCCAAACTGTGTAGTCAATAGATTTCTTTAATGAGCTGTGAGTGGAAGAAATGATACAAATGCATTTACATTACTTATTTATTGTGTTTATCAGTTTTATTTAAATTCTAACAGTGAAATCAGAGAGAGTTGTTGTTGAAAACACACTTAGTGACAGTTTACTGTGGGATGAAACAGAACCCCAACTCAGCTGAAGTGAGTTTCAGTTGAACACCTAAAACAAGAGTCTGTCTCTCAGTCACATGGAATACTTTATTACTGTTTGTTCTGATAATGAATCATATGAAAATGATCCATTTGGTGACATTGGCAGAACATTGACATGTCCACAGGCCATGAGTGTTGAGTATAAGAGTGAGAGGAAGATCCACCTGACAGTCAGACAGAAGAGCAACGAGGGACCAGAACACATCTGTGGTGAGCTTCTTCTTCTCTCTTTGTTTTAGGATATCAGAACAACACATATATCTCTCAGGTGATTCAGTGAATACTGAAGTCTGATTGGCTCATACAAACTGCCTCATACTTAAAGAGCTGAATTACAGGAATATGATCCAGTGATTATGTTTTCTTAAACCACCTTAAACATTCAGTCATTTATACATTCAAACTGTCACATTTCCAGGTCATATTCCAGCTGAGAAGCACTGAGAGTTAGTGAGGTCTGAGTCATGCATCCAGCTGTGGTAACTGCTGTCCTGCTGTTGGTGGGCACCATCAACACTGTGACAGCATGGAGCACCAGTAAGTACTATGCTATCAGCAAATCATTATCCAACTAAAACCCAAGAAACTCGGTCATTGAAGAACTTGTGTTTTCACAGATGATGTTCAAAAAATGTGCAAGGACCGAAGTCTTGAGAGTTGTGGTAGTGGTTGTGAGGCTGGTAAATGGATTCGCTTGGATTGTGATCGCTGTGTGAAATACTTCAAGATTCCTAGTACTTTCCAGGGGGCAGAGGTGATAAAACGCACACACACACACACACACACACACACACACACACACACACACACACACACACACACACACAGGCATTAGAAAAAAGGAAGATAAATCTATCCTTATCATCTCTTACATGTTCTGATAAAGTTCTGGTGAAGACAAACACTCTTTCACATTTCTGTTGATTTCAGAAATACTGCCACTCTGTGAATGCTGAACTGGTGTCGATACACGATGAGGAGGAGATGATTCTTGTGATGTGTCTGAGCTTGAAATACAACTCTGATTCGAAACCTCAACCATTTTGGAGCGGAGGCAAGAGATCAGGGGTAAGCAGTGAACGACTCATTGTGATCAGAGGGAGGAAAGACCCTGATGGACGATACATAGAGGAGAATGTGTCACATGTCATCACTGATCCTCACCTTTGTGTTCTTCAGGGGGGGTTCATATACACTGATGGATCTAAATTCGACTACGCTAGATGGCTTCCTAATCAACCAGACAATCATCGTGGACAAGAGGGCTGCGTCGAGATGAATGTTGGGTGTAAGGGAATTTTGAATATGAAAAAAGTCTGTAAACCAGAATAATTCAAAAGTGCATCTGAAGAACATCGGGCCTCATTGAGAACCAGTCACACCAACAGAGTAGTTCTTAATCTGCACACGAGAGATTTAAGAGAACTTGTTTGACTTAAGAGTTATCACGATTTATTATGAAGGAATTTGGAGTTCAAAGCTGCAATCATGAATATTTTAACATGAAGAAGGATCACATGACTACCTGTATATGAGAGAGGTTGCTCATAGTGACGAACCCACAGGAATTTATTACCTAATTCCACAATTCCCTTCAGCTCTACGGAGCATTAATCTACTTTACTGATTTCCTTGATGTGAACTTTTTACTATTGGAACATTTTTGTGAATGTAAGTTGCCCACAAACAGAGTGGAACATACAAATATTAATAATACTATTAATAATAATAATACATTTATTAAATATACCACCTCTCAGAGAAGACAAACCATTAATAAAATACTAAAAACAATAAAACATGTGGCTTTATAAAGTAATTTAGGGCTGTTGATTACACTGATGATCACTTATCATGAACGTGCATCTACTCCTGATCATGTGACCTCATCGAGTTGAAACAAGAACTTTAAGACTAAATTATTCCTGCATGAGGTCCATGATCCGTCTGCTCAAAGCAGGAAATGTAAATATATAATCTACCTTTTCTTCTTTTCCAGACTGGGGAAGCTGGAACGATAACGTCTGCCCAGGGAAGAAGGACTTTATCTGTCAAAAGGAAGCTTGATCATCATCAGCTGATGTTTGCTTTCACATTTCCAATCAGCTGACCAGCTGAGCTGCAGGTGGACCACTCTGGTTCATGATAACCTGCCAACACAAGCTCTTAACTTTACTGCAATAAACGCTTCAGCATTCAATTTCCAGCGTCTCGTTTCATTTGTTCACGTTTAGCAATATGAGTGTAGAAATCTTGTTCAACTTCTTCCAGACTCATTTCTTTTTAACATAACTGTGGTAAAACAACTGTCCTGCAACAGACGTCATGGTGTCACTATTCTGTGTTCACTAACCTCTTTAAAGGGTTAATCATTTTCTAAATGTCTCTACCAACCAATAAATCCCATGAAAACACCAAATCCAACAATGAATAGATTCCAATAAATATCGACTTAGAGCAAGCTTTAGATGTTGTGCTTGAAGACCTCTAATCTACATGAATGTGAGAAGTTCTTTGATGTTATGAAATCCAGTAAGATGAATCCTCCAACGCTGTGCTCCAAAACCCTTTTATATATTTTGTAATTTCATTATGACATTTGTTATTGAGATTGATGGTTTGTTCAGTGTTCATGCTGTAATTGTAAACTTTAAGTTAAATTAGCAGAACCTTAAACATCTACCATTATATACTCATTGTTTATACATATCTACTTTTTCAATGTATTTATGTATTGTAATGTATCATATTTTTCTGTACAGTGTTGTTTTACAGTGTTTTGTGTAGCATTGTACGGATTTTAGGCCACTTGGTTGTAATAAGCTGTCCAGGGGACTACAGACAACAATTAGCTCTCTAGCTAACTCACACATTTACATTGCGGTGGAAACTGAAGTGTTGACTATTGTGCACTGTCCCTGGTAAATTAAGAAATAAATATACAAAGTGGGAGACAAAACGTATTGTTCGACACCTGATGAGGTTTAAACCAATAAGTGGATTTACTTTGACACAACCTCCAGCAGCACTGCAGAAGAGATGGTTACGACTTAAAGAACTTCTCACATTCTTGTAGATTCTAGAGGTCTATAAGGACAAAATCAAAAACTTGCTCTAAGTCAATATTTAGAGGACTCAATTCATCGTTGGATTTGGTGTTTTCATGGGTTTATTGATATGAAGAGACATATAGAAAATGATTATTCATTTATGAGGTTAGTGGACACAGAAGGCTTTCACCAGGAAATCTGCTGCAGGACAGATTTTCCACAAACATGTTTAAAAGAACAGAAAAACAAAGTTTTCTACAATCATGATGCTAAAAATCAGCAAATAAAACCAGACTTTGCATTTAAACGGAGTACAGTGTTTGGTGTTTAGCTGTAGGTTTGTCTTAAAGCCTGCTGTGCCCTCTTGTGGTTGAACTGAGTGGATCTGTTCATGAGGACACGACTCATGAAGAAGAACTCGGCCCACACAGTCAGACCACCACTGAGCCGTCATATTGATTATTATCTCATTATCTATACGTGGTATTTAATCAGCGAACCATCACTGTGGTAAAAGCATCACTGGTGGAAGTATTTCAATCCTTTACTTCATTAAAAGTACTAATACCATTCTGTAAAAAAAGAAAATAAGATCCATGTACTCAAAACCTTACTTTAGTAAAAGTATATAAGTATAATCAGCTAAATGTACTTACTAACACAATAGTTCCCCTGAAATGTAGTAGAGTAGAACTATTAAGCTACTTAAATTTGAAATACTTACAATACAAGTACCTCAAATTTGTACAGTACTTAGTTACATTCTACCACTAAAGTACACAAAGTACATTAATAGACTATCCACTTTGACCGAGAACATTACTGGATGACAGTCGTGGTTCATGTTGCTCTATACTTATTAATTATGTAAATTGTCATTTATTATTTTTAGGCTTTAGTTCTTTGAGGACGCCGCTGGTTGTTTTAGAAAATATAACATCTATTTATGATCTTTTTGTTCAGTCTTTCCTCAGCACCTCAGTTGATGTACTTAATACTTCCAAAAAGGTCAAATTAAAAATGGAACGGGGTTAACTCTCCCAAATGTGCCAATGCCTTTTGTTGTTACATGTTTTCCCATGTAATTGATTTTCCATCGAAAATAGTGGACAACAGACGACAGTCTTTAAGAATCACTTGGTTTTAGCTCAATAGCAAGTTCCTGGAGAACAATAGCTTTCACAAGGGCCTTTTTTGAAAGGTTACTCCAGATTCAGTACTTGGGTCCTATAAAAACACATTCAATTGACATATGGTGGACACAAGAGGACATTCTTCAAGGTTCAAGTAGTTTCAAGTCATTAGAATGCTGTTAGAAGAAGATAGCTTTCCAGAGGGTCTGCAGACTTGCTAATACAGGTGCTCATTCAAGTCCTCAAATTGAATGTTTCATGCAATTTCTAAGCATTTTCAACCATGTCCTGAGAAGTTATGACTGTTTAAAGGAAAGACTTTTGGGGTATTGTTTTCTATTCAATTTATCCAATAAAAACTACCATTCAAATGTAGTCCAACTGTCCCTCCTCCCGCAGGCATGCTATGTGTTAGAGAGTACCATCCAACATAAATGTTCCCCATCTGAGTGTGGCTACAACATATTAAAAAAGCAGGGCTCTGACACGTTTAGAAATAAAAGTTAATCCAATCTGACCAACTTTTTCACAGGGTGTCAGACTTATCAATCTTCACAACATGCTGTTCTGTGAATTTGATACAGGCACATTTTTTCGAGAATATTTAGAGGGATTTTGGTCATGTGACCTTATTTTAGGGCCCGTACAACAAGTCTGTCTAAAGTCTGGGCTCCCTTGGACCAATATTTGAGAGATTATGTAAATTTTTTCATAGCTTAAAAAATTCCAAAATATAAGGGAATATGGCTCCAATTCAGCCCTTTGGGCCTGTTTTTGGGGACCTTAACTTGCAGCAACGAGCACCAAATTGTAGGCATTTAATGTTCATAAGCCCCTCTTTGAATATGAAAAGTTTCTATTTCATTACCTTGCTTTAAAGTAGAAAAATTAAGAGAAAAGAATGGTAAAAAATTGGCTGCTGGCATTTAGGAGTTTTGGAGTAGGACTATTGGCTTACATGATAGGCCCATCCAAAATGTAGTAGAAGCGGACATTTTTTGGAGTCATAAGGGAACTAATCCTTATAACTCAAAAACGGCCATTTCTCCTACATCTGTATGGGCCAACCACGTAGGCCAATAATTCCAAACCCAATGGCCCTTTCGTAGCCGAAATGGCCGTTTTCGAGTTCCCTTAGGACTATTCCTTACAACTCTAAAAACAGCCATTTTGACTACATTACTATGGGTCGGTCATGTAGGCCAAAAATCCCAAACAATATGGCCTTTTTGTTCCCATTCCCCCCAAACAATATCTCCAGTGTGCTCTGGAATAGGAGGCTGAAACTTGGGAAAGGGCATTCCTAGGAACAGTTCTCTAAGTGTGCAGAGTTACAAGCAAATTGGAGGACTTCAAATTTTCAGTAAAATCACGCAAATTATTGGTTTCAGCTTCTTTGACTGAGAATTCCAAAAACATGAACTTTCTCCAATCCTTTTTATTTTCATATTATTGGATCTATACTTTAAGGAGATAATACAGTAAAAATGTCAGCCTCCCAGCAAAAAGGGTTTTGGAGATATTAGAGGCCAAAAATTTCTAGACGGAATTTCCCAAATCCATTCACACCATTGAATCTATGGGTAAAGAGTGAATTACAGTCCAAAGTGCAGCTTCTTAGTCCAAAGGACTGTGCAGATAATGTTTGGGAAGGATCGGAATAAAAGGGCCATATTGGTTGGGATTTTTGGCCTACATGACCGGCACATAGAAATGTAGTAGAAATGGCTGTTTTTGAGTTATAAAGATTAGTTCCCCTAAAACTCAAAAAATGGCCATTTCGACTACGAAAGGGTCATGTGGGTTGGGATAATTGGACTACATGACCGGCCCATAGAAATGTAGTAGAAATGGTCATTTTTGAGTTATAAGGATTAGTTCCCTTACAACTCAAAAAACGGCCATTTCTCCTACATTTGTAATGGCTGACCAGGTAGTCCAATAATCCCATGCAATATGGCCCAATTGTGCCCATTTGTCCCCGGCGTGTCGGGAATAATTATAACAATTCGGATACATCTCTTCTGGGATTCCGAACTGTCCCTTTTGGTCCCAAACTTCCCTAAGTAATCATAGCACCTAGTACCAGTGCGTGGGCTCTCATTTAGGCCTATTATCACAACCCAAATGGCCCTTTTGTTCTCATTACTCTCCAAATAATCAAAGCACCCAGTACCAAAAAGTTACAAAAATGAATTAGCAACTGCACAATGCTCAAGGCAAGGATGCTTAAACTCTAGTGGAAACATGTCTGGCAACAGCACACTCAATGTTCCAAGTTTGAAGCAAAGAAAAACTGCTACTTTGCTTGTGATTTCAAATAATTTTAATTTCTCCAATCCTTCTCATTTTCATACCAGTGAATCTCTCCTTTATGATGATAGTCAAGTCCAATTTCAGCTTCTTAGCCCAAAGGGTTGTGGAGATCTTCCAGGTCAAACTTCAGCTTTTCTCCAACTCAGTGTCATTTTGACTACATTTGATTGGGCTCTCATATAGGCCAATTATCACAACCCAAATGGCCCTTTTGTTCTCATTATCCCCTGAATAATCATAACACCCAGTACCAAAAAGTTACTAAAATTAATTAGCAACTTTTATGAGCAATGCTCAAGGCAAGGACGCTGAAACTCTAGTGGAAGCATGTCTGGCAACAGCACACTCAGTGTCGGCAAATCGGACACATTTGCATTTTTCATCAAATAAAAAAGTGCTACTTTGCCTGAGATTTCAAAGAATTGGAGTTGGTCCAATCCTTTTAATTTTCATATCATTTGGATTCATCATTTAAGATGATTGTCCAGCCCAAATGTCAGCTTCCCAGCCCAAAGGGTTGTGGAGAATTTAGAGGCCCAAACAAGGCAAAATGTGTGGCCCGACGATCCCGACCCAAAATGTCACAATTTTTCCCAAAACATCCATTCCGTACAATTAAGCGTTGGTCCGAGATATCTACGTTTCAAAGCAGGATATCGAACGGTTGAGGAGATATCGCAGTTTAAAATATTCCATTTGGCCCCCCAAAAGTCCCAATTGTGCCCACAGACAGTGGTAAACTGCCAATTGAGCAAACTGTTCCAAAACTTTGGAAAATCATAACCGGGCGACCGTGGGTCCGAACAGAACGCCATTTTCCCAGGTTAAACTAGGGCCCAGATGTTGTCTGAACCCTTGCCCTGCCGATTTTTAGCGGCACTCTGAAGGTCCGTTAGGGGGGCCCGAAAAAGGCCCCTCCTGCGCCTTACACCTATGTTGGAGAAAAATAACTTTTAGAATGATCAGTTCTTATTGTTTAACATACAAGGCTCCGTGAAGTCTGTGACTACTGTGGGAAATCTCTTCACACTTGTTATCCTCAGATGTTCCTCGTTTAGCAGTCACTGTGACCTTCTGTAAGGGACAATTGTATATCTTACAAAACGTCAAGAAGACGTTTGCTTGTGGGGCGAGTTCAAGACATGCCACGTAGCTTTATGCAAATGATTCTGTGCAAATGCACTTGTGTGTTATCAGAAGTATAAATATCAGAGACTCAGAGACAGACCTCTGAGCAGCCTTGATACATGACTTGTATGTGTTTCAACTCTGTCTCCTTCTTGCAAGAATAAATGTCCTGTGATTATTACTTTTACATCGGCTTCGAGTGAATTTCTCTAATGACCTAGTTCATTTGTAGTCCGTAAGTCTAACGGGTAGGGCCGGCAAGACTTTTGGGGTATGTCTCTACCAGCTTTGCACATCTAGAGATGGAAATGTTTCTCCATTCTTCTTGGCAAAAAAGCTGAAGCTCAGTCAGATTGGATGGAGACCGTCTGTGAACAGCAATTTTCAAGTCTTACCATCTATTCTCAATTGGATTTAGGTCTGGGCTTTGACTGGGCCATTTTAAGACATTAACATGCTTTGATCAAACCGTTCCATTGTAGCTCTGGCTGTATGTTTAAGGTCATTGTCCTGCTGGAAGATGAACCTCCTCCCCAGTCTCAAGTCTTTTGCAGACTACATCAGATTTTATTCAAGGATTGCCCTGTATTTGGCTCCATCCATCTGTCCCTCAATTCTGACCAGTTTCCCTGTACCTGCTGAAAAGAAGCATCTCCACAGCATGATGCTACCACCACCATGTTTCACTGTTGGGATGGTGTGCTCAGGGTGATGGGCAGCCATCAGTGTGTCGGAAAAAATTGAACCGTCCACTTCTCTGTGTTCAAACAGAGGAAGGAGAGAAAAGAAAAGCATTGCAGAGGTGCGATTGAGAAAAAGAAACATGATCCAGAAAATCCAGTTCCAGCAGTGGTGGATGAGATGTTCATGGGTCTTTGTTTCTAACCACTGTGAACGTACCAAATTGGGCCTGAAAGAGGCTTCAACGCTGCATCCCACGCAAACGTTTTCATCTTTAAAAATGAACTTGGCAGGAAACTTTGACCCGATCGTATACGAATGTTATGGAGATGCAGATGGTGAGGAGGTGAATTAAAGCCAGATTGTAAAAATTATAATGTGAGAGAAGTTGATCAGGATTTACTTTCACTTCACGTTACACGTTAGTAAAGCAAAAGTCTCTCCTTGTGGCTCATTTAAAGTCAAATGTTTTCACCCACAAAGATCATTTTTTGACATCTGGGCTCAAGTAGAACCAGACACGACATGAAGCTAAGGAACATTTAAAAGGCCGTTTAGGGACTTGAGTGCGTTGAATATTTGCTATCCCCACCCTTCAACTATAAATATTCAGTGTTGTCAAAGCAAACTATCATTGTTGGTTCTCACCGATGTGAACTTCCTCCCGGCTCTGAATTTCCTCCTATAAAGTGAAGAATTCAAATGTTCCTCAAACATTTCAACGGTTTCTAGGCCCGAGGTGATGTCACTCACCTGAACTGAACTCAGTACTGATCTCATCGTCTCACACAGAGAGAGACGGACTCTGTTTGGGACAGTCTGAAAATAAAAGGGGGTCACTACTTTTGTTCTGTTTGCGGAGCCACATCTGAGTCAGGGAGTTGGATCAGACCCAAACTGTGTAGTCAATAGATTTCTTTAATGAGCTGTGAGTGGAAGAAATGATACAAATGCATTTACATTACTTATTTATTGTGTTTATCAGTTTTATTTAAATTCTAACAGTGAAATCAGAGAGTTGTTGTTGAAAACACGCTTAGTGACAGTTTACTGTGGGATGAAACAGAACCCCAACTCAGCTGAAGTGAGTTTCAGTTGAACACCTTAAACAAGAGTCTGTCTCTCAGTCACATGGAATACTTTATTACTGTTTGTTCTGATAATGAATCATATGAAAATGATCCATTTGGTGACATTGGCAGAACATTGACATGTCCACAGGCCATGAGTGTTGAGTATAAGAGTGAGAGGAAGATCCACCTGACAGTCAGACAGAAGAGCAACGAGGGACCAGAACACATCTGTGGTGAGCTTCTTCTTCTCTCTTTGTTTTAGGATATCAGAACAACACATATATCTCTCAGGTGATTCAGTGAATACTGAAGTCTGATTGGCTCATACAAACTGCCTCATACTTAAAGAGCTGAATTACAGGAATATGATCCAGTGATTATGTTTTCTTAAACCACCTTAAACATTCAGTCATTTATACATTCAAACTGTCACATTTCCAGGTCATATTCCAGCTGAGAAGCACTGAGAGTTAGTGAGGTCTGAGTCATGCATCCAGCTGTGGTAACTGCTGTCCTGCTGTTGGTGGGCACCATCAACACTGTGACAGCATGGAGCACCAGTTAGTACTATGCTATCAGCAAATCATTATCCAACTAAAACCCAAGAAACTCGGTCATTGAAGAACTTGTGTTTTCACAGATGATGTTCAAAAAATGTGCAAGGACCGAAGTCTTGAGAGTTGTGGTCGTGGTTGTGAGGCTGGTAAATGGATTCGCTTGGATTGTGATCGCTGTGTGAAATACTTCAAGATTCCTAGTACTTTCCAGGGGGCAGAGGTGATAAAACACACACACACACACACACACACACACACACACACACACACACACACACACACACACAGGCATTAGAAAAAAGGAAGATAAATCTATCCTTATCATCTCTTACATGTTCTGATAAAGTTCTGGTGAAGACAAACACTTTTTCACATTTCTGTTGATTTCAGAAATACTGCCACTCTGTGAATGCTGAACTGGTGTCGATACACGATGAGGAGGAGATGATTCTTGTGATGTGTCTGAGCTTGAAATACAACTCTAATTCACAACCTCAACCATTTTGGAGCGGAGGCAAGAGATCAGGGGTAAGCAGTGAACGCCTCATTGTGATCAGAGGGAGGAAAGACCCTGATGGACGATACATAGAGGAGAATGTGTCACATGTCATCACTGATCCTCACCTTTGTGTTCTTCAGGGGGGGTTCATATACACTGATGGATCTAAATTCGACTACGCTAGATGGCTTCCTAATCAACCAGACAATCATCGTGGACAAGAGGGCTGCGTCGAGATGAATGTTGGGTGTAAGGGAATTTTGAATATGAAAAAAGTCTGTAAACCAGAATAATTCAAAAGTGCATCTGAAGAACATCGGGCCTCATTGAGAACCAGTCACACCAACAGAGTAGTTCTTAATCTGCACACGAGAGATTGAAGAGAACTTGTTTGACTTAAGAGTTATCACGATTTATTATGAAGGAATTTGGAGTTCAAAGCTGCAATCATGAATATTTTAACATGAAGAAGGATCACATGACTACCTGTATATGAGAGAGGTTGCTCATAGTGACGAACCCACAGGAATTTATTACCTAATTCCACAATTCCCTTCAGCTCTACGGAGCATTAATCTACTTTACTGATTTCCTTGATGTGAACTTTTTACTATTGGAACATTTTTGTGAATGTAAGTTGCCCACAAACAGAGTGGAACATACAAATATTAATAATACTATTAATAATAATAATACATTTATTAAATATACCACCTCTCAGAGAAGACAAACCATAAATAAAATACTAAAAACAATAAAACATGTGGCTTTATAAAGTAATTTAGGGCTGTTGATTACACTGATGATCACTTATCATGAACGTGCATCTACTCCTGATCATGTGACCTCATCGAGTTGAAACAAGAACTTTAAGACTAAATTATTCCTGCATGAGGTCCATGATCCTTCTGCTCAAAGCAGGAAATGTAAATATATAATCTACCTTTTCTTCTTTTCCAGACTGGGGAAGCTGGAACGATAACGTCTGCCCAGGGAAGAAGGACTTTATCTGTCAAAAGGAAGCTTGATCATCATCAGCTGATGTTTGCTTTCACATTTCCAATCAGCTGACCAGCTGAGCTGCAGGTGGACCACTCTGGTTCATGATAACCTGCCAACACAAGCTCTTAACTTTACTGCAATAAACGCTTCAGCATTCAATTTCCAGCGTCTCGTTTCATTTGTTCACGTTCAGCAATATGAGTGTAGAAATCTTGTTCAACTTCTTCCAGACTCATTTCTTTTTAACATAACTGTGGTAAAACAACTGTCCTGCAACAGACGTCATGGTGTCACTATTCTGTGTTCACTAACCTCTTTAAAGGGTTAATCATTTTCTAAATGTCTCTACCAACCAATAAATCCCATGAAAACACCAAATCCAACAATGAATAGATTCCAATAAATATCAACTTAACGAAAGCTTTAGATGTTGTGCTTGAAGACCTCTAATCTACATGAATGTGAGAAGTTCTTTGATGTTATGAAATCCAGTAGGATGAATCCTCCAACGCTGTGCTCCAAAAACTCTATGAATATGAATAATGCTGGGCAACATAATGCGTTATTATCGCATTCATTAATTAACGCCGACAATTATTTTATAGCACACTAACACAGTTTTTACAAAAACATTGATGCCACTGAATCATCCAAACAAATGGTGGAGGGAGGCTTCAGCAGACTATGTTGGATGCAACGTGTGGGAGAAGTATAGATAGACAAAAGCAAGACAAGCTAACAAATGCCACAGAGAAGCGGATAGATAGAAACTGCAGGCTGATTAGTATTGTGGAAGATGTCGGTCTGAGGAACGTTCTCAAGGTGCGTTCGCGTCACGTTTGGTGTGAACACACCTTTAGGATCGTAACAAATTACGGCACGTATGAGCCTCCCAAAAGGAGAGGACTACAAAAGTGATGGCGTTACAACGTGCACCGGCTGTTGATCTCACTGGAGACTACCTGACATCACTGGGTAACCGTCATCACCTCAGAGTTCCAGTGCATTATATTGATGAACAGTGGGAGCTGCGTTCACATGCTCTTACTGTCATGAAAACAGAAGACAGATATTTTGATGAAACGTGCGCAGAACATTTTATTCATGTTACACAGCAGTGGAACGTTTCAAATAAAGTCAGCACATTCAGCACAGATAGTGAAGAAATATAACTGCTACTGTGTGAAGAACACTGCTGTTAAAAAGAACCTGATCTGTTTAAATTGTTTGCAAACCAAATGTTATTGCACTTTTGTTCATATACTTTGAAATGTACTTTTCAGAGAAGGCTTCTCTGCAACTAAATGCCACCCTCAGTGGTAACGTCGACTATATGTACGTCTGTCTCTCTTGGCAATGGCTCCCCCATCTTACAGACTTTATCGCTGTAAAACCTTTAATCATAGACAATAAGTTCAATAAATTAGATGACGGTCAATAGATGAAGTTGTCATTTAACAGTGCAAACCGTTTTTCCGTAACGTCTTGTATTTTTTCATGGATTAGGGACATTAGAAAGGAAATAGCTGAATCTTAATCTGCAAATGTATTAAGAGGTCAATATTCAAGTCCCAGATAAACAGACATTTGTGTCATATTTTGAAGTGCGTTGTGTATTTGTGCTGATATTTACCTATTCGTAAATTTTCTTGTGTTTTAATTTACTATTGACTTTTTTTTATTTTAATTTTTCAATAATGTATTCATTTGCTTGTTAATGGATCTCCTGTTTTTATTGAGGAAACATTTGTATATATATATATATATATATATATATATGTATGTATATATATATATATATATGTATGTATATATATATATATATATATATATATATATGCATGTAGTTATGGCTTTGTTTATATAGAGTGTGTTTTGTATATAGTGATACTCCAATGTGACCTTTTGAAAATCTAAAAAATAAAAATAAAAATTTCTCTTTGTAAGTTGCTTTGGCTTTATTACAAATAGACAAATAACAAGTACGTATAAGACGTAAAATCAAAGGAAGCAGAAACACTTAAACGCACTACAACAGGAACAGGAAGTCAATGATTTTCACATGAAAGCATACAACAGCATTCTTCTCACACACTGTAAACATTTTTAAATATTCAATATAATGACCAAATGTTCTGGCTAGTCTGGAATATATATTTCATAACTTGTGCCATATTTGTTTCACAAAAGGATCAGTAAAATTAATCTTGCAAGATTTATTCTTATGTCCGTTTAAAAGGGAAAGTAAAAGTGTTGACATTGTCGTTGTAAATTTGACTCACAAATTAAAACGAAATGCCCCTTCAGAGGTTAAATATATGTTCATGTTGAATCATGTTGGGTCACTGAGATTGTGAATTTTGATTACACACTTCTGACAAGGCGTACAGTCATGTCTGATGGCAGCCCTCTCCTCACCAGTTCATCTCTTATCTGGAGAAGAAAAACGCAACAGTGGTGCTGAGATGTGATCACTGCCTTATCAGATGGTTGAGTGTAAAGAGGGAGATCTGTTGTATTTCTGAATCATCGAACGTGTTCATAGTAAGACCACTAACATAATTAAACCTCCAAACTAGCCACAGCAGGAGCAGTTATCTGATGCTTTGACATGCTTTGATTTCTGATTAGATAAGAGGCTGACCTGTTGTATGAGGGTACTCCTGATGTAGTCCTCAGAGAGTGGAGACAAAGACGAAAGTCTCATTCTCAGAGCAACAACTAGAAGCACAGTGTCCAAACATTACAATGCAGGCCAGGAAGCTGCTGAAACTGATTCTCAGACAACTCATTATTCTCACTTAGCTCCCACCCTTAGCTATGTATAATTAAGAGATAATTAAATAATGTACGTCACCATTTGTCATACTTACTTGTGTTTGAAACGTCTGTTGAAGGTGCTGGGGAAGCAGTGGTGTCTTTTGTTGTAGCTGGTGTAGTGCTGGTTGTAGTTAGTGGGGTAGTCGTTGAGGGAATGGGGGCTGTAGTTTGGGTGGTTGTTGTAGCTGGTGTAGCACCGGTTGTAGTTAGTGTGGTAGTCTTTGAGTGAATGGGGGCTGTAGTTTGTGCGGTTGTTGTAGCTGGAGGAGTGCTGGTTGTAGTTAGTGGGGTAGTCGTTGAGGGAATGGGGGCTGTAGTTTGTATAGTTGTTGTAGTGCTGGTTGTAGTTAGTGTGGTAGTCGTTGAGGGAATGGGGGCTGTAGTTTGCGCGGTTGTTGTAGTTGGTGTAGCGCTGGTTGTGGTTAGTAGGGTAGTCAATGAGGGAATGGGGGCTGTAGTTTGTGCGGTTGTTGTAACTGGTGTAGTGCTGGTTGTAGTTGGTGGGGTAGTCGTTGATGGAATGGGGACTGTAGTTTGTATAGTTGTAGTGCTGGTTGTAGTTAGAGTGGTAGTCGTTGAGGGAATGGGAGCTGTAGTTTGTATAGTTGTTGTAGATTTGGTTGTAATTAGTGGGGTAGTCATTGAGGGAATGGGGGCTGTAGTTTGTATAGTTGTTGTAGATTTGGTTGTAATTAGTGGGGTAGTCATTGAGGGAATGGGGGCTGTAGTTTGTATAATTGTTGTAGTGCTGGTTGTAGATAGTGGGGTAGCTGTTGAGGGAATAGGGGCTGTAGTTTGCGCGGTTGTAGCTGGTGTAGCGCTGGTTGTAGTTTGTGTGGTAGTCGTTGAGGGAATGGGGTTTGTAGTTTGTGCGGTTGTTGTAGCTGGTAGAGTGCTGATTTTAGTTGTTGGGGTAGTTGTTGAGGGAATGGGGGTTGTAGTTTGTGAAGTTGTTGTAGTTGGTGTAGTGCTGGTTGTAGTTAGTGGGGTAGTCTTTGAGTGAATGGTGACTGTAGTTTGTGCGGTTGTTGTAAGTGGTGTAGGGCTGGTTGTATTTAGTGGGGTAGTCATTGAGGGAATGGGGGTTGTAGTTTGTGGAGTAGTCGTTGAGGGAATGGGGGCTGTATTTTGGGCGGTTGTTGTAGCTGGTGTAGTGCTGGTTGTAGTTAGTGGGGTAATCGTTGAGGGAACGGGGATTGTAGTTTGTATAGTTGTTGTAGTGCCGGTTGTAGTTAGTGGGGTAGTCGTTGAGGGAATGGGGACTGTAGTTTGCGTGGTTGTGGTAGCTGGTGTAGCGATGGTTGTAGTGAGTGGGGTAGTCGTTGAGGGAATGGGGGCTGTAGTTTGTGCGATTGTTGTAGCTGGTGTAGCGATGATTGTAGTGAGTGGGGTAGTCGTTGAGGGAATGGGGGCTGTAGTTTGCGCGATTGTTGTAGCTGGTGTAGTGCTGGTTGTAGTTAGTGGGGTAGTCGTTGAGGGAATGGGGGTTGTAGTTTGTATAATTGTTGTAGTGCTGGTTGTAGTTTGTGTGGTAGTCGTTGAGGGAATGTTGGCTGTAGTTTGTATGGTTGTTGTAGCTGGTGTAGCGCTGGTTGTAGTTAGTAGGGTAGTCGATAAGGGAATGGGGGCTGTAGTTTGCGCGGTTATTGTAGCTGGTGTAGTGCTGGTTGTAGTTAGTGGGGTAGTCGTTGAGGGAATGGGGACTGTAGTTTGTATAGTTGTAGATTTGGTTGTAGTTAGTAGGGTAGTCGTTGAGGGAATGGGGGCTGCAGTTTGCGCGGTTGTTGTAGCTGGTGTAGTGCTGGTTGTAGTTAGTGGGGTAGTCGTTGAGAAAATGGGTGCTGTAGTTTGCGCGGTTGTTGTAGATTTGGTTGTAATTAGTGGGGTAGTTGTTGAGGGAACGGGGGCTGTAGTTTGCGTGGTTGTTGTAGCTGGTGTAGTGCTGGTTGTAGTTAGTGGGGTAGTCGTTGAGGGAATGGGGATTGTAGTTTGCATAGTTGTAGTGCTGGTTGTAGTTAGTGGGGTAGACGTTGAGGAAATTGGGGCTGTAGTTTGCGTGGTTGTAGCTGGTGTAGTGCTGGTTGTAGTTAGTGGGGTAGTTGTTGAGAGAATGGGGATTGTAGTTTGTATAGTTGTTGTAGTGCAAGTTGTAGTTAGTGGGGTAGTCATTGAGGGAATGGGGGATGTATTTTGCGCGGTTGTTGTAGCTGGTGTAGTGCTGGTTGTAGTTAATGGGGTAGTCGTTGAGGAAATGGGGGTTGTAGTTTGTGGAGTAGTCGTTGAGGGAATGGAGGCTGTATTTTGGGCGGTTGTTGTAGCTGGTGTAGTGCTGGTTGTAGTTAGTGGGGTAATCGTTGAGGGAATGGGGATTGTAGTTTGTATAGTTGTTGTAGTGCCGGTTGTAGTTAGTGGGGTAGTCGTTGAGGGAATGGGGACTGTAGTTTGCGTGGTTGTGGAAGCTGGTGTAGCGCTGGTTGTAGTGAGTGGGGTAGTCGTTGAGGGAATGGGGGCTGTAGTTTGTGCGGTTGTTGTAGCTGGTGTAGTGCTGGTTGTAGTTAGTGGGGTAGTCGTTGAGGGAATGGGGGCTGTAGTTTGTATGGTTGTTGTAGCTGGTGTAGTGCTGGTTGTAGTTAGTGGGGTAGTCTTTGAGGGAATGGGGGTTGTAGTTTGTATAATTGTTGTAGTGCTGGTTATAGTTAGTGGGGTAGTCGTTGAGGGAATGGGGGCTGTAATTTGCATTGTTGTTGTAGCTGGTGTAGCGCTGGTTGTAGTTTGTGTGGTAGTCATTGAGGAAATGGGGGTTGTAGTTTGTGCGGTTGTTGTAGATTTGGTTGTAATTAGTGGGGTAGTCGTTGAGGGAATTGGGGCTGTAGTTTGCGTGGTTGTTGTAGCTGGTGTAGCTCTGGTTGTAGTTAGTAGGGTAGTCGTTGAGGGAATGGGGGCTGTAGTTTGCGCGGTTGTTGTAGCTGGTGTAGTGCTGGTTGTAGTTAGTGGGGTAGTCGTTGAGGGAATGGGGGTTGTAGTTTGTATCGTTGTTGTAGTGCTGGTTGTAGTTAGTGGAGTAGACGTTGAGTGAATTGGGGCTGTAGTTTGCGCGGTTGTTGTAGCTGGTTTAGCGCTGGTTGTAGTTAGTGGGGTAGTCGTTGAGAGAATGGGGATTGTAGTTTGTATAGTTGTTGTAGTGCTGGTTGTAGTTAGTGGGGTAGTCGTTGAGGGAATGTGGGCTGTAGTTTGCGCGTTTGTTGTCGCTGGTGTAGTGCTGGTTGTAGTTAATGGGGTAGTTGTTGAGGGAATGGGGGCGGTAGTTTGCGCGGTTGTTGTAGCTGGTGTAGTGCTGGTTGTAGTTAATAGGGTAGTTGTTGAGTGAATGGGGGCTGTACTTTGTGCGGTTGTTGCATCTGGTGTAGTGCTGGTTGTAGTTAGTGGGGTAGTCGTTGAGGGAATGGGGATTTTAGTTTGTATAGTTGTTGTAGTGCTGGTTATAGTTAGTGGGGTAGTCGTTGAGGGAATGGGGGCTGTAATTTGCATGGTTGTTGTAGCTGGTGTAGCGCTGGTTGTAGTTTGTGTGGTAGTCATTGAGGAAATGGGGGTTGTAGTTTGTGCGGTTGTTGTAGCTGGTGTAGTGCTGGTTGTAGTTAGTGGGGTAGTCGTTGAGGGAATGGGGGCTGTAATTTGCATGGTTGTTGTAGCTGGTGTAGCGCTGGTTGTAGTTTGTGTGGTAGTCATTGAGGAAATGGGGGTTGTAGTTTGTGCGGTTGTTGTAGCTGGTGTAGTGCTGGTTGTAGTTAGTGGGGTTGTCGTTGAGGGAATGGGGGTTGTAGTTTGTATAGTTGTTGTAGTGCTGATTGTAGTTAGTGGGGTAGTCGTTGAGGGAATGGGGAATGTATTTTGCGCGGTTGTTGTAGCTGGTGTAGTGCTGGTTGTAGTTAGTGGGGTAGTCGTTGATGGAATGGGGGTTGTAGTTTGCGAGGTTGTTGTAGCTGGTGTAGTGCTGTTTGTAGTTAGTGGGGTAGTCGTTGAGGGAATGGGGGTTGTAGTTTGTGCGGTTGTTGTAGCTGGTGTCGTGCTGTTTGTAGTTAGTGGGGTAGTCATTGAGGGAATGGGGGTTGTAGTTTTCGCTGGTGTAGTGCTGGTTCTAGTTAGTAGGGTAATCATTGAGAGAATGGGGGTTGTACTTTGCGCGTTTGTTTCAACTGGTGTAGTGCTGGTTGTAGTTAGTGGGGTAGTCGTTGAGGGAATGGGGGCTGTAGTTTGCATGGTTGTTGTAGCTGGTGTGGTGCTGGTTGTAGTTAGTGGGGTCGACATTGAGGGAATGGGGGTTGTAGTTTGCACGGTTGTTGTAGCTGGTGTAGTGCTGGTTGTAGTTAGTGGAGTAGTCATTGAGGGAATGGGGTTTGTTGTCTGCGCGGTTGTTGTAGCTGGTGTAGTGCTGGTTGTAGTTAGTGGGGTAGTCTTTGAGTGAATTGGGGTTGTAGTTTGCATGGTTGTTGTAGTTGGTGTGGTGCCGGTTGTAGTTAGTGGGGTAGTCATTGAGGGAATGGGGGCTGTAGTTTGCGTGGTTGTTGTAGCTGGTGTGGTGCTGGTTGTAGTTAGTGGGGTAGTCATTGAGGGAATGGGGGTTGTTGTCTGCGTGGTTGTTGTAGCTGGTGTAGTGCTGGTTGTAGTTAGTGGGGTAGTCGTTGAGTGAATTGGGGTTGTAGTTTGCGTGGTTGTTGTAGCTGGTGTGGTGCTCGTTGTAGTTAGTGGGTTAGTTGTTGAGGGAAATGTGTTTGCAGTTGCAGTTTGTGGAACGATTGTTGATAGTGGGATAATTGATGTGGATGGAGTAGTGGTTGTAGCTTGTGTGGTTGTTTTGATTTTTGTAGTGATGGTGGTTGTTGCCACTGGTGTAGTTATTAAATGATTGGTTGTGGTTGTCATTGGGTCTGTAAAAAGAATTGTGTAAAGATTACAAGTGAACTTTATCAATCCAACAACATAAAAAAACAACGAGGAGTTCCACTCACCGTTTCCAACACTCACAATGACACATCGGAGCTCAGAGTGATACTTGACTGAACTGTGGAGATAAATCAGTACGATAGCTCAGTTACAAAATTGTGTCAATGATACTAAATTATTTTAAGTTATTAAAAGGCATAGTCTTTCTTGCTATAGCTCTCCTTCATATTAAAGGAATAGAGAAAACTGCTTCTGAAACGCACTGCATCTGGTGGAATCACAAGCATTGTCTACAGTGGCTGTCCCTCACCTGGTGGAGGCTAACTATCACAAACGTCAGTCAGATTATTGTCTTTCATTCCTTCAAACACCTTCTTGAAAAGGTTGGCGTTGTTATTTGATTATATCCTAAAACTTGTGTATGTCCAAGTCCTTCATAATGTTTAAAAGTATGTGGGTTTCTCCTTCTTTTCTTTTGGGCATGCATCTCTACTCCAGCTCTGCAAACTATTGGCTAGTTGGTTTGTGTTCAACGCAAAAGTGTCTGTCGCAAAGTGACGCATATTAGGAGTGAGCTGTATACATGTCCAAAAACCAGAATAATATCAACATATCACACGTCTTAGTCAGATAATGCTCCATTCGGAATAAGACCTAATTCAGAATATCCAAACGGAATATGATGCTTACATGAACCATATCAGATTTGTAAAATTGTCATATTCTGAATAATAGTTGTCAGTAGTCGGTGTTATAGGGAAATGTGCATAGGACAAGTGACTGACTTGAAAGCTGCCTGGAAGCTGAAACAGATGGGGTGGCTTTCTCCATCTTCGTTTTCAGACGGCGTCCATCTCAGGATGTACTCTCCTACTCCTGCTACTACTCCTACTCTAATCTGGTTTACGTTGTGTGGCCCGCTGAACAGCAGCTCGGAAATCCTTTTAAAAAACAGAAGAAAAAAAGTCTTGGCACGTTAAGATAACCTTTCCAAAAACCACCACACCCACAAATGAAGCCAAACTGTCTTTCATGATGGCATGATCGAAATCCTCACCTGCTACCTTACTCCTTTTTCTTTCAAATGTTTCCTCAATGGCAATTCTTTCACTTTTATACATTTTTATAAGAGTCACACTTGTTGTTGCCTGTAGGTGGATCTTACCAGTAATCACCTTTAAAACCCTGAGCTTGTGAAACTACAACTGAAACAACATGGCGCTTGTACACAGTGTACTCTAAGACGTTTTTCATGGGTTTTTTTGGCTTTAAATGCAAACTGCATTGTTATATTTGATACAGTTGGTTGGTTTTTACACTTGTTTCAGTCTTGTCAAACCTGTTCAATGCATCAGTGTTGACAGAAAACAACAGATCAATTTCCTCGTACGCCTGAATTCCCGAGCAACCATTGACTAACATATTTATTTGGACAAGTTTTTCTAACATTCTGCATCATTAACCTTCTTTGAAATTGATGTTTGACTTACGTGGAGACATTTGCCTCAGCAATGATGCTGATATTCAGGGACTGATCAACAGGCGTGTACAGCCGAGCTCTGTTTGCTGGGGTTGGAGGCAGGAACTTGGGCAGATAGAGTCCCTCTGTGCAGGACGGCACCACAGGATCCACTGGAACAATAAAGACGAGCAAGACTTTTTCTAAGGATGGAAATACCAGTCGGTTCGTCCATCCACCTGTCGGTCCACCACTTTGGTTTGGACTAGAATATCTCTATAAACCGTTTGATTGCCATAACATGCTTTACAGACATTCATGGTGCCCAGAGGATGAATCCTAATGACTTTAATGACTCAAGAGTTTCACTTGCTCTGTGAAAAATCTTCACATCTACTATATCGACTGGAACAAACATGGTTGCTGGAGCTTTACATTGAGCTTAATGTTAGAGACACCAAACTAGCAATTGACCTTTCCATAGACGCTCAAGCAATCGTTTCTATTTTTCTTAATTTTCAGGCTGGTGATATATATATATATATATATATATATATATATATATATATATATATATATATATATATATATATATATATGTATATATATATGATTCTAAAACGTTTCCTTTCTACCTAAAAATCTGTGGAGCTAACATTAGCAGAGTATGTTAGCACACCATTGACTAACGTTAGCTAATCTGGAGGTATACTGAATGTATAGACATGGTGCTGTTGCTTTTCAATGATTGTTACAGTGAATAAAGACCTACCCAACTTTACTGGAACAGTGAATTTCAATAATGTCAAATTCAGACTATTTTATTCAGTTTGTACAGCATTTAACATTTGCAAACTTTGGCATTTTTTTTACTTAAAAAGGGGTTTTCTAGAAAAAGTGTTTATTTTGCAAATTAAAGTTGTTGGTACCCTTACTGTAACTTAGGCAGTGTAATAATGTTTGCAATAGTATCAAGCGCTAGCTAGCAGAGGAAGCATCCAATCCATCATCAACATTATTGAAAGAAAATCGTCAATGTTAATTGTATATTTATCCAGGTTCTGCCAAAACAACAAATATTACCAGTCAAAACAAACTGGACAGGCAGTTTGCTGATAGCGATGTTTGTGTTTAAGATCGTCGCAGACCCGTTGTCTTGAGTCAAGGTGATGGTCTGCCTGGTAAAGTCCTCCATCACCAGCTGGACAGCGTACGAACCTTCGTTAATGCTATTGGTGGGGCTGAATGACAGAGTGCAGGACTGCAAGAGGACAAAAAGGGACATGAGGTCAAAAGAATGTACTTTCTGTCACTTAATGAAATACCCAACATGTACATTTAATTTGGAACAAAATCTCAGTTTTAAAGCTATTTTCATTTTTTTGCTTGTTTTATCAGTTTGGTCTTTTTGGTCAAAGTGAGCCGAAACCAGAGGTGGAATGTAACTATGTACATTTACTTGAGAACTGTACTTGAGGTGCTTGTATTTTATTAAGTATTTCATTGTATTCTATTTATTTCTTCTTCTCCTCCTCTAAAGTATTGCTTTTTATTGCACTACATCTCGTAGATAAATATTGTACTTTTTACTGTACTACATCTCAGAGATAAATATTGTACTTTTTACTGTACTACTTCTCAGAGATAAATATTGTACTTTTTACTACATTTGTCTCACAGCTAAATAAACTCTTTAAAAGCCTCTTGGATCAGCTGGAAAATGTTTCGTCACATAGCTGTTGTTCTTTTTAGAGATACGTGGTTCTCACAGGACAGCGACGCTACAAACATATGACGATCTTTTACTTGTAGTATTATCACAGTGTGATTAAGTACTTTCACTGCAGTAAAGGATCTGATCCTGGATTATGATTGGACTGTAATGGTGCGATTATAAAACATCAGTGTCTGTGTTCGCTCACTGAGGAGAGGCTGAGAACGGAGGGCGGTGTGCAGACGTCACACTCTGCTGCCGTTGTGTTTCCATATCTGCATTTGATCTCGTCACCGTCGGGGTCGAACGCCAACAGGTGGAAATCTCTCTGACAGTTTGAAGGAACTCTGATGGAGAGAAACATTTCCATGTAAAGCTTGAGCCAGGAAGCCACTCGCTGCTGATGATTCAGTTTTGTCTCGACAAAGGTATCTATTCAATGTCAAGAGACAATCTAGTGACTGTCTTTCTGTTGGAGTTAGATACTTCATGTAACCTGACTCACTTCTTCCTCAACGTTTGTACCAGGAACTTTACTGCAGACGTCTTTATGAACGTAAGCTTGAATCTGAGCCTGAACACAAGTCAGCAGATTTCATGCTTTAAGCTGTTTTTAAGTATTTTTGTATCTTTTTTTGGAGGGTAAAAGTTTAAATTGAGTTAAACAACTAAAATAAACCAGAATTCATGTATTTGTTCTTCTTCTATTCTTTTAAAAATGTGTTGTGAGGTCATAATTTCAGCAACATAAAATATGTATTGTGATTCAAAGTGTATAATTACCTCAGAACTGGTACAATGGTGGTCTGGGGGGACCCGTTGGCTCGGCCGGTGTCCGACCGGTTCCTCAACTCCACCAAAGTCACAGCTTGCCAAAATACAACATTGTTTTTGTTACTGATCCAGGCACTACTGGTCAACCTTCAGGGGACATTATGAAAAAGTCATTTTTAACCCCGAATATAAAGTGTGCCAATTAATCATTATTTCACATGATAGAGCAGCAGCACTGACAGTTTTAAAAATGTTGTTGGTATGCCACAAATATGAGGAAATGAACACTCAAGGAAACAACCATCATAGCAAAATGTTACAATAGAAACATGTGTCACAGACTTTAGTTTGCACTTCCTGTTTTAGTTTGTACCTGCGTCTTGTGTCCTGTGTTTGTTTGACTTCCTGTCTTGTGGGATTTTTCCCTCCTTTTTTTCTGTGTATCACCTGTATTTAATTAGCCTCTTTTGTTGCCATTGTCTCAACCACCAATCAGTGTCCAGCCTGCCTTAATGTCTGCACACCTGTGTCTAGCTGTTTCATTAATTTCTTGTGTGTTTGCAGTCCTGTCTTTTGTCTGTTGTTGGTCGGTTTGTCTGTAATTGTATGTGGTTTAACTACTTCCTTGCCTACATCCTTCATTTGGTGCACTCACTGCAGCTGCAATGGAGCGTTGCTGAGAAACTGCCGAGTCATGATTCCTTCTCTCTGACACCACTCTCCACTGAGCTCCTGGTCCACGATGTTCAGCACTACAGGAATCTGGGTCCCACAGTTCCCGCTGAGGCAGGTCCACGAGTCGCTAGATGTGCAACTGTGGAAGGTCAGCTTATAGCGGAAGACCACCTGTAGTGTCACAGTGGAGACGAGTCAAAGAAAACATCTTACTGTGAAGACAGACACAGGACAGAGGCCAGGTTGGTTGGTGCATGGTTCATTTCTGGTCTTCTGAAGGTCAGTTTTTCCTTCCTTCCTCCATCTAAGATGTTAAAACATCTGAAAATCACTAACTTTTGTGGGGATTTCATGAAGGTAATATTTAAATTTTATAGTATCCAAGGAGAGTAGTGGTGTTTGGACTGAATGTATTATAAAACTGTGAAATATTTCCTCATACAAAGGCTTTTATGATTTATTACGAAAAGTAATTCTTTTTTTTTTGCGTTTTCCTACAAAAGTCCAGAAACGTGTCAATTTCCACTTGTTACATGAATATGGTCTTTTCAAAATAAACTTGCGTCCTCAAAGAAACAATTTAGGTTTAGAAAGTTCTCCTGGATTAAAGTAACCCAGAAGTGTCGTTCCTGAATTTGGCAAGTTACTTGACAAAAAACATCAACGTTGACTTCTCGTTTCACGTTAGGAACGAACATCGGTCTCCTGGTAGAAAGATCAGTTTGTTGGAGCCGTTGACCTCCCCTCCCGCCCGGTGTGTGATTTAGCGGTCTTTATACTTCCTCGTTCAAGATTACATGCACAATAAATGTTGTGGGATATCCTCATTATTTTTCATAGGTAAAGCTACAAATGCCGGATTAGATCAACCCGAACTGTCTTCTACAGAGATATTGGAAATGTGTCACTTCCAGTTAGCAGACATTGGAATCAGCCACATTTTGATGAAAAGATGTGAAAGTCTGTCATTGTAGCTGCTTAACAATTTTCATCCAGAGTTGGGTCAAATGTTCCCATTGATGTTAATGTATATTTTGTTTTAAGAGATTCAAAATGTTTATATTGTTACTTCAATTATATTTTGAGAGGAACATTTGACTTTCCTACTGATGAATTGCTTTAAATCTGTTTTAGAGATATTCTATTAACTGTTTCAATCAAATGTCCAAATTGAATCAGTTTGCTTAATTTTTTGTGACTGTTTGGATGGTTCCACAGAAAAAAACCTCATGGAAAGTTATTCTTAAAACCCTTTGTGTAGTATATTTAAAACATTGTTGAGACACATCCCAGAACTATTGTTATCACTTTTTATTTCCTGCTTTTATTCATTCATTTAAAACAGTTAAAAGTGATCTTTTCTTCTGTCTTGTCACATTCTATTGGTTAATATTGACGAGGGGAGCTGTGTACGTACTGTGATGGATCCAGATGCGTCAGGGTTTTTTGGGTAGTAATTCATCACTGTCCCATAAAAATGAGAAGCCTGGGCGACGCTGACCAGCAGTAACAACAGAGAGAGCGACATAGTGAATGTGTTGGTCTCTCCCCACAAAGACAGCTGGTAAATACCAACAGGCTTCCAAAGTGTCCCCCCCCCCCCCATCTGACTGAAACTGGTATGAGGAAATGTTTTGTGGACAAGATTATAATCACAAAATTAAAATGCTTTTAGCATTAACGTGTGCCGTGATTGGTCAGTGGGCCAGCGTGACTTTAGTCAAACAGAAAGCTAGCTAGCAGAAGTTCGTACATAGTAAGAGTTCAGGTTGAAACATATGTAAGAGGAGTTATGACATTTTTAGCGTTTTGCTTCGTGTAGATTCTTTTTTTTTACCTTTAGCCTTCTTGGAGTCAGTGGGAGGGGTCCTGGAAAGGGCGCCGCCTGCCGACTCCATAGTTCTCCTGGGGGACTTCAACGGTCACATGGGCAATGACGGAGAAACCTGGCGGGGGGTGATTGGGAGGAACAGCTTGCCCGATCTGAACCCGAGTGGTGTCTCGCTATTGGCTGTGTGCTAGCCACGTTTTGGCCATTATGAACACCATGTTCGAACATAAGGTGGCTCATAAATGTACCTGCTACCAGAACACCTTAGGCCGGAGATCTATGATCGACTTTGTAATCGTATCATCTGATCTGCGGCCGTATGTTTTGGACACTCGGGTGAAGAGAGGAGCAGAGCTGTCAACTGATAACCACCTGGTGGTGAGTTGTATCAAATGGCGGGGGAGCAGGCTGGAAAGACTTGGCAAGCCCAAACGTGTAGTGAGGGTGAACTGGGAACATCTGGCGGAGGCCCCTGTCCGGGAGGTCTTTAACTCCCACCTCCGGAAGAACTTCTCACACATCCCGAGGGAGTTTGGGGACATGGAATCCAAGTGGACCATGTCCAAAGGCTCTATTTTGGAAGCGGCTGCTAGGAGTTGCGGTTGGAAGGTCATTGCTTCCTGTCGTGGCGGGAACCCGGTGGTGGACACCGGAGGTGAGGGAAACCGTCAAGCTGAAGAAGGAGGCCTTTTGGGCCTGGTTGGCTCAGGGGTCTCCTGAAGCAGCTGAGAGGTACCGGTAGGCCAGAAGGGCTGCTGCTGCGGTGGTCACGGATGCTAAAATTCGGGCATGGGAGGAGTTTGGGGAGGCCATGGAGAAGGACTTTCGGTTGGCCTCTGGCAAACCATCCGACGGTTCATGAAGGGAAAGCAGGGCCTACCCCAGGCTGTTCTCAGCGTGGGGGGGACTGCTGACCCGGACGGGGAGGCATCATCGGGCAGTAGAAAGAGCACTTTGAGGAACTCCTAATCCCGACCAACATGTCCTCTGGAGAGGATGCAGCTCCTGAAGGTAGTCAAAAAGCTCCTTGGTGGCAAGGCACAAGGGGTGGATGAGATCCGCTCACACGCCTCTTCAATGTCGCTTGGGGGTCAGGATCAGTGCCCATGGACTGGCAGACCGGGGTGGTGGTTCCCATTTTCAAAAAGGGGCACGGGACAGTGTGCTCAAATTATCAGGGTATCACACTACTCAGCCTTCCGGGGAAGGCCTATGCCAGGGTGCTGGAAAGGAGGCTCTGACCATTTGTCGAACCTCGAATTCAAGAGGAGCAGTGCGGATTCCGTCCCGGGCCGTGGAACAGTGGACTAGCTCTTTACTCTCGCAAGACTACTGGAGGGGTCCTGGAAGTTTGCCCAACCAGTCTACATGTGCTTTGTGGACTTGGAGAAGGCTTACGACCGGAGCAGTAGGAGCTGTGTCCGCATTCTCGGGAAAAAGTCAGAAACGTTCCCGGTGGGTGTTGGCCTCCGCCAGGGCTGACCTTTGTAACCGGTCCCGTTCGTGACTTTCATGGACAGCATGTCAGGGCGCAGCCGGGATGTGGAAACGTCAGGTTCGGGGGTCTCGGGATCACCTCTCTGCTGTTTGCAGATGATGTGGTCCTGTTGGCTTCCTCGGATCCTCCGTGACCTCCAGCATTAACTGGGGCAGTTTGCAGCCGAGTGTGAAACGACGGGGATGAGAGTTAGCACCTCTAAATCTGAGGCCATGGTGCTCTGCCGAAAACTGGTGGATTACTCCCTTCAGGAGGGGATGGAGTGCTTACCGCAAGTTAAGGAGTTCAAGTATCTCGGGGTCATGTTCACAAGTGAGGGTAAGATGGAGCGGGAGATCAACAGGCGGATCGGTGCGGCTGCCAGGTGAAGCAGGCGCTGCACTGGACCGACTTGGTGATGAAGGAGCTGAGCCGGAAGGCGAAGCTCTCAATTTACCGGTCGGTCTACGTTTCAACCCTCATTAATGGTCACAAACTCTGGGTCGTGACCGGAAGGACAAGGTTGATGCTTTGTGAAACGGGGCCGTGGTGCAATATTAACCCCGATGGCTTTTCTTTTGGAATTCGTGCCCCAACAAAAAACAGTAAAGCATTTGAGTTGCCTGCCATCATTGTGTCAGAAACAAGTGAACCTTCCAATTCTCTGTGTTCAAACATAGGAAGGAGAGAAAAGGAAAGCATCGCAGAGGTGGGATTGAGAAAAAAAAACATGATCCAGAAAATATAGTTCCAGCAGTGGTGGATGAGATGTTCATGGGTCTTTGTTTCTAACCACTGTGAACGCACCAAATTGGGCCTGAAAGAGGCTTCAACGCTGCGTCCCACGCAAACATTTTCATCTTTAAAAATGAACTTGGTAGGAAACTTTGACCTGATCGTATACAAACGTTATGGAGACGCAGATGGTGAGGAGGTGAATTAAGGCCAGATTGTAAAAATTATAATGTGAGAGAAATTGATCAGGATTTACTTTCACTTCATATTACACGTTAGTAAAGCAAAAGTCTCTCCTTGTGACTCATTTAAAGTCAAATGGTTTCACCCACAAAGATCATTTTTTGACATCTGGGCTCAAGTAGAACCAGACACGACATGAAGCTAAGGAACATTTAAAAGGCCGTTTAGGGACTTGAGTGCGTTGAATATTTGCTATCCCCACCCTTCAACTATAAATATTCAGTGTTGTCAAAGCAAACTATCTTTGTTGGTTCTCACCGATGTGAACTTCCTCCCGGCTCTGAATTTCCTCCTATAAAGTGAAGAATTCAAATGTTCCTCAAACATTTCAACGGTTTCTAGGCCCGAGGTGATGTCACTCACCTGAACTGAACTCAGTACTGATCTCATCGTCTCACACAGAGAGAGACGGACTCTGTTTGGGACAGTCTGAAAATAAAAGGGGGTCACTACTTTTGTTCTGTTTGCGGAGCCACATCTGAGTCAGGGAGTTGGATCAGACCCAAACTGTGTAGTCAATAGATTTCTTTAATGAGCTGTGAGTGGAAGAAATGATACAAATGCATTTACATTACTTATTTATTGTGTTTATCAGTTTTATTTAAATTCTAACAGTGAAATCAGAGAGAGTTGTTGTTGAAAACACACTTAGTGACAGTTTACTGTGGGATGAAACAGAACCCCAACTCAGCTGAAGTGAGTTTCAGTTGAACACCTAAAACAAGAGTCTGTCTCTCAGTCACATGGAATACTTTATTACTGTTTGTTCTGATAATGAATCATATGAAAATGATCCATTTGGTGACATTGGCAGAACATTGACATGTCCACAGGCCATGAGTGTTGAGTATAAGAGTGAGAGGAAGATCCACCTGACAGTCAGACAGAAGAGCAACGAGGGACCAGAACACATCTGTGGTGAGCTTCTTCTTCTCTCTTTGTTTTAGGATATCAGAACAACACATATATCTCTCAGGTGATTCAGTGAATACTGAAGTCTGATTGGCTCATACAAACTGCCTCATACTTAAAACCAGATACACCCGTAGGTCCCCCATTTGGACGCAGAGTACATCAAAACTTAGAGAGTTTTGTGTGAAAAGTAACTGGCAGAGAACCCACGAAGAACGAATATAGTGATGTTATAGTTCTGCAGAAACCTCAGCGTCCTGGGAACAACATGAACTAGGTCACTTCTACATGAGACAAACACATCTCCCATCAGCCAAGCAAACAAATAACAAAATATCATAAATCATACTCGATATGACTGGGACAGACCGGAGCAAACAGCTGCTACACTCCGTTAGCAACGTGCTACCTACAAACATGCAGCATGAAAAAGCACGAGCGCCTGACGGAGATTACGGACATAGTTTCCATTTCTCTCCCCGGTAAACCATCGCAGAGATATTCAGCTTCGAACACAAAAAGTCACACAGCTTTCATCGAATATTGTACTTACTTTTGGTCGAATCTCAGCGAAAAAATGGAATATCTCCGTACTTCCAACGCATGTTTGTCCAGCTGCTGGTGCTCCGTGTGAATCCGTTCGATTCGTGTCTCTCCGACACTCCTCGGATTCTTGGGAGGGTTGGAAGCTCAGCAAATCAGATTTCAGAGCTGGACCTTTTTGAGCTTTATTGGCTAATAGTGCTGTCAATCATCTAGCTTTCAATTCCAGGCAATTCTATTGGCTCCTACGGTTCGAAGGATGTCTCAATGGTGAAAATCGGAGAAGGGGGGGCTGAGATACAGCCCTGAACAGAGAGTCTGAAGCAGGATTTGACCTTAAACTAAATAACTAAAAAGGGCATAGAAAGAGCTTAAAACACTCAAAAAAGGTCCAATCTTCGGTCTATTGATTCAATGAACATCATGAGTGATACATAGAAGTGATATAGAGTGTTTTTGAATTGAAAAAATACTTTTTTATTCAAATATTGGAGTATTTGATCAGTTTTCTAATTTGAAATGCTCTATATTTCATAAATGTTTCACTGTATCTATGTATAGCTGTGTATATAGAGCCTATATCAGTTGTTCTAAGAGCCCAGCATATTAAAAGTCTTGGATACCCATACTTTCCAAAAAACAATACCCCAAAAGTGCTGTTTTTCAAGATCGAGCTTTTGAGTTTTCCAAGTTCTGCTGTGTTCCATCCTTATCTTATGTGAACCAGTAACATGTATTCTGATAGTTCCATGATTTTTCTCATCTCAAAAATATATAATTTTTTTTTTTTTTTTTTTTTATACAATTAATTAGGTATTTCTTATCTTTATTCGAGCTGAGGCCTGCAAATAGGCCTCGAGCTGAATTACAGTACTATGATCCAGTGATTATGTTTTCTTAAACCACCTTAAACATTCAGTCATTTATACATTCAAACTGTCACATTTCCAGGTCATATTCCAGCTGAGAAGCACTGAGAGTTAGTGAGGTCTGAGTCATGCATCCAGCTGTGGTAGCTGCTGTGCTGCTGTTGGTGGGCACCATCAACACCGTGACAGCATGGAGCACCGGTAAGTACTATGCTATCAGCAAATCATTATCCAACTAAAACCCAAGAAACTTGGTCATTGAAGAACTTGTTTTTTCACAGATGAAGTTCAAAAAATGTGCAAGGACCGAAGTCTTGAGAGTTGTGGTCGTGGTTGTAAGGCTGGTGAATGGATTCGCATGGATTGTGATCGCTGTGTGAAATACTTCAAGATTCCTAGTACTTTCCATGAGGCACAGGTGATAAAACACACACACACACACACACACACACACACACACACACACACACACACACACACACACACACAGGCATCAGAAAAAAGGAAGATAAATCTATCCTTATCATCTCTCACATGTTCTGATAAAGTTCTGGTGAAGACAAACACTCTTTCACATTTCTGTTGATTTCAGGATTACTGCCACTCTGTGAATGCTGAACTGGTGTCGATACACGATGAGGAGGAGATGATTCTTGTGATGTGTCTGAGCTTGAAATACAACTCTGATTCACAACCTCAACCATTTTGGAGCGGAGGCAAGAGATCAGGGGTAAGCAGTGAACGCCTCATTGTGATCAGAGGGAGGAAAGACCCTGATGGACGATACATAGAGGAGAATGTGTCACATGTCATCACTGATCCTCACCTTTGTGTTCTTCAGGGGGGGTTCATATACACTGATGGATCTGAATTTGACTACGCTAGATGGCTTCCTGAACAACCAGACAATCATCGTGGACAAGAGGGCTGCGTCGAGATGAATGTTTGGTGTAAGGGAATTTTGAATATGAAAAAAGTCTGTAAACTAGAATAATTCAAAAGTGCATCTGAAGAAGATCGGGCCTCATTGAGAACCAGTCACACCAACAGAGTAGTTCTTAATCTGCACACGAGAGATTGAAGAGAACTTGTTTGACTTAAGGGTTATCACGATTTATTATGAAGGAATTTGTAGTTCAAAGCTGCAATCATGAATATTTTAACATGAAGAAGGATCACATGACTACCTGTATATGAGAGAGGTTGCTCATAGTGACGAACCCACAGGAATTTATTACCTAATTCCACAATTCCCTTCAGCTCTACGGAGCATTAATCTACTTTACTGTTGAGTCACAGAATGATGTGAACCTAAGAGTAATATTTATATTTCATAAACTCAAACACTACTGACACTACATGTGTTATGATTCTGCTGATTTACTTGATGTGAACTTTTTACTATTGGAACATTTTTGTGAATGTAAGTTGCCCACAAACAGAGTGGAACATAAAAATATTAATAATACTATTAATAATAATAATACATTTATTAAATATACCACCTCTCAGAGAAGACAAACCATAAATAAAATACTAAAAACAATAAAACATGTGGCTTTATAAAGTAATTTAGGGTTGTTGATTACACTGATGATCACTTATCATGAACGTGCATCTACTCCTGATCATGTGACCTCATCGAGTTGAAACAAGAACTTTAAGACTAAATTATTCCTGCATGAGGTCCATGATCCTTCTGCTCAAAGCAGGAAATGTAAATATATAATCTACCTTTTCTTCTTTTCCAGACTGGGGAAGCTGGAACGATCAGAACTGCTCAGTTAAGAAGGACTTTTTCTGTCAAAAGAGAGCTTGATCATCATCAGCTGATGTTTGCTTTCACATTTCCAATCAGCTGACCAGCTGAGCTGCAGGTGGACCACTCTGGTTCATGATAACCTGCCAACACAAGCTCTTAACTTTACTGCAATAAACGCTTCAGCATTCAATTTCCAGCGTCTCGTTTCATTTGTTCACGTTCAGCAATATGAGTGTAGAAATCTTGTTCAACTTCTTCCAGACTCATTTCTTTTTAACATAACTGTGGTAAAACAACTGTCCTGCAACAGACGTCATGGTGTCACTATTCTGTGTTCACTAACCTCTTTAAAGGGTTAATCATTTTCTAAATGTCTCTACCAACCAATAAATCCCATGAAAACACCAAATCCAACAATGAATAGATTCCAATAAATATCAACTTAACGAAAGCTTTAGATGTTGTGCTTGAAGACCTCTAATCTACATGAATGTGAGAAGTTCTTTGATGTTATGAAATCCAGTAGGATGAATCCTCCAACGCTGTGCTCCAAAAACTCTATGAATATGAATAATGCTGGGCAACATAATGCGTTATTATCGCATTCATTAATTAACGCCGACAATTATTTTATAGCACACTAACACAGTTTTTACAAAAACATTGATGCCACTGAATCATCCAAACAAATGGTGGAGGGAGGCTTCAGCAGACTATGTTGGATGCAACGTGTGGGAGAAGTATAGATAGACAAAAGCAAGACAAGCTAACAAATGCCACAGAGAAGCGGATAGATAGAAACTGCAGGCTGATTAGTATTGTGGAAGATGTCGGTCTGAGGAACGTTCTCAAGGTGCGTTCGCGTCGCGTTTGGTGTGAACACACCTTTAGGATCGTAACAAATTACGGCACGTATGAGCCTCCCAAAAGGAGAGGACTACAAAAGTGATGGCGTTACAACGTGCACCGCCTGTTGATCTCACTGGAGACTACCGGACATCGCTGGGTAACCGTCGTCACCTCAGAGTTACAGTGCATTATATTGATGAACAGTGGGAGCTGCGTTCACATGCTCTTACTGTCATGAAATCCCAGATAAACAGACATTTGTGTCATATTTTGAAGTGCGTTGTGTATTTGTGCTGATATTTACTTATTCGTAAATTTTCTTGTGTTTTAATTTACTATTGACTTTTTTTTATTTTAATTTTTCAATAATGTATTTATTTGCTTGTTAATGGATCTCCTGTTTTTATTGAGGAAACATTTGTATATATATATGTATGTATATATATATATATATATATATATATATATATATATATATATATATATATATATGCATGTAGTTATGGCTTTGTTTATATAGAGTGTGTTTTGTATATAGTGATACTCCAATGTGACCTTTTGAAAATCTAAAAAATAAAAATAAAAATTTCTCTTTGTAAGTTGCTTTGGCTTTATTACAAATAGACAAATAACAAGTACGTATAAGACGTAAAATCAAAGGAAGCAGAAACACTTAAACGCACTACAACAGGAACAGGAAGTCAATGATTTTCACATGAAAGCATACAACAGCATTCTTCTCACACACTGTAAACATTTTTAAATATTCAATATAATGACCAAATGTTCTGGCTAGTCTGGAATATATATTTCATAACTTGTGCCATATTTGTTTCACAAAAGTAAAATTAATCTTGCAAGATTTATTCTTATGTCCGTTTAAAATGGAAAGTAAAAGTGTTGACATTGTCGTTGTAAATTTGACTCACAAATTAAAACGAAATGCCCCTTCAGAGGTTAAATATATGTTCATGTTGAATCATGTTGGGTCACTGAGATTGTGAATTTTGATTACACACTTCTGACGAGGCGTACAGTCATGTCTGATGGCAGCCCTCTCCTCACCAGTTCATCTCTTATCTGGAGAAGAAAAACGCAACAGTGGTGCTGAGATGTGATCACTGCCTTATCAGATGGTTGAGTGTAAAGAGGGAGATCTGTGATTGTTTTAATGTATTTCTGAATCATCGAACGTGTTCATAGTAAGACCACTAACATAATTAAACCTCCAAACTAGCCACAGCAGGAGCAGTTATATGATGCTTTGACATGCTTTGATTTCTGATTAGATAAGAGGCTGACCTGTTGTATGAGGGTACTCCTGATGTAGTCCTCAGAGAGTGGAGACGAAGACGAAAGTCTCATTCTCAGAGCAACAACTAGAAGCACAGTGTCCAAACATTACAATGCAGGCCAGGAGGCTGCTGAAACTGATTCTCAGACAACTCATTATTCTCACTTAGCTCCCACCCTTAGCTATGTATAATTAAGAGATAATTAAATAATGTACGTCACCATTTGTCATACTTACTTGTGTTTGAAACGTCTGTTGAAGGTGCTGGGAAGCAGTGGTGTCTTTTGTTGTAGCTGGTGTAGTGCTGGTTGTAGTTAGTGGGGTAGTCGTTGAGGGAATGGGGGCTGTAGTTTGGGTGGTTGTTGTAGCTGGTGTAGCGCTGGTTGTAGTTAGTGTGGTAGTCTTTGAGTGAATGGGGGCTGTAGTTTGTGCGGTTGTTGTACCTGGAGTAGTGCTGGTTGTAGTTAGTGTGGTAGTCGTTGAGGGAATAGGGACTGTAGTTTGTATAGTTGTTGTAGTGCTGGTTGTAGTTAGTGGGGTAGTCGTTGAGGGAATGGGGAATGTAGTTTGCGCGGTTGTTGTAGATTTGGTTGAAATTAGTGGGGTAGTCGTTGAGGGAATGGGGGCTGTAGTTTGCGTGGTTGTTGTAGCTGGTGTAGTGCTGGTTGTAGTTAGTGGGGTAGTCGTTGAGGGAATGGGGAATGTAGTTTGCGGGGTTGTTGTAGCTGGTGTAGTGCTGGTTGTAGTTAGTGGGGTAGTCGTTGAGGGAATGGGGATTGTAGTTTGCATAGTTGTAGTGCTGGTTGTAGTTAGTGGGGTAGACGTTGAGGAAATTGGGGCTGTAGTTTGCGCGGTTGTAGCTGGTGTAGCGCTGGTTGTAGTTAGTGGGGTAGTCGTTGAGAGAATGGGGATTATAGTTTGTATAGTTGTTGTAGTGCTAGTTGTAGTTAGTGGGGTAGTCGTTGAGGGAATGGGGGATGTATTTTGCGCGGTTGTTGTATCTGGTGTAGTGCTGGTTGTAGTTAGTGGGGTAGTCGTTGAGGGAATGGGGATTGTAGTTTGTGCGGTTGTTGTAGCTAGTAGAGTGTTGATTTTAGTTGTTGGGGTAGTTGTTGAGAGAATGGGGGTTGTAGTTTGTGAAGTTGTTGTAGTTGGTGTAGTGCTGGTTGTAGTTAGTGGGGTAGTCTTTGAGTGAATGGGGGCTGTAGTTTGTGCGGTTGTTTTAAGTGGTGTAGTGCTGGTTGTATTTAGTGGGGTAGTCGTTGAGGGAATGGGGGTTGTAATTTGTCGAGTAGTCGTTGAGGGAATGGAGGCTGTATTTTGGGTGGTTGTTTTAGCTGGTGTAGTGCTGGTTGTAGTTAGTGGGGTAATCGTTGAGGGGATGGGGATTGTAGTTTGTATAGTTGTAGTGCCGGTTGTAGTTAGTGGGGTAGTCGTTGAGGGAATGGGGACTGTAGTTTGCGTGGTTGTGGTAGCTGGTGTAGCGATGGTTGTAGTGAGTGGGGTAGTCGTTGAGGGAATGGGGGCTGTAGTTTGCGCAGTTGTTGTAGCTGGTGTAGTGCTGGTTGTAGTTAGTGGGGTAGTCGTTGAGGGAATGGGGGTTGTAGTTTGTATAATTGTTGTAGTGCTGGTTGTAGTTTGTGTGGTAGTCGTTGAGGGAATGGGGGCTGTAGTTTGTATGGTTGTTGTAGCTGGTGTAGTGCTGGTTGTAGTTAGTGGGGTAGTCGTTGAGGGAATGGGGACAGTAGTTTGTATAGTTGTTGTAGATTTGGTTTTAGTTAGTGGGGTAGTCGTTGAGGGAATGGGGGCTGTAGTTTGCGTGGTAGTTGTAGCTGGTGTAGCGCTGGTTGTAGTTAGTAGGGTAGTCGTTGAGGGAATGGGGGCTGTAGTTTGTGCGGTTGTTGTAGCTGGTGTAGTGCTTGTTGTAGTTAGTGGGGTAGTCGTTTAGGGAATGGGTGCTGTAGTTTGCGCGGTTGTTGTAGATTTGGTTGTAATTAGTGGGGTAGTTGTTGAGGGAATGGGGGGCTGTAGTTTGCGTGGTTGTTGTAGCTGGTGTAGCTCTGGTTGTAGTTAGTAGGGTAGTCGTTGAGGGAATGGGGGCTGTAGTTTGCGCGGTTGTTGTAGCTGGTGTAGTGCTGGTTGTAGTTAGTGGGGTAGTCGTTGAGGGAATGGGGGTTGTAGTTTGTATAGTTGTTGTAGTGCTGGTTGTAGTTAGTGGGGTTGTCGTTGAGGGAATGGGGGTTGTAGTTTGTATAGTTGTTGTAGTGCTGGTTGTAGTTAGTGGGGTAGACGTTGAGTGAATTGGGGCTGTAGTTTGCGCGGTTGTTGTAGCTGGTTTAGCGCTGGTTGTAGTTAGTGGGGTAGTCGTTGAGAGAATGGGGATTGTAGTTTGTATAGTTGTTGTAGTGCTGGTTGTAGTTAGTGGGGTAGTCGTTGGGGGAATGTGGGCTGTAGTTTGCGCGTTTGTTGTCGCTGGTGTAGTGCTGGTTGTAGTTAGTGGGGTAGTTGTTGAGTGAATGGGGGCTGTACTTTGTGCGGTTGTTGTATCTGGTGTAGTGCTGGTTGTAGTTAGTGGGGTAGTTGTTGAGGGAATGGGGATTTTAGTTTGTATAGTTGTTGTAGTGCTGATTGTAGTTAGTGGGGTAGTCGTTGAGAGAATGGGGAATGTAGTTTCCGCAGTAGTTGTAGCTGGTGTAGTGCTGATTGTAGTTAGTGGGGTAGTCGTTGAGGAAATGGGGGCTGTAGTTTGCGTGGTTGTTGTAGCTGGTGTAGCGCTGGTTGTAGTTAGTGGGGTAGTCGTTGAGGAAATGGGGGCTGTAGTTTGCGCGGTTGTTGTAGCTGGTGTAGTGCTGGTTGTAGTTAGTGGGGTAGTCGTTGAGGGAATGGGAGTTGTAGTTTGTATAGTTGTTGTATTGCTGATTGTAGTTCGTGGGGTAGTCGTTGAGGGAATGGGGAATGTAGTTTGCGCGGTTGTTGTAGCTGGTGTAGCTCTGGTTGTAGTTAGTAGGGTAGTCGTTGAGGGAATAGGGGCTGTAGTTTGCATGGTTGTTGTAGCTGGTGTAGCGCTGGTTGTAGTTAGTGGGGTAGTCGTTGAGGGAATGGGGATTGTAGTTTTTATAGTTGTTGTAGTGCTGGTTGTAGTTAGTGGGGTAGTCGTTGAGGGAATGGGGGCTGTAGTTTGCGCGGTTGTATTAGCTGGTTTAGTGCTGGTTGTAGTTAGTGGGGTAGCTGTTGAGGGTATGTGGGTTGTAGTTTGTGCGGTTGTTGTAGCTGTTGTCATGCTGGTTGTAGTTAGAAGGGTAGTTGTTGAGGGAATGGGGGTTGTAGTTTGTGTAGTTGTTGAAGCTGGTGTAGTGCTGGTTGTAGTTAGTGGGGTAGTCGTTGAAGGAATGGGAGTTGTAGTTTGCGAGGTTGTTGTAACTGGTGTAGTGCTGTTTGTAGTTAGTGGGGTAGTCGTTGAGGGAATGGGGATTGTAGTTTGTGCTGTTGTTGTAGCTGGTGTAGTGCTGTTTGTAGTTAGTGGGGTAATCATTGAGGGAATGGGGGTTGTAGTTTGTGCGGTTGTTGTAGCTGGTGTAGTGCTGGTTGTAGTTACTGGGGTAGTCATTGAGGCAATGGGGGTTGTAGTTTTTGCTGGTGTAGTGCTGGTTCTAGTTAGTAGGGTAATCATTGAGAGAATGGGGGTTGTACTTTGCGCGTTTGTTTCAACTGGTGTAGTGCTGGTTGTAGTTAGTGGGGTAGTCGTTGAGGGAATGGGGGCTGTAGTTTGCGTGGTTGTTGTAGCTGGTGTGGTGCCGGTTGTAGTTAGTGGAGTAGTCATTGAGGGAATGGGGGCTGTAGTTTGCGTTGTTGTTGTAGCTGGTGTGGTGCTGGTTGTAGTTAGTGGAGTAGTCATTGAGGGAATGGGGGTTGTTGTCTGCGCGGTTGTTGTAGCTGGTGTAGTGCTGGTTGTAGTTAGTGGGGTGGTCTTTGAGTGAATTGGGGTTGTAGTTTGCGTGGTTGTTGTAGTTGGTGTGGTGCCGGTTGTAGTTAGTGGGGTAGTCATTGAGGGAATGGGGGCTGTAGTTTGCGTGGTTGTTGTAGCTGGTGTGGTGCTGGTTGTAGTTAGTGGGGTAGTCATTGAGGGAATGGGGGTTGTTGTCTGCGCGGTTGTTGTAGCTGGTGTGGTGCTGGTTGTAGTTAGTGGGGTAGTCATTGAGGGAATGGGGCCTGTAGTTTGCGTGGTTGTTGTAGCTGGTGTGGTGCTGGTTGTAGTTAGTGGGGTAGTCATTGAGGGAATGGGGGTTGTTGTCTGCGTGGTTGTTGTAGCTGGTGTGGTGCTCGTTGTAGTTAGTGGGTTAGTTGTTGAAGGAAATGTTTTTGCAGTTGCAGTTTGTGCAACGATTGTTGATAGTGGGATAATTGATGTGGATGGAGTAGTTGTTGTAGCTTGTGTGGTTGTTGTGATTTTTGTAGTGATGGTGGATGTTGCCACTGGTGTAGTTATTAAATGATTGGTTGTGGTTGTCATTGGGTCTGTAAAAAGAATTGTGTAAAGATTACAAGTGAACTTTATCAATCCAACAACATAAAAAAACAACGAGGAGTTCCACTCACCGTTTCCAACACTCACAATGACACATCGGAGCTCAGAGTGATACTTGACTGAACTGTGGAGATAAATCAGTACGATAGCTCAGTTACAAAATTGTGTCAATGATACTAAATTATTTTAAGTTATTAAAAGGCATAGTCTTTCTTGCTATAGCTCTCCTTCATATTAAAGGAATAGAGAAAACTGCTTCTGAAACGCACTGCATCTGGTGGAATCACAAGCATTGTCTACAGTGGCTGTCCCTCACCTGGTGGAGGCTAACTATCACAAACGTCAGTCAGATTATTGTCTTTCATTCCTTCAAACACCTTCTTGAAAAGGTTGGCGTTGTTATTTGATTATATCCTAAAACTTGTGTATGTCCAAGTCCTTCATAATGTTTAAAAGTATGTGGGTTTCTCCTTCTTTTCTTTTGGGCATGCATCTCTACTCCAGCTCTGCAAACTATTGGCTAGTTGGTTTGTGTTCAACGCAAAAGTGTCTGTCGCAAAGTGACGCATATTAGGAGTGAGCTGTATACATGTCCAAAACCAGAATAATATCAACATATCACACGTCTTAGTCAGATAATGCTCCATTCGGAATAAGACCTAATTCAGAATATCCAAACGGAATATGATGCTTACATGAACCATATCAGATTTGTAAAATTGTCATATTCTGAATAATAGTTGTCAGTAGTCGGTGTTATAGGGAAATGTGCGTAGGACAAGTGACTGACTTGAAAGCTGCCTGGAAGCTGAAACAGATGGGGTGGCTTTCTCCATCTTCGTTTTCAGACGGCGTCCATCTCCGGATGTACTCTCCTACTCCTGCTACTACTCCTACTCTAATCTGGTTTACGTTGTGTGGCCCGCTGAACAGCAGCTCGGAAATCCTTTTAAAAAACAGAAGAAAAAAAGTCTTGGCACGTTAAGATAACCTTTCCAAAAACCACCACACCCACAAATGAAGCCAAACTGTCTTCCATGATGGCATGATCAAAATCCTCACCTGCTACCTTGCTCCTTTTTCTTTCAAATGTTTCCTCAATGGCAATTCTTTCACTTTTATACATTTTTATAAGAGTCACACTTGTTGTTGCCTGTAGGTGGATCTTACCAGTAATCACCTTTAAAACCCTGAGCTTGTGAAACTACAACTGAAACAACATGGCGCTTGTACACAGTGTACTCTAAGACGTTTTTCGTGGGTTTTTTTGGCTTTAAATGCAAACTGCATTATTATATTTGATACAGTTGGTTGGTTTTTACACTTGTTTCAGTCTTGTCAAACCTGTTCAATGCATCAGTGTTGACAGAAAACAACAGATCAATTTCCTCGTACGCCTGAATTCCCGAGCAACCATTGACTAACATATTTATTTGGACAAGTTTTTCTAACATTCTGCATCATTAACCTTCTTTGAAATTGATGTTTGACTTACGTGGAGACATTTGCCTCAGCAATGATGCTGATATTCAGGGACTGATCAACAGGCGTGTACAGCCGAGCTCTGTTTGCTGGGGTTGGAGGCAGGAACTTGGGCAGATAGAGTCCCTCTGTGCAGGACGGCACCACAGGATCCACTGGAACAATAAAGACGAGCAAGACTTTTTCTAAGGATGGAAATACCAGTCGGTTCGTCCATCCACCTGTCGGTCCACCACTTTGGTTTGGACTAGAATATCTCTATAAACCGTTTGATTGCCATAACATGCTTTACAGACATTCATGGTGCCCAGAGGATGAATCCTAATGACTTTAATGACTCAAGAGTTTCACTTGCTCTGTGAAAAATCTTCACATCTACTATATCGACTGGAACAAACATGGTTGCTGGAGCTTTACATTGAGCTTAATGTTAGAGACACCAAACTAGCAATTGACCTTTCCATAGACGCTCAAGCAATCGTTTCTATTTTTCTTAATTTTCAGGCTGGTGATATATATATATATATATATATATATATATGATTCTAAAACGTTTCCTTTCTACCTAAAAATCTGTGGAGCTAACATTAGCAGAGTATGTTAGCACACCATTGACTAACGTTAGCTAATCTGGAGGTATACTGAATGTATAGACATGGTGCTGTTGCTTTTCAATGATTGTTACAGTGAATAAAGACCTACCCAACTTTACTGGAACAGTGAATTTCAATAATGTCAAATTCAGACTATTTTATTCAGTTTGTACAGCATTTAACATTTGCAAACTTTGGCATTTTTTTTACTTAAAAAGGGGTTTTCTAGAAAAAGTGTTTATTTTGCAAATTAAAGTTGTTGGTACCCTTACTGTAACTTAGGCAGTGTAATAATGTTTGCAATAGTATCAAGCGCTAGCTAGCAGAGGAAGCATCCAATCCATCATCAACATTATTGAAAGAAAATCGTCAATGTTAATTGTATATTTATCCAGGTTCTGCCAAAACAACAAATATTACCAGTCAAAACTAACTGGACAGGCAGTTTGCTGATAGCGATGTTTGTGTTTAAGATCGTCGCAGACCCGTTGTCTTGAGTCAAGGTGATGGTCTGCCTGGTAAAGTCCTCCATCACCAGCTGGACAGCGTACGAACCTTCGTTAATGCTATTGGTGGGGCTGAATGACAGAGTGCAGGACTGCAAGAGGACAAAAAGGGACATGAGGTCAAAATAATGTACTTTCTGTCACTTAATGAAATACCCAACATGTACATTTAATTTGGAACAAAATCTCAGTTTTAAAGCTATTTTCATTTTTTTGCTTGTTTTATCAGTTTGGTCTTTTTGGTCAAAGTGAGCCGAAACCAGAGGTGGAATGTAACTATGTACATTTACTTGAGAACTGTACTTGAGGTGCTTGTATTTTATTAAGTATTTCATTGTATTCTATTTATTTCTTCTTCTCCTCCTCTAAAGTATTGCTTTTTATTGCACTACATCTCGTAGATAAATATTGTACTTTTTACTGTACTACATCTCAGAGATAAATATTGTACTTTTTACTGTACTACTTCTCAGAGATAAATATTGTACTTTTTACTACATTTGTCTCACAGCTAAATAAACTCTTTAAAAGCCTCTTGGATCAGCTGGAAAATGTTTCGTCACATAGCTGTTGTTCTTTTTAGAGATACGTGGTTCTCACAGGACAGCGACGCTACAAACATATGACGATCTTTTACTTGTAGTATTATCACAGTGTGATTAAGTACTTTCACTGCAGTAAAGGATCTGATCCTGGATTATGATTGGACTATAATGGTGCGATTATAAAACATCAGTGTCTGTGTTCGCTCACTGAGGAGAGGCTGAGAACGGAGGGCGGTGTGCAGACGTCACACTCTGCTGCCGTTGTGTTTCCATATCTGCATTTGATCTCGTCACCGTCGGGGTCGAACGCCAACAGGTGGAAATCTCTCTGACAGTTTGAAGGAACTCTGATGGAGAGAAACATTTCCATGTAAAGCTTGAGCCAGGAAGCCACTCGCTGCTGATGATTCAGTTTTGTCTCGACAAAGGTATCTATTCAATGTCAAGAGACAATCTAGTGACTGTCTTTCTGTTGGAGTTAGATACTTCATGTAACCTGACTCACTTCTTCCTCAACGTTTGTACCAGGAACTTTACTGCAGACGTCTTTATGAACGTAAGCTTGAATCTGAGCCTGAACACAAGTCAGCAGATTTCATGCTTTAAGCTGTTTTTAAGTATTTTTGTATCTTTTTTTGGAGGGTAAAAGTTTAAATTGAGTTAAACAACTAAAATAAACCAGAATTCATGTATTTGTTCTTCTTCTATTCTTTTAAAAATGTGTTGTGAGGTCATAATTTCAGCAACATAAAATATGTATTGTGATTCAAAGTGTATAATTACCTCAGAACTGGTACAATGGTGGTCTGGGGGGACCCGTTGGCTCGGCCGGTGTCCGACCGGTTCCTCAACTCCACCAAAGTCACAGCTTGCCAAAATACAACATTGTTTTTGTTACTGATCCAGGCACTACTGGTCAACCTTCAGGGGACATTATGAAAAAGTCATTTTTAACCCCGAATATAAAGTGTGCCAATTAATCATTATTTCACATGATAGAGCAGCAGCACTGACAGTTTTAAAAATGTTGTTGGTATGCCACAAATATGAGGAAATGAACACTCAAGGAAACAACCATCATAGCAAAATGTTACAATAGAAACATGTGTCACAGACTTTAGTTTGCACTTCCTGTTTTAGTTTGTACCTGCGTCTTGTGTCCTGTGTTTGTTTGACTTCCTGTCTTGTGGGATTTTTCCCTCCTTTTTTTCTGTGTATCACCTGTATTTAATTAGCCTCTTTTGTTGCCATTGTCTCAACCACCAATCAGTGTCCAGCCTGCCTTAATGTCTGCACACCTGTGTCTAGCTGTTTCATTAATTTCTTGTGTGTTTGCAGTCCTGTCTTTTGTCTGTTGTTGGTCGGTTTGTCTGTAATTGTATGTGGTTTAACTACTTCCTTGCCTACATCCTTCATTTGGTGCACTCACTGCAGCTGTAATGGAGCGTTGCTGAGAAACTGCCGAGTCATGATTCCTTCTCTCTGACACCACTCTCCACTGAGCTCCTGGTCCACGATGTTCAGCACTACAGGAATCTGGGTCCCACAGTTCCCGCTGAGGCAGGTCCACGAGTCGCTAGATGTGCAACTGTGGAAGGTCAGCTTATAGCGGAAGACCACCTGTAGTGTCACAGTGGAGACGAGTCAAAGAAAACATCTTACTGTGAAGACAGACACAGGACAGAGGCCAGGTTGGTTGGTGCATGGTTCATTTCTGGTCTTCTGAAGGTCAGTTTTTCCTTCCTTCCTCCATCTAAGATGTTAAAACATCTGAAAATCACTAACTTTTGTGGGGATTTCATGAAGGTAATATTTAAATTTTATAGTATCCAAGGAGAGTAGTGGTGTTTGGACTGAATGTATTATAAAACTGTGAAATATTTCCTCATACAAAGGCTTTTATGATTTATTACGAAAAGTAATTCTTTTTTTTTTGCGTTTTCCTACAAAAGTCCAGAAACGTGTCAATTTCCACTTGTTACATGAATATGGTCTTTTCAAAATAAACTTGCGTCCTCAAAGAAACAATTTAGGTTTAGAAAGTTCTCCTGGATTAAAGTAACCCAGAAGTGTCGTTCCTGAATTTGGCAAGTTACTTGACAAAAAACATCAACGTTGACTTCTCGTTTCACGTTAGGAACGAACATCGGTCTCCTGGTAGAAAGATCAGTTTGTTGGAGCCGTTGACCTCCCCTCCCGCCCGGTGTGTGATTTAGCGGTCTTTATACTTCCTCGTTCAAGATTACATGCACAATAAATGTTGTGGGATATCCTCATTATTTTTCATAGGTAAAGCTACAAATGCTGGATTAGATCAACCCAAACTGTCTTCTACAGAGATATTGGAAATGTGTCACTTCCAGTTAGCAGACATTGGAATCAGCCACATTTTGATGAAAAGATGTGAAAGTCTGTCATTGTAGCTGCTTAACAATTTTCATCCAGAGTTGGGTCAAATGTTCCCATTGATGTTAATGTATATTTTGTTTTAAGAGATTCAAAATGTTTATATTGTTACTTCAATTATATTTTGAGAGGAACATTTGACTTTCCTACTGATGAATTGCTTTAAATCTGTTTTAGAGATATTCTATTAACTGTTTCAATC